>NC_061101.1:9578634-9633434 GCF_015104395.2 Macrobrachium nipponense | reverse complement strand
TACTCGCTCGCCTTCCCAGTGGAACTAGCAGTTGGAGAAGAGTAGGAGCAGCCGGCCTCTCAGAGTCTGGGAAAAACGTATCGTCAGGAGAAAACGTTTTCCCGGAGGAGGGTTACGAACTCTCACTGTAGGTAAGGGTCTGCCGCCACTGTGAACGTCGTCTGGGTGGGGCTGATCGACACCTGACAGGAGAGAGCCGATACCGTCCTCCGACTCATTCCAGTCCTCGTCGAGGTCGAACCTCTCAGGAGGACCGAAGGAGTATTTAAATACGGTGTACCGAAGACACGTAGAAACGCCGCTGTCGCAGTAGAGGAGGTGGAAGTAGCTTGATCGACCGGCCAGAACTGAGAGAGCCTTCTTGTCCGGAGACGAGAGAGACTGGTTCAAGACAGAATCGGCAAGCTCCGATCGCGGCAAACCCACCGTCGGTTTGGGTTCCCTCTCGGGCCCCAAAACGACTCGAGCAGACATGGGCTCTGCTGGTGGGGTGGGAGCGGCGATCCTTCCCCCAGGATCGTCGTGCTGACGAATCAGTGCAATAACCTGGGCAAAGTTACTCTGAATCTCGGAAGTTACAGCATCTTGAGGAGTAGGACCATCCAGTCCCTCCAACAAGAGCAGCTCCCAGACCCTCCTCCTTCAGAAGAAGGACCAGCAACAGATCCCTGCACGGTTGCCTCCAAATCACTTGCGCGTACGTCCTGGCTGGTCCTAAGACCATACCTGGCACGTGCGGCGTCGTGACGGGATCGTGAGCGGCGCATCTCTCACGATCACTCCTATATACCTCGCTCTTCCTGGCGTATGCCGAGGAAGTTGAAGGTATCGGAGAGACAGAACTGACGCTACAACCCTCCCCCCCACTGACGGTCTGCCTCCAATCACTTGCGCGTACGTCCTGGTTGGTCCTAAGACCATACGTGGCACGTGCGGCGTCGTGACGGGATCGTGAGGCGCACCTCTCACGATCACTCCTAGCTACCTCGCTCTTCCCGGTGTAGCCCGAGGAAGTTGAAGGTAGTGGAGAGACGACCTGACGCTCCCACCGCGCTCGATGGCAGGACCAGCGTACGTGGGGGGCTGCAGCCGATCACCAACCCGCGGTGGGGATCGATCTTGCAGGCCTGGCCGTGCCGCTCACCTGTGGCGAGCGCTCGACTGAGCACGTCGACCCCGGTCCCGTGCGTCAGACGAGCTGCTGCTGGTCATCGTATCCGCCCGGTCCCTGTGGGAGCGGCGGTCAGGTGACCTGCAGAGCTCACTTTCGCGGTGAGACCGGTGAGCGTCCTCACGGCACGTCAAACCGCTGGTACCAGCCGAGGCTGGTAACCGTCGGTCGAGGGGACCTGGGGGACCTCTTCCCAGCCTCAACCCGTGGCCGGTCAGAGACCGTCACGTCCACCCGACGGTACCGGCTGGTCGCTGCGAGAGCGGCCGCTGGCCTGGTCGAGAGTCACCTGAGCGGCTCTCGACAGTCTTTCTGCTCCGTGCCTCGGTCATGACGCTGAGCGAACTCAGGCGTCTTAACTTTGGCTGCACGGTCACCCGAAGGAGACCGTACACTCGGAACTTCTCGCGGACGAGAAACCGAGCCGGTACCTGGCTTAGCAGCAGAGCTGCCAAGACCAGGCGAGGGTGTACCAGCGGTAGCCAGCACACCCTTGGTCCCCGTCTTCTTCTTCTTCTCAGAAGGGGAGACGGGCCCCGTTCCCGAAGGAACAGGAGGACCAGCAGAAGAACCCCCCCATCACACCGGAGTGTGACGAGCCCTTCGAAGTTCCCAAAGAGTCTTCTTAGGGGGAAAACCCCGGTTACCAGCTGGTCGCTGCGAGAGCGGCCGCTGGCCTGGCGAGAGTCACCTGAGCGGTTCTCGCCAGCCTTCGGCTCCGTGCCGTGGTCTTGGCGCAGAGCGAACTCTGGCGCCGAAACTTGGCTGCACGGTCTCCCGAGGGAGAGCGTACACTCGGGATCTCCCGCGAACGAGAGACCGAGCCTGAACCTGGCGTAGCGGCATCGCCGCTAGCACCATGGCGAGGAAGTAACCAGAGCTAACCGATACTCCTCTGGTCCCCGTCTATCTCTTCCTTACGGAAGGGGAGACGGGCCCCGCTCTCCCGAAGGAGCAGGAGGACCAGCAGAAGGACCCCCCCGTTCCCACCGAGGTGGGACGGGCCCTTAGAAGTTCCGAAGGAGACTTCTTAGGGGGGAGAGGCAGCTTCTTCTTCTTCGGCTTATGGGCCTTAGAAGTCGAAGGGGAAGAGGCAGCAGCAGACGAAGACGAAGATGACACCTTCCTCTTCTTTCGTCAGCTCACGCAGGGACAGGTCGTCAGGTCCTCCATCCGGAGGCCGGAGTCGGGCCTATTGCCGAAGCAACACGGCCCGACTGCACCTGTCCGGAAGGACCTGGGACTGGGGAAGACACACCATGGGCAGGACCAGCATGGACAGGCGCAGGAACCAGGAGCGACAGGAACAGCAACCAGCTCAGGAGCGGCAGGAACAGCGGCAGCGGTAAACACAGAAGGGACAGCCAAGCCAGTAGCGGGAACCACATTAGCGACAGGTACGGCAGGCCCAGCCATCGCCTCGTAGAAATCATCGGCAGCCAGCGGGAACCTGGAACTGGCGGCCGGTCTAGGGTCGAGCTGCTGAACAGTGGAAGTCTGGGGGCAGGCAACACGAAGAAAACACAGGCGGCGGCGGCATACCCCTCCTCGGTACGGCGGCGACCGGCCCTAGAAGCGGCAGACAGTGTCACCGACACAGCCTGGGGAGTGTTAGACCAGCGGGGGAAGCAGCATAAGCGGCCGTGTAAGGTTGTAGTGGAGACCACTCCAAGGTCACCGCCCCAGACCTCGCTAGACGCTGCAGCAGATCGTGGATGCTAGGCACGCCCTGCAGCCGCAGTGGCACGGGGGAGGAGGACATGCCCCACCCCGAACGCAAGGAGACCCCAAATACAAAATAACAACGAAGAAGCTGAGCGGGGGGCAGGAAGGAAGACGAAGAATCGGATACCAAGGGAGTCGCGGGAGAGCTTTCCGACGACTTCCTGGCAGACCTTCGCTTCCCCTACCCCCCCACAGCAGTGAAAAGTAATATGAAAATGAAACAGAATACTGCCCTTGCGATTCACTTCATAGAACTTAAAGGGGAAAAGATCAATTCCTAAAAAAAAAAAAAAAAAAAAAAAATAATTCCCGGTAAGAACGGAAACTTGATCCAAATAATAATGATGCTATCATAAAATATATATGAAAATGAAACAGAATACTGCACTTGCGATTTCACTTTCACAGAAAATAATCGTAAGGATCAATTCCCGGGTAAGAGCGAAATTGATCCAAATTAAATTATGCAAATCTTTCATTGCATTTTATCATACAAAATAAAGGCTCGTGCCGAGCGCAATCACGCTCTCGGTAACGAACGCACAGGGCAAAAATATAATGAAAAAAGTACTTACATTTTTCAATTACACACTTTCGCCCAAATACATGACTCGGCGCGAGCGTCGGCACCGAGACATAATTCAAGGGTTCAATTCATGAAAAGAGAGGAAATCGCCGCATCTACGGCGATAGCTCCATGTTGGTTCATAATTAAGTAATGAAAATGAAAACCGTGTACTTACAGTTTCATTTTCAAGTCAAACAAACCATTAGTAGAAAACACAATATAAACAAAGCATACGACGATGAAGCGGGCAGAGAGCGATGACGAACACGTCCTTCACACCCGCGGCCGAAAGCAAAAGTGATTCTTCACCTCTCGGGCGCGCGCACGATCGGACAAGCAGTTAACTACCGTTCTCCCCTTGTTCGAAGCTTACGACCGTCCCAGCTGCCGCTAGTTCACCTTCCTATTGTTAAAGGACCGAGGGTTTGTATTAACGTATCGGAACAAAAGTGGTTTGCATATTAATTGAATTGATTGAATTTAATAGTAATATCACACTATACATATTTATTTAAAAACAAAAAGAAAGATCCCACCGGGAAAATGATCAATGGCCAGTCACCAAGAGCTCACAAACACGTCTTCATCGGAAGACGGCCGAAGGCAAAGTGGAGTGTTTCCATCCGGGCAGGCTGGCCTACCTGCCTGCCACACAGTAGTTACTGCCTAACCACCTTGTTCAAGAATTTAACGGCCGTAATTCCAGCTACGGTGAAAGCAATTCCTTAAGTACAAGACAGAGGGTTTGTATATCGTTTAGGAACAAATGGTTCATTTGAAAAAAATTATTTGAGAATAAAAATATAGTCAAATGTCAAAAATGTCAAAATTGCTCTCATATTTTGCCAGCGGAGCAAAAGAAACTTTAAAAGCACCTAACAATTTTGCAGCATAATTAGAGAATTTAAAAGTGAACCTTAACAGAGATGTCTGTAACAAAAGAGTACAGTATTTCCATGACATGAGTGCGGTCCATGTTAATGTCAGGTTCTCACTCTATATGAACTGAAATTAATATAGAAGTGGGCCAAAGACCAAGCACTGAAACCTACGAGGTCATTCAGCACTGAAATGGAAATTGATAGTAAAAGATTTGAAAGGTGTAACAGAAAGAAAACCTAGCAGTCAGTTGCACTATGTACCAATTGTTAGCAAAGGGTGGAAAGCAAGATGGAAGAAAGAGAAAATGAAAAGATGTACAGTAAAAAGAACGAAAGGGGTTGCAGCGTGGGACCAAAGGGATGCTGCAAAGAACCTTAAGTAATGCCTACCTTGCACCATGCACCATATGAGGTGCACTGATGGCGCTAGCTCCCTACAGGACCAACCTATATGAGCAGGACACATTAAAGCATAAATGGCAAAGCCAGTTTTATTCTGCAAGGTTTAAGCTCATGATTCTTAGGGGACTTAAACTGTACTTGAATTATGTCACTTCAAATACACTAAGAAAATATTAATCTTTCAATTAGCAATTTTTCAAAGTTGATCAAACTTCAAAAAAAAAGATCCAGTTACAGTAATCACATTTTTCCTAAGTTGGGTTACACAAAAATGACTGCATAAATAATGATAATCATACAGAATGCAATTAAACATTATGCAGAACTATATTATTAATGCTATGATAATTGGAAAAATTACCTCAATTTTTCACCAAACCCACTCTTGAGAAGCACTATCAATCAAGTTACTGGACAAAGCTGTAATACAAAGATAACTAAAAAACCTCAGCACTTTACCCGACACAATTTAATAAAAACATTGGGGTTTATTTTCCCCATTCAAGTTGCAAATGACCTAAAATAGACTTCACTTAACGAACCTGTTCAACTTCTTGAGCTCTGTCGGTATTGCGCTCCTGTCAAGAAGACCTCTGCAAAGTCTTGATCTCTTTTGGCGTAACGCTTGAGCAGCGCGCTTCTGATAAAACACCTCGTTAATGACTGTTTTGTTTTTGATGGATTTTGTTGCTCGAGATTGCAAACCTGTAGCAAAATAGTTTTGCAGTTTCATAGAAATTACTATGCTGTAAGTGGAGTTGAAAAAGATAATGCCAGTGCCAACAGCATTATGAGATTTAAGAAAAGAAATTTGTGAATGACTTTTGAGGACAATAATAAACCTCTTCTAACAGTAATGATAATCTTACATCTTTGACTAAACATAATACAAGTATTCAATTTCTATTCATACTACTCAAAATATGACATCTGATTGACAAAGTACCAGCTACTAAGTAGGGCTGGATCAAGGGATGAGTGGTAAAGCGCAGAAACAAGTTAGATTCCAAAACATCTTAAAAAGTGCCCTTTCAAGTCAAATATGCATAGTGACTTGCCAAAAAATATATCTAATGAACTTATGACAAATTACTTTTGCTCTCAAACAAATACAGTAGAATAGAAAGCACAGAATATGATATTGTTATGATACAATAAAGTTTCATACATACTTACCTGGCAGATATATACATAGCTAAGACTCCGTCGTCCCCGACAGAAATTCAAATTTCGCGGCACACGCTGCAGGTAGGTCAGGTGATCTACCGTCCTGCCCTGGGTGGCAGGATTAGGAACCATTCCTGTTTTCTATCATATTTTTTCTCTTCACCTGTCTCCTTGCGGGGAGGCTGGGTGGGCCCTAATCGTATATATCTGCCAGGTAAGTATGTATGAAACTTTATTGTATCATAACAATATCATTTTCATACAATCAACTTACCTGTCAGATATATACATAGCTGATTGGCACCCTTCGGTGGAGGGTAAGAGACAGCTACTATATGGAATAGACAGGTAAAAACAACATATGTTGTAGGTATAAATAAAACCTTGGTTCCTACCTGATAGGTGGTAGACTTCGTGGGTGTTTGCCCAGTAGTCTGCATCACCTCAAGAAACTTTAGCGAGATATGTGATCTATGGCCAAGAGTTCTTGTGGGTCTGCCGAAGGGGTCTTATCCACTTACTCGGCAGAGCCTGAAAGGACTTTGTCAATGGGTGCTGATCCACTTATATGACAATACACCTTATGAAGGAGCGCAACACCGATCCCGATCACCTGATCCTAACACGAGGGTTCGCGCTCAAATTGGAAAGAGTTATCCCCACACTCCTTTCAAAAACCCCAATAATTTCACTAAGTTAAAAAACTTTTAACTCAAAGTTAAGGATCAGTGTCGGCTCCTTATCCCAGTAACGTATCCGCAGAAACGTATAAACCAAGAGAAGGATCTCTCGTAGGTTAACTTGACATCCTTTGTGTAATGAGAAGTCAACACAGAGTTTGCCTCTACCGTACAACACAGCTAATATGTCTTATATGACATATTGTTATGTAAAGAACAAGAATTTGCAAAAGCGCGCACTTCCTGCGCTTTTAATTCTACAGCTGTTTGAAGGAATCAAGTCACTAAATGAAACGTGCTTAGAGATCTCCATGTTTCAAAGAAGACCAGGGAGGGCTTTCTTGAAATGGATCTCACCCGACTGAAGCCTGAAGCCTGGCAGGAACCTCGCGCCTGGCTGGTGCTTCGCTCTTGGTTGGCGCCTAGCGCTTGTCTGGTACCTTTCGCTTGACTGGCGCCTCGCATCTGGATGACGCTTCGCGTCTTAGCTGGAGATTCGCGCCTAAAGCCTGGCTTGCGCCTGGCTGGCTGCTCGCGGCCTGGCTGGCGCTTTGTGCCTGCCTGCGCTTTGTGCCTGCCTTGCGCGCTTTCTGACTCGCGGCCTGCTGGCGTCTAGCTCCTGTTTGGGTGGCTCCTTGCGCCTGCCTGGAGCTTCGCGCCTGGCTGGCAACCCTCGCTCCTGGCTGCGTCTCGCGGCCAGGTTGGCGCTTTGTGCCTGCCTGGCGCCTTGCGCCTGCCTGGAGCTTCGCGCCTGGCTGGCGTCTCGCGCCCGGTTGGAGTGGCGCCTTGCGCCTGCCTGGAGCTTCACCGCTGGCTGGTACCTCGCGCCTGGGTGGCTCCTCCCCACTTGCCGGAGCTTCGAGCTTGGTCGAGTCTCGAGGATGCCTGGCAATGTCCACATCGGACACTCTTATCTGTCCTATATGTTCGCATCTAGCGCATCTGTGTCAGGTTGTAGGCTCGGTCTTTCTCCTCATCAGACAATGACAGTGTTCTTGGGCTGTCTGCAGGTTTCTTCTTCCTTACTGACTGTGTCAGAAGGTCTTGAGTCGCCTTCTCTGTTAATGAACGAGAAATGTCCTTCACTACTGAGAAGGGAACAAAAAGTCAGACAAAGGCGAGTACAGAAGCGCTGCCCTCTGAGCGTGGGAGACCGCTTTGGTTAAAAAGACACTATATACTGTCCTCTTTTTAAAAAGAAGACCTGCTCCAAACAAAGAGGAGATCTCAACCGAGCCATCCTGAACCGCTTTGTCTATACAGACAAATACACAGAAGGACTTCTGGTTCGAGTCCTTCAGAATCATGTGCTTTCTTGGACATCACCCAAGGGACCAATCTAAGAAGTTGAAAACTTCCAATACATGAAGAGTCCCTTGAGGAGATGGTCCAGTTCTGAAAATGCCCAAGTTATACGGGCAGAGTTCAAACCTTGTCTACGTGAAGCGTCAACTAAGTTCGAAAAGTCCGCTTCTGACGTACACGGAAGAGAATACCCAAATTCTCTCCGTCTGATATCAAATGCCTCTTTTACCAGCTAGTCTCGCTGGAGGCATGGCAAAGAAGACGTTCTAACTAACTCCTTCTTCAACTTCATCCAAGAGTCTAAAGACTGAAGAGCCCTCTTCATCGAAATGGCGGGCTTCATTCTAAGAAAAAACGAAGATTTCTTCGTCTTTGCACTCGAGAAAAGAGAGTGCGGAGAAGGAGGAGAGCAGGAGTCAAGTCGTCTCCATACTCTCTAGAAGCAAGGCTGTCAAAACATTATAGTTCGACAGTCCTTCTCTTCCTTGATACTCATCCTCCGAGTTTACTTTCTAACTCTGGGGTCTAGATGTGGTCCTCTGCTATTCAGTACGTCTTTCCTCTGGAGGAGACAAACTCCTAATAGGAGAGGGGCTAAGGGAATGATATTCCTTCCTCTTCCCCGCTTTAATAGTCCTGGAAGGCGCCAACAGCCCAGGCTTGCTCTCCATAAATGGATGACGCTTCCCGCTTGGATGACGCTTCTAGTCAGCCAAGCGTCCTGGCTGACGTCTCCCGTTTGTGTGGCTGCTGAACGTCTGGATGACGCCTCGCGCCTGGAAGACGCTTCGCTCTCAAAAGGCGTCCTAACTGGCGCCAAAATTTTGGTTGGGAGCCTCGCGTCTAAAAGCAGCTTTAAATGACTATTCATGTCTTGACGACGTCTCACGTCTCTCTGGCGTTACGTGTCTTCCGTAAGATTCTCCCGATCTCGCTCTCGAAACCGAAGCCTCTGCGATATGTTTGGAAGCTTCACGTCTGCATGACGCCTCTCGCTTCGCAGGGGAGAGAGGACGAGACTTCTTGATTGGAAGCGCAACGTCCTTCCTACGAGGCGCTAACACTCCACCAAAGAGGCCAGTTGCTCTTGTACTGGCAAGATAATCTTCCTTGAAGCTTTTCCCACGTCATCTTCAATCGGGGGAGAAGTAGGAAAAGGAAGCAGTCTATAGGAAGCCTGTTCGTCTTCTCACAACTCTTTCCAATAAATGTTAAACATGTTAACAGTTATTATCGTCGATCGAGAAGGATCTCTTTGTTAACGCGAATAGGAGCGAAAAAAAAAAAAAAGATTCTCGATGCTCTATGGCCTATGCGATATGAGAGTGTCGTGGAAATGGCCTAAGTGATTAAAGGGTGGGTAACGAAATCAGGAACGAATCTTGCCGTTACCGAGCTTGGTGTCCGAGAGTCTACCGGACTCCTAGGTTAATAACTCACTAAAACGAGAAAATCTTGGATGGTGCTCTTGGCTCACTGCGCCAGGCTGGCGCTTCTGGCGCAAATTTTGCGCCAGGCTGGCGCTTCTGGAGCATTGCGCCAGGTTGGTACTTCTGGCGCGTTGCGCCAGACTGGCGCTTTCTTCTAATTCTTTTTAAGTTATGTGCCAGAACACCTGTGCCTTTATGGTACCCGACATCCTTTCACATGTTAATTCCGTTCTTAGTAGGAAAAAACTTTATATACGTAGTATAGTCCATTCAGGGAAACAAGTTCTGCCCCAAAAAGAGAATGTTTCCCATCCGACTCCTCCATCTTCTTCTGAGCAGGTACTCTAATAAGCTATGCTTTCGTAAGCCTGAGAGCATTACATAATATAATGTTCTGCTGCGATAGAATCCTTTAATAATGTTACCTACGGTAAACAGCATTGAAAGGTTGTACTATCTCTCTTATTGAAAGCTTCTTAGCAAAAGGCAAACAATATTTATTTATGTTAGCTTAACTATCCCCTCAATCCCTCAATCCGCAGGAGAGAGAGCTTCGCCCGACCGCTCATGACTGACACCTACATGGAACTGACAGTAACTGGCGTAGGCGTACTGCGTTGGTCTCAGGCTCTCAGCGAAAGCAGTCCCCGCTTACTCTTCCAGAGTTGCCAGCTACTCCAATTAATAAAGGAATTTAAACTAAAATTATTATCGAACTTCAGGAAGTTCTTATTAAAGCATATTTAAGCGAAACAAGACTTCGATAAATCTAGAAGCTAAGTAGGTGTAGTCTTAACAATCCCTTTAAGCGTAGTCCTTCCTAGGAAAGACGTAGAAGGATACTTGTAATTGAGTTGCACAGAAAAGAAGTAACTACGGTTATGTGTTTATGATTTGACCGTATCGTATTCTCATACAGCAGAACCTCTACTACCTTCTACTATCTTCGTTCTTTTCATTAATAGAACGATAGAAAGAGTATATATATATATATCCTTAAGGAACGAAGTTAATCAAGGAACTCTTTAAATCTTCGTGATTTTCTTCATAAATCGCGGAAGAGACAGAATTCCTGTTCATCACTAGGGTTTACGGAAGGAAGTAGATATTTTCTATCCGCCATCATACCCAAACATCGATGAGATCTTATTAAGAAAAACTCCCCAAAGCTCTTGCCTCCTCAAAACGAGGGAAGAGCATGGATGAAGGAGAGAGTCCGCATTGAGAGGAACTGCCTAACAAAGGAGTCTTCTGAATAATGAAAAGGGGCTTCTCTTAGTATCAGAATCCTTCTGACAAAAGCAACGGCCGCCTGTGCGACATCTTGCACATTTGCCAGGGGAAAGTTGTTCAAGTTAAAATTCAAAGAGGAGTCTCGCGACTGCTCTTTCTCTAATGAGATTTTGAAATCTTCTGACGCCTGGCGTCTGGATCCTTGTGCCTAGCGCCTGGCGTCCTGGATAGTTCCGCGCGCCTGGAATGTTCCGCACGCTAGAAAGGAGACTCGCTCCTGGACATTCCGCTTGCGTGGAAGGTCCCGTGCGCCCTAATAGATCCGACGCCTCTAGTCTTGTTATACGAGTCTCTTGCCAGAAACAAACGTTCATGGAAGCATCCTTCTGATTGCCATTCTACTATAAGGCTCCTTAGTTAAGCCGTCTGTTTTCTCTTTGAAGGCGCCTTGCGCCAAGAAAAAGTTCTGGAACGCGGCTCGCACTCAGTTGCTGGAACGCGGCTCGCGTTTATCTGTATGAACGAGGCTCGCGCTAGTCTGTTGGAACGCGGCTCGCGCTAGTCTGTTGGAACGCGGCTCGCTTTTATCTGTATGAACGAGGCTTGCGCTAGCTCTGTTGGAACGCGGCTCGCGCTAGTCTGTTGGAACGCGGCTCGCTGCTGGCTGTTGGAACGTGGCTCGCGCTAGCTTGCTGGCTGGCTCTCAGCCTCTCGCTCAGTGAGTCAGTGTTCTCTATTCAGAGAACGAGCCAGATCGTCCGAACTTCTAACATGTACATTCTTCGTCTTTTCGGATGTAAGATGAAGAAACGGAAGAACAGACGCACTTTTTAAAAGGCTGCCTTTGCAATGGCTATCCCTGGCAGTCTGGGACGTTTTACAGATCCTGCCGAGGGACGCCCGATCGGTGGGGATTCTCCATAACCTCCGTAAGGCTTTCGACTTTCCTTCTCCTCTGGGCTTGTGGAGTTTGGAAGAGGTCTAGGCCTTGAGAGCGAGACAGAGCCGATCGAACGCACCCTCTACTAATTAGGACGCCTTTTCCAATGGCGAACTTGGCAGTCTGGGACGTTCTACAGATCCTGCCGAGGGGACGCCTGATCGGTGGGGATTCTCCATAACCTCCGTAAGGCTTTCGACTTTCCTTCTCCTCTGGGTATGTGCGCTTGGAAGAGGTCTAGGCCTGGGAGCGAAACAGAGCCGAACAGAACGCACCCTCCCCTGCACTAACAGTAAAATCACTTCTTACCTTTCAATAGCTCGTATTTTGAGCTACATTCCTTTGTCTTCAAATTGCATATGAATTTGAAGATTCTGTGAAGTAAGAAGGAGTGAGGATACCACACTACTAGTAATGTTAATGCTCTAACTGCTCGTTTAGTACGAGAGCTATATAACTTCTAAAGGAAGCGTAACTATTCTTTCCTTACATCGTCAAGAAGGAAGTTAGCTCAATCAATTCTAACATTTACTACACGTTATTATGAATAAATATTAAAATTTTCCTTCTTGCAAACTATGTGATTGTCTACCGAAAAGTTCGGTAGTTACACGTAAACAATTCTTCGAAATTTTTGAAGCCAAAGTTATCAAAACAAATTATTCATGCGTATGCCGAACCAAAGATCCAGTACTTCCCTGCAAAAGATAGCCCAGAAGATCGATGGCGATGAAATCCAAAAAACAAGTCAGGAGGAACTGCAAACGTTGTTTACATTCCAAGCGACAGAAAAAAATATGATAGAAAACAGGAATGGGTTCCTAATCCTGCCCCAGGGCAGGACGGACGGTAGATCACCTGACCTACCTGCAGCGTAGTTGGCCGCGAAACTTTGAATTTCTGTCGGGGACGACGGAGTCTTAGCTATGTATATATCTGACAGGTAAGTTGATTGTATGAAAATAGAATTTAGGTGAAAGGCCCAGCATTGGGACCTATGAGGTCACTCAGTGCTGTAAGGGAAATTGACAATAAAAAGGTATGAAAGGTGTAACAGGAGGAAAATCTTGCAATTGCACTTCGACACAATCGTTAAGAGAGGGTGGAAAATACAATGGAAGAAATATATGAGCAGAGTTACGGTAAAATGAATGAGGGGTTGCAGCTAGGGCCGAAGGGACGCTGCAAAGAACCTTTAGTAGGTGAACTGACAGCACTAAACCTGTACAGGGTCAAACAGATATAAAACATACCTTAATGTGGAATGAGTCTGATCAATGCCAACTGGGGTGACATTACATACAATAGCAGTCTTTGCATTTCCACCCAGTGACGACTGGAGAATACGGGTGAGCTTGGAGTCACGGAAATTCACAAATGCGCTAAAAAAATACATATGTATAACTAAACAAAATAAAAAAGTGAAGCAGCAAAAACAAAAATATCACCACTCTTTGTTGGATACAAAACCTAGCTTCTGTATTAAATACAAATCTATACCACCAAATAGAATACCAAATAGAGTAAAAATTTTCTAAATATGTAGATGAATATTTAATAATAATTGCAGAACATATACGAGATGGTTAACTTGGCCATGGGTAAGAGAAGAGGCATGGTCCTATCATACAACATCTTTTCCATACCAAATAAAAAACAACGAAGAACAAGAAAAAAACCAAGCAAGGCTACTGGCTCAAATAATTTCCCTGGCTACCTTCATTGTTATTTTTATTTACATTCTATGATGCCCAGATAGTAAATAAGATTTAAATAAACTTGGTACCCCTTATTTCTTATTTGTTTCCAATATACCACCTTCCCGCAGGGAAAAAGAAGAAGAATAACTCAAAGTTTTTCAACCAAAAAGGAAAGGAAAAAAATCTTTAACTTACTTCCTTCCTTCAGCCTGAGTTGAGAAATTGACCAACGTCCCAACAATAAAGGGGAGGGATTTGTTTATGAAACCTCCGCTTCCTTTAAATCTTTCCCAGTCCAGCCTCCTGTTTGTGAAGCATTTTCTGAACCGGCAAAGATCCACCTAAGTTTTCAAAGTGCGATAACTGTAAGATGGCTTCGTCTGCATTGTTGCTTTCACCCACCCTCTCCCGAGACTCTATAATCTGGAATGACAAACCGTGCTGTTTTGAAATCCACTCATGTTATTTCCCAACCGAACTTGATTCAGTCTGGAAATAAATGTCACATCCCTCTAAGGCAGACCAAGAAAACTATTATGATCTCCTGGAAACCCAGATTTAGTTATGCCCCTTACGTCCAAAGAAAACAAATGAAACAGCCCCACCTAACCAAATTTACCAAAATAAGAACCTAATACATAGTAAAATAGCAACAGATGCAGTTTATTCACAAAGCTGTCCATAATAGGCTTATAGTACATACCCAGGCGGAAAATGGTTGTGGGCATCGGGAGCTTTTGTCATTCTATTTGTTCGTCGCAGCCCAAACAATGACGATTTTCCTTGCTCCCAGCTCTCATCAGTGACAGCAGCTGTAAATATTTAATGTAACACATATTCCAACTTACCAACAGCCTACATACCATCTACGGGAAACATGGTACGTAATATATTTTACTATTACAATATGCCCACTTCAGTAGCCAATTGTACATCTTTCAACAAGTACTAAGTATAAAAATGAAACATTTTTTATAATAATATAAAAGTTTCCACTTATACGTTTACCCGGTGGTTACCATATAGCTGTCGTCTCCATTGACGTCCACGGCAGAATTTATTGAAATTGCGCAGGTAGTTGCTAATGGTTTTTTGACAGGTAGATCCCTCCTACTTCCCCCCCTCCCTAACCACGGGTACCGGGAAACCATTCCAACAATAAATCAGAAGTTTCATGCCTTAACCATGTCATATTGAGGGGATGGAGGGCGGGCTTCGGTATTGTAACCACCGGGAGGTAAGTATAAGTTGAAACTTTGTATCTTATTATAAAATTGTCATTTTCAACTTATATAAACGTTACCCTGGTGGTTACATATAGCCTGATTGACACATTTAGGTGGGTTGGGACAATGGCAAGCTAAAAATAAACAACTTTTGGTTGGAATTAATCCGCAAGATATTAGGTTTCCTTACCTTTAAAAGACCCGCTGACATCAGTGGTTACTGCCTCTGTAGTCTGCTTGGCCTTTATTGTACCGAACAGGAATATATGGATCCGTGCGTCGGACACAAATAATTAGTTACCTTGCCGTTGATGGACGTGACGTAAACGGACAAGACTATAATGCCCCTGCCTCAGGGCGCAGTACAAATCACCCAAAACAAAATTACAATGAAAAAACGAGGGAGTCACCACAACCGTTTTCAAGAAATTTACACCTGACCTTGAAAAGGACTGGAAAGATACTACTCAAAAAAAACTCCCTGGTAATCTTCAGACAACCTTCGAAAATACAAAAAAACTAATCAATAAAGGCGAAAAGTTAGTAAGGTATGGGATAAGACCTTCCTTCTCCCCTCCTCACCCAAAAAAAATTTATTTTTGAAACCCACCCGGTGGATCAGTCCACAATGAATGGCGCCCAATGTACTTGCAATTTTCATATGGTGGTTTGCCAAATCATGTTCAGATAATGAGATGCCAAGACAGACGAATTTGCCTTCTCCAATATGTAGATTTTAATAATGTCTTTCAAAGACAGATTAACGTCCTAAAGGCCATAGACGTAGACCACTGGGCTCTTAATTTTCATGAGCGTTGACTTTAAACACTTTTGATATCTGAGTCTGACATTGTCCGTGTTGCCTCATAAATCAAATTCCTTAAAAAGAAGGAGAGCGCATTTTTAGAAAAGAGGACTGAGAATGGATCTTTCACTGAAACACCACAGGTTATCACTCTTAACCTCTTATTACCTTTGGTCCTTTGCACATAATGTCTAAGTGCTCTCACTGGACAGAGAAAGACATTTCCAGGCTCATTAGGCCCACACTAAACTCCGAAATGGTTCGTTTATAGAGAAAAGAACGGAGGCCAAGGAACGTGAGGGATTTTGTTCATTTCTTATAGCCAAAAACCCCAGCATTGATGATCAAACTGGCATTGCCCTTAGCCGAATCCAACTCTCTTATCAACTAGCATTGCAGCCTCCTGGATTCTTCCTAGCTGATGCTAAAAGCACAAAGAAAAAAGGGTCTTCCTTGGGTTCAGAATCTCCCTTTAAAAGAACTAGAGGGAGATCGGTTCCGAAATCTTATCTGGAAACATCAGCCATTTAAGAACTACATCCAGGTTCCAAGCTACTGTTTCTTGGACCTCCTTTTGTTCTTGGTCCCCCGTATCAAAGGAACAGAAATCAGGTCTGAGAGGTCTTGATTATTATAAATGTCTAATAATCCTCGATGTCTGAACACAGAGAAAAAACAACATAGCTCTATAACCCCTAATCGTCTGGGTATAAAGCCTTCTTCTTCTCACGAAGAAAAAGAAGGAAGTTAGCTAACTGAGCTATATGAGGTCTTAGAAGAACGGAAATTCCGTTCTTCTTTGCACCAAGCTCTGAATTGGACCCACTTAGCTTGGTACACTCGATCAGAAGATTCTCCTTCTGGGTCTAAGGCAATACAGCCCTTTGAAGCTCTCTTTGAAAACAATCCTCTCTTTCCTGAGGAGATGGCTCGACAGTCTGAAGGACGACTAGTCGAAGACGCGGACCAAGTTTGTGATGGAACCGCTCAGAAAGTGGGGGCTGTCTGAGTAGTATCCTTCCTTAAAAAACGGTAAAACCTCTCTCGGAAAGTCCGTCACCAGCAGTAGTAGATCCGGAAAGAACCATTCCCTTGGAACCGGCCAAAAGGGGGCTAATCCCAGTGTCATCTGACGTTCTGACTTGCCTCTTGAAACTTTGCCAGTAAACTAATCTTGGGTCATTTTGAAAGGTGGAAATGCCATACAGCTCCAGATTTTGACCAGTTCCAGAAGCACATGGCATACCACTGTAAAAACGCCTCCCACGGTCTGGAACTGGGGGTAGCAAATACAGTGGTAGAACGAGCTGTCTTGTTTGTGGCGAGGAAGATCCAAACTGGGAGGACCATCCCCCCCAATCCCCCAAAGCTTCTTGCATATTTTGAGGATGTTAACGTCCACTCTGTGGAGAGGACTTTTGTCCTCCTCCTGCTGAGAATGTCTGCCTTTACATTCTTCGAGCCTTGGAAATAAATCTTGTGCTCAAGAAACAAACTTGTTCTCTTTCCGCCCAAATGAGTAGGTTCCTCTCGCCGCCATCGCACAGAAGAGAAACCGAGTGTGTCCCCCTGGTTTTTTTATGTAAAGAGAGAGCCGTGGTGTTGTCTGCGTTGAACCAGCACTAACTTTCCCTCTTACCTCTGTCTTGCAGTGGGCATTAGAGCCAAATGAATCGCCTTCAAACTCTTTCTTAGATTTATGTGCCGTGCTTCTCTGATGAATCTGCCAAAGTCCGACACTTCCTTTCTCCCCTGAAGTAGCTCCCCACCCCTTCTTGGTCGATGCGTCTGACAAAAGCGTAAAGGTTGGGGCTCAACTGGCTTAGAGACAAGCCTTACCTCTAGACCTTCCTTCTGATTTTCCCATCCCAAACACAAAGTAGGTCCTTTTGTTGATTCCTTCCAGCAGATGGGGAAGCACGAAGGAGTCTGGGAACTTCTTCCTTTGCCACTTCTGCTTCAAGATAAATTGAAGTGGTCCTCATGTTGGATCCTGCCCAGACTTACAAATTGCTCTATTGAAGCCAAAGGTTCCTAAAGGCTCATCCCACTGATTCGCCGAGCAAGTTTAGGTCTTACGAGAAATTCGTTCTTCTTTTTGTTCAGGTCATGAGTCGATCCTTTGGCGAGACGGAAAAAGCCTGGGAAAAAGAACTGAATTCCCAGTCTCACTCCTAAATAAACTATCTCCTGAGAAGGAGTGAGACATTGGACTTTTCCTTGTTTACTAACAAACCTAGGCTTTTCCGTCATCCCTTAAAGTCTTTTGTTGTAGGTCCTCCACACACCTTCTTGTCCTGGAAGGAGTCTTGCCCCTGATAAAGCCAATCGTCTAGATACATGGGATATTCGTATCCCGTCTAGATGAAGCCACTTTGCTACTGGACGGAACAGAAAACTCTGGAAACACTTGTGGAGCTGTCGATCAGGCCAGAAGCAGAGGCCCCTGGACCCTTGAACTAGAAAACTAAAGCGGCCCTGGGAATACGCAATCTCAGGTAAATCTTCCTCGATTTCCGAATGAAATCGGAATAATGAAAATAAGCGTCCCGAAGGCGTCTATGGAAAACCCATCCCAATCTCCAGGATGAAAGAGCTTGCTAATACCGA
Organism: Macrobrachium nipponense; assembly: GCF_015104395.2. NCBI lineage: Eukaryota > Metazoa > Arthropoda > Malacostraca > Decapoda > Palaemonidae > Macrobrachium > Macrobrachium nipponense. Next base: position 9,615,591 of record NC_061101.1, on the reverse strand, counting down.
TTGGGTCGTTGGTTCCAAAGTAGGAAAACTTCGTCTTGTCAGGACAAAGACGTTCAAGGGCACTGACGTCCAACACCGGTCTCCAACCCCCCTGTGCCATTCTTTACCAGGAAAAGGCTATTTGTTAAAGATCCTTGGGTTCCTGGCGGTAGAGTCCACTAACTCTGATGGCCCTCCTGTTTGCCAGTGAAGGTTTGAGGGAAAACTTTCCTTGATGGAGGGCAGCCAAATTTTTCGGAGTTCTCCGAGTAGGCTTACAAATTCACAGGAAATTCTGTGAGAGGGGGGTGCTTGATGAACGGAATAGATGTTCCTCCTTCCTTCAGGACCTGGAACCAGTCCCAAGGATCCGCTCCGAGATGAAACCAGGTCTGCCAGAAAAGGGTTGTAATCTGGCTCCCCTACTGCTGTGATGGTAGGACTACAACGGCCCTACTTACTTTGATGGAAGGAGGGGAGCTGGGTTTTAGAAGCGGGCTCTACTACCTCCCTCCCACGAAACCTGGAGGTAAGATCGAACGGGAGGCTCTCCCTCGAAATGGTTTAGGAAGCTTGCCGTGGAGGGTAGCACTCCGAGAAGCAGAAAGAACCGGATACTACTCCTTCCTGGGCTTCTTCACTGACTATGATAAAAGATCCTGGGTCGCTTTTTGGGTTTAAAGATTTGAGCGATCTCGCTCACAACTCTCTTGCGGAAATAGGTGTTTTCTTTGTCCAAAGGAGAAAGAAGCGAAAGGCAGACTTTCTGGCTTCAGATGAAAAACCCCTTTCGGACAAGAAGGAGCACCCAAAGCTGTCTCTTCTTCAACACTCCAGAGGCGGAAAATGGCAGCAGAGCTCCGAAGCTCCATCACAGATGCCTTTATCGATACAATCCAGTTACCGAGGCAAAATCCTTCAAAAATGCCCTCCTCCGAAAGTCCAAACTGACTTGACTTTCCTGGCCAGCGACAGCAATGGCCCTCCCAATCCAGGAAGCTAACAACTTCGGAAAACACGGAAACACTCTTATGCAAAGATGCTCCAGTTTCAGTTGTTGAAAAGAAGATCTTAGCAGTATTAATTAAGGGCTGCTCTGCGGGAAGAGTCACGAGACTAGAGAAAAGTCTCCCTGAGTGGAGGCAGTCCCACCACCCAGGGAAAAAAAAACTTTCTCTACCAGTGTTCATACCAGGACACGGCCTCCTTGCGAAAGTCTCGAAGGGGGAAAGACAAAAAAACATTTTTCCCCCTGTTTCCCTCTTTCTCCAAAAAAGCCAAGCGTTAACTTTCTTGATCGCTTTCCCTTAGCCCGAAATCGAGTGAGGACTAGACGCATGAACGAGGACGAGGAGTCAGGCTTACTGTCCTTTTTGTCCACTGCGAACTAGGATAAAACTGGAACGGAAGGTGCAAAAGAATCTCCAAAGTTGTCGAACGGAACGGATCGTAAAAGGAGTTTATTACCCCAGACAAATGCTTTGGCTTTTTCCTTAAGTTCGTTCCTTCTTTCTTTCCTTCTCCAAACAATCCGAAGGCTTTCCTTTGACGAAAACTGGCGAACATTACCATCGGAAAGAGGAAATCCTGTTTTCGGCGAAGTCACCAACCCTGACAGCCGTTCCGAGGATGGGTGTGAGAAAGCAGGAGAAGGACGTCTGAGCCTGTACTGAAGACGTTAATCCGGGCGGCTGAGACTGGCGGTCTGCTAGTTGGCAAGCTGCGCTTGGCGGCCGCACTGGGGCGGCTGAGCTGGGCGGCTGAGGTGGTCGCTCGAGCGAGAGCCTGACGTGGGGTGCCGCCATAGACGGAGTCAGGAAAGGAAGTTCCCCGACCAGGCGCCTGAATGTGGGCGTCTGAAGAGGCGTCACATGGAAGAGTCCCCTGAGCCTGAAGAGGCGACTGCAAATGGAGCCTGCTAACGCGGACTGCACAGTTAGTTCTGCGGAAGATTGTACTTTAAGGCGGTCGGGGAGCCGCATTCGGGGCGGACGAAAGAGACCTTGCCAAAAAGCCCTCCAAGGCTACTGCCTAACTTGGCAGTTCATCTGTTCAAAACCACCGAACGGTTGAGGATCCCCACGACGGTAGATAAGGCGCGGGAGGTGGTATAAGATGATCCACAAACACGTCTGGAGCCGCAGGATGGTTATCGCTTGAGGAGGCTCTGGAGCAAGGCTCCTAAAAAACGAAGGAGGTGGTGTTTGTAGTTCGGCCTTCTCCAATTCTATGAGAGAAGGGCGATAAACTCGAAACCCGCCAGGAGGGAAAAAGCTTCAGGGCTCCTCCCAAAAAACTACAATAGAAGGTTCGGCAGCCGAACCCCCTTCTTCGGAAACCGCAGCAGGCGAAACATCGCGCGGACCTTTTGTTCAGCGGTCTAGAAGTCTTATTTACGCCAAACCTCTATAAAGGAAAGGAACCTCGAACTCGAGTCCACTTGGTTTTAACGAAAAACACTTCCTCGCAACCACCTTTCCGCAATGGTGAAGCGAACAGCATCCTGGGATAACGGCTACAGGATTTGCCTTATTGAGGGGTGCGGCTGCTCGGGAGCAGGTCCCGCCCTCGCCTCCCTTCGGTTTTCGGCATGCATCCTCCCAGGATCTGGGGCGTTTGACAGGGGCCGGGCCTATACCCTAGGAGAACGAACGGGTCCGAACAACCACCCTCCTCACTAAACACTTGCCACTAAGTAATGTTATCACAAATATTCAACTGACCACTTTCTTGCACTGTCCTCACCCAAATTTTCTGCATAGTGGTGCGGAAACAGAGACAAATTTCCGAGTCCATATCCGGCTCGTAATACTGACACGGGATCGGGATCGGGTGATATACAGATTCGGGGAGGGCAGGAGGCCAAACCCACTACGGGGTTAATAGGAACAGGATTAATAGAATTCTCAGAGGAATATCCTGGCTAACTCACTAACTTAGAAGAAGAATCTCTTGTGAAGCCTTTCTGATTCTATCTTTTTCTAACTTTTCTTCATTATATTTCCCAGGCCTTGCCTTACTCATGAGATGTTATTAGAGACTTACATTCTTCACACGTATTTCTCAAACAAAGAAAACATTCACGTTCCCCCTACAACTAACACAAGTAGAATGGAGGCTCAAGTGAAGCTTTAAGGAAGTCTAGTCCCTTAAACCCACCCACTACTGACACAACCCTCTATACTGAACAGAGCCGGTGTCAAGACATCGTGAAGAAAGAATTCAAATAATTCCTAAAAAGGACAACAATATCAAAAACCAAAATAACTTATAGCGCTAGCCAAAAAAGATCATGTAAACTCAAGGTACATCCCCAAAAGGGAAAAAACGGAGAATGCCAAGTGAAATCCAAAATCCAAAATTCCCAACCCAGCAGAGGAACCGTGTTAACCGGTTTCCGACTGGCTATGGGAAACATTCTGATTTATTGTTGGAAGGGAAATTGGTTCCCGGTACCCGGGTAGAGGGCGGGAGTTAGAGGAATCACCCTGGTTCAAACCGATTAGCGCTACCGCGAATTTCAAATTTCGGACCGTGACCGTCAGGGAGACGGACAGCTATAATGTAACCACGGGCGGGTAAGTTTATATAAGTGAAAAAGTTTTGGTCCACTAGTACTTTATACATTTAATTATAATAACCAACAATACAGTCAACCTCCGCCTTTCACAGACCTTGCATTTATTCGCGGATTTTCTATAAGACCATATATACCTCATTATTCAAGGAAAATTTCCCTAGTTTGCAGTATTTTTCATTGGAGAAATATTCATAAATTAAAATACTGTTATTTTCAATGACTAAATGCACTTTTGTGATAAACACTATTAAAAAAACTATGGTATAATGATTTCAATTAGAGGGTTTTTTTTGTGTTTAACTATGCAAAATAGGCACTTCTAAACATTTTTTAGGGGTTTTAACGTATTTGCAGAATTTTAGCTATAATTGGGTGAGGAGGGGGGGGGGGGGGGGGGGGGGGGGGGGTGGGGGGTGGGGGGGTTGGTGTCTTGGTACCCATTCCCTGCGAATTGGGGATGGGGTGTCTTTCTGTTATGCTAACTTTTAAAATAATCTATGCCAACAAGTTCTAATGGTCAAAAAGATTATCTCAAACATTTTAAACTACACACAATTACGAAATGACCCTTGTTTTCTCTAACACAACCACACTCATATTCCCAACCAGACGAAGGTGATTTAGAATAGAATAGGCATTAATTATTATCTAGGTCCAAAGGCCAACGCTCTGGGATTCTCTCACGTTATTCCAGCGCTAACGGGAAATTAACAGGAATTGTTACGGAGAGGGTGTAAAGTAATATCGAAAAGAAAGAGAACTATGAATGGAGGTACAGTAAAAGGTAATGAAAGTGGCTCCAGCTAAGGGCCCAAAAGAAATGCTGCAAAGAACCGCTAAGTAATCCTACAGTGCACCAACGAAGGAGGTGTAACTTAATGGCCTCTACCCCCCACGGGGATTTAGTCATTCCTAAGGTGAGATGATGTTTCTCAGACTGATTTTAGATGTCCACCATGTTAGGCATAATTTAAATCGGCAACTTTTGTACTTTGGAAAATCCATGCAACTGAATAGTAAAACTCACCATTTCTTCAGAACACTGACCCACTCCCTCTTCACGGTCAAACTACATTAAACGGTGCCTGAAACGAAATCTTCTCGAACCGTTAGGTCCTTTACCTCTGGGTCCCCGAGCAGCAAGCAAATCGGTTATGGCTTGTCGTTGTATATTTCCCATGAAAGACACTCTGAAATATGTATATGATAAATATAATCAAATCTCCATCAAATTTACCAATCTTGGAACTCACTCACTTTTCCCGCCTTAGAATATTTTGTTATTGTTATTATACAAATTAAGTTTTGTTCATACCTTACCTGGCAGATATATATATAGCTGTATTTTCGACGTCCCGACAGAAATTTCAAAACTCGCGGGCCACACGCGTGGGGCGGCCAGGTGGTAGTAACCCATTCCCGCCGCTGGGATGGCGGATATCAGGAACCATTCCCATTTTCTTATTCATATTTTGTATTAATGCCTCTGTCCTCCTGAGGGGAGGGATGGGCGGGCACTTTAATTATATAATATCTGCCAGGTAAGGTATGAAAAACGCTTAAGTTGGTATGAATAACAACTAAACATTTTGTTCATGGCACTTTCACCTGACAGATATATATCTAGCTGAAATCACACCTTCGTGATGGTGGGGAAAGACAGGAATAGGATTTTTTTGGGAAACTAAAAATTAAGTAGATGATATAAACATCTTGGTTCCTTACTGTTTGCAAGTATAGACTATGTGAATTACTGTCACGTAAGGCTGCTTTTTGCTTAATTAACCAGAGTTTGCCAGCCAGGTGGAGACCTTGAGTGCTGGTGGGGGCGCTCTGGATGATCTGTCAACGGGTGTCGATACCTCAGCACCAGTGACAAGATCATCCGGCCAAGGGCCCATACAAATGAGGGCAAACGAAGCAACTGACCACCACCTGACCAAACTATATACAAACCCCCTTTAACACTAGTCTAACGGATGGGTAGATCTTCACAAATAAGACTCACCACAACTAAAAAAACAACAACCTAACCTTAACCTTAACCTAACTGAATAATAGGGAAAGAAGCCTTACTTCCGGACCCCAACCATACCTGTGTCCTCAGGAAAGAAAAGTTATGGCCCCAGCTTGCATTGGCAATCGTCATTAGGATCGTTCTCAACATCCCTTAGGTAATGATTTGCGGCGGAAGACGGGGTGGAGTTGCTCCTCCAAAACAGGGTAAACCCATCGAGGATTTGTCCTTGATTGACATGTTCCTTTTGGCGGAAGGCAAAGAGAGGTTAGCGACGGCTCGTTACCTTCGTGCGCTTTTACTCGGAAGAGGCTCAAATCCAGTCTTGTCTGAAAAGATGAATGGAGCCTCCCGAATGGTGTCCCTTAAAAAAGAAAGCCACTGCATTCTTTCTTGATAAACGGTAACTCTGGCCTCTTCAAGAGGCAACCAGAGGTTACCTGGGGAGGGACCTCTAACCTCTTTCGTTCTATGCACGTATAACTTGCAGAGCCCTTACCGGGTGCAAAGGACTCTCGCTGTTGGTTCTTGGCCCACCAGACTTGACATACCCTTTGATCCTCAAAAGTCTTCGGCCAAGGTTCGAAAGGATTTTCATTCTTAGCCAAGAAAGATTGGGTTCAACGAGCATACAGCATTTGTCCCCTTTGAAGCCCATTAACCTTGCTAAACGCCTTGACATTTCAACTAACTCTCTTAGCCGTCGCAAGAGAAGTTATGGAAAAGAGGCCTTCCTTGTCAGATTCCTAAGAGACGCTGTCTGAAGCGGTTCGAAAGTTGTCCCCGACATCAGGAATTTCCAGGAACCTAACGTCCAAGGTTCCATGATGGAGGTCTCGTTTGAGGAATCTTCAAGGTCTCGAAAGACCTTCAAACAGGGGGTGGCATCAGACGATCCTTGTTTTGTCCGACATGTCTAGGCCTCTGTGCCTAAAAAAAAAAACCGCTGACAAAACATACTTTTGTCTCCCTTGATGGTAGGAGGACCGCTAATTTGTCTGCACATTTCTGAGAAATAGCTAGAAAATCAAGCTATCCTGGGTTCACAGAGGTCTGAGGAAGAGGAAACTCCCCTACCTTTTACAACCATGCCCTGAAAGGAAGCCCACTTCGACTAAGGTAGACAGATCTTGTGGAAGCAACGTCTCGTCATGTGCGATTGCTCTCCGCAGCTGCCTTCTTCGAAAAACCTCTCGCTCTGGCCAACTTTTTCGATAAGTCTGAACGCAGTCATACTCAGAGCGGAAGGAAGGTTTTTGTGAACCTTCGAAGTTGCGGCCTGTTTGAGTAGATCTTTCCTCCAGGGTTCAATGTCCTTGGAAAGTTCTACCAGGAACGACATGACCTCCTGTGAAACCATTTCCCTTGCTGGCCGACATCGGAGCGATCAGGGTTAGCCTGCCTTGTCCCTTCCGAGGTGCCGCAAACTTGCCTCATGGACTTTCCCCCAGAATCTTGAATGGTGGGAATGGCATAAAGGTCCAGGTCCCGTCCAATTCCAAAGCAAACCGCGTCCCACTGTACAGGATTGCCTCTGGAATCCAGGACCGTGGGGAAGCAGATACAGAGGAAGTTCTCTTGTTCCTTTGACGTTTGCAAATAAGTCGACCTATTGTGGCACGTCCCCACCAGCGTCCAAACATCAGGTCCTCGACAAAACGTTCCTCGTGCAAGGTCCATTCCGTCGGAAGGGACGTTGGTCCCGAGACCCTGAGGAGGTTCCCCTGCCCCACTTGACGTTTTGCACACCTGCAATGAATCTCGTCAGGATCGTTTACCTTCTTTCCTTTTTTGCCCACAAGCAGAATTCTCTCTCGCTAGGGAGTACAACGCTCCTGGAGTGTGTAGCCTCCCTGGTTTTTTAAATAAGGCGAGTGCTGTGGTATTGTCCGAGTTTATTGCTGAACAACCTTGTTACTCCAAACTCTTCTCGAAGAACTGCAAGGGACAGAAAACACTGCTGCCAGTTCTTTTACATTTAATAGCCAGGGCTACCTGTTCCCCTCTCCAGGATCCTGACACTTTCTTGTAATTCCCCCTTCCCCCTAGGGGTGTTGCGTCCCCAATCCTGTGATGGAAGCGTCTGAGAACAACACTAGGTCGGGGCTCAAAAAAAAAAAAAAAAAAAAAAGAACTTAGGGACACACCCTCTTGCAGCTTCTGAGGGTCCAACCACCATCTTAGGTGGTTCTTGATCGGAATCGATATCCTCAATACTGCATCGAGATCGTCTTTTGCCTTCCACTCTTCTGCCAAGAAGATGGAGATGGCCTGATGTGCAGTCTTCCCAAGGAAACAAACCTTTCCAGCGAGGAAATGGTCCCCAGCAGACTCAATCCATTCCCTCGCCGAGCAAGTCTCTTTCCTTAGAAAGGCTGAGATCTTTTCTAAGCCTAGCCGCTGACGTTCCTGGGACGGAAACGCTCGAAAAGCCACTGATCCATCTGAATCCCCAGATACACGATGGACTGTGTTGGGGTCAGATGCGACTTTTCGAGGTTGACCAGAAGTCCAGGGACTTCGCTAAGGCTAAAGTGAACTGCAAGTCCTTCAGACACTTCTCTCTCGACGACGCTCTGATCAGCCAGTCGTCTAGATATAGGGAAACTCTTATTCCCGAAGAGTGTAGCCACCTTGCTACGTTCTTCATCACTACTGTGAACACCATCGGAGCCGTGGTCAGTCCGAAGCACATCGCTCTGAACTGCCAAACTTTGTTGTTCAAGACAATCTTAGATATTTCTTGACAGAGGGTGGATCGGGATGGTGGAAGTACGCGTCCTGCAAGTCCAAAGATACCATCCAGTCGCCCGGTCTCAACGCTCCCAGAACAGAATGAGGCGTCTCCATCGTGAATTTGATCTTTTCCACGAAAAGATTGAGCCTGCTTACATCTAGAACTGGACGCCAACCTGACGACTGCTTTGGTACTAGGAAGATTCTGTTGTAGAAAACCTGGAGACCCCAGGTCCGCGATTGTCCACCGCTCTTTGTCGATCATCTGTTGAAGGAGATCGAACAAGACTTTCTTCTTCTCCTTGATAGGATGGAGAAAGGTCTCTGGGAGTCGTAGAAAGAGGAGGAAGATCTAAAAAGGGGGGATCTTGTACCCCTGTTCCACGATCTTGAGGGACCAAGAGTCCGTGTCTCCTCTCTCCTCCCACGCTCCCGCAAAATACTTCAGTCTGGTCTCCGACTGGTGGTCTGAAGGAACATGCTTTTCACTTGGAAGGTTTCGGTTTAAAAGAGCTCTTCCTCGTTGAAAACCCTCTCCCTTCGAGGAGCTGCTCTCGAGGGGGGAGCCCCACGAAAGGGCTTTTACTTCTTCTTTTCGGCGGACGAACTGCAGCCGAAGAAGTTGAAGTCCGGCCGACCGTCTTGTAGACTGGGCCAAAAGATCCTGAGTAGCCTTCTCTTGTAAGCTGTTCGTCAGGTCCTTTACCAAAGTCTGGGGGAAGGAGATGGTTCGAAGAGGCGAAAACAACAAGTCCGCTTTCTGAGCTGGCGTCACTGAACGCGCTGTGAAGTGCACAGCAAAGCTCTCTTTTTTAAAAAAGCTGTCCCAAAGTGGAGATACTACTCCTTCCGAACCATCCCTGACGGCTTTGTCCATACATGCTAACACGCTGGGGGGGGGACAGCTCCCCAGACTAGAGATTCTGGGGCTTCTCGCTTGTATCCAGAACTCCCAAACACCAATCCAGGAAGTTGAAGACTTCCAGCGTCCTAAGCAGACCTTTCAGATGATGGTCTGTCTCGACGCGGTCCAAGTTACCTTGGCAGAGGGTAAAAGTGACCTCCTCTGTAAGTCTACAAGACTGGAGAAATCTCCTTGAGCCGACGAAGGGATACGAACTCCCACTTCGTCCTTGGTCTTATACCAAATGCCTCCTTTACCACTAAGTTTAGTAGGAGGCAAGGCGAAAGTTGTCTTGCCTTGGTCTCTCCTTCTTATCATCCAGTCTTGGAGCTTCTTGAAAGCCCGTTTCGTCGATAGAGAAGTCTCATCCCTACGAACTCTGGGATTTTCCCCGTTTTCGATGAGAAAAAAAAAAAAAAAACTGTGAAGGAGGAGGGGGGGACTTGGGAGTGCGGGCTGAAAATTTTTGTCATTTCTCAAAAGAAGAACGAACAAAAAAAAGTCTGACTAGGACTTTTTGTAATCCGAGGTAGAAGGGGGGGGGGGCTGTAGCAGGCTCATCTTCACCCGATTCAGCTGAACTACCCCGTTCTCCTTCCTCTCTCAACGGAAGAGGAGAACGTCTGTCAGGCGAAGGCGTCCTAGGTCTTAGTAAGATCAAAGGACCCCTATCCTTGCAAGATGCAGCCTTATCACGGCTGTCCTTCTTTCCAACAGCTTACTGCTCGCTGATGGCAGAGCGTCTGAGGCGGACGAGCGTTCTTCCGCGCCTTCCGCGGCAGTCTCACCTGCCCGAGAAGTCTTTGCTTCTCTTCGCTGGCATACGTGCCTGAGCGCGTAACAAAGTGTCTGGGGGTAAGAATTCTGTTCAGAATCCCCGAAATAAAAAAGCGTCCTGGAGAGCTGTCTTGCGAGCGTCCTGTGTAGCTGTCCTGCGAGCGTCCTGCGACGAGCGTCCTGCCTAGCTCCTGCCAGCGTCCTGACGAAGCGTCTGACGACGTCCTGCCGAGCGTCCTGACAAAAGTCCGACAGCGTCCTGACAACATCTTGCCGAAAAAAAAACGTCCTGCCGCGTCCTTGCACGCAGCGTCTTCAAAAGCGTCTGTCGTAACTTCCTTCTATAAGACGACGAGAGCGGCGAATCGCTGACGGGAAAGAAGCGATCGGCGAACGAGACCGCAGGAGGCGAAGGCAACTGAGACTGAATTAGTCCTCGACAGGCAGTCTAAGGTCCTTCCTCCGCTTAGGCTCGACTGCTGCTGGGCGAGTCCTCTGAGCCATAAGCGAGGATAGCTGGTCCTGAAGGGACAAAAGAATGTTCTTCGTTGGAGAAGAATGAGTCGAGGAAGCAGGACTGGTCCTGTGAGAAGACGAGGGGCGAGGGGACGCCTCCTTCCTTCTCAAAGGAACAGCTACCTGTTTCTCAGGTGTACGCGCCTGTTCGCGCAACCTAGCGTCCTCATCGGAGGAGATCCTCCCTCTCTTCTGAGGCGGAAAGACATCATAAGCGTCTTCCGACGAAAGCTGCGAAAGAAAGGACGAGAAGCGTCCTCCGCAAGAAACGTCCTCTTTAACGGACGAGAGTCTCTCGAGCGCTCCACCCCTTGCGCGGGGGAGGACGCTTCGGAGGACGAAAAGCACTCCTTCAAGACGCGTTGCTCGGTGCACGGTCCTTGGCAGCCTGGGTCTTTGCTACATGGCCTGCCGAAGGGAGGGGCACGCCAGATCGGTGGGAATAACCCCCGTAACCCTCTTGCGGCTTTCGACATACCTCCCCCCTGGGTCTTGGGAGTCTGATAGAGGTCTAGGACTAGAGGCATTATGGGGTCCGATCTGACGCCCCCTCCACAACACTGGGGGCACGATCACACACTTGCACCGAGCCAGTTTCCAAGGCTTTCTTCACTTTGGTCTCCAGGAGTGCGAAGGGACTCCAAAATCATAGAGAGAGCATCCGCTCCTCCCGACAGAATCAGAGCCCGAAGGCAACACAGGTTTAGGGGTTGTAAACACTACAGGTGTTAGTGCAGGAGAAACGTTAGTCTTACCTTTGGAAGAACTTCTTGAGGAAGACCTCCTGATCCTATCCGCGCTCCAATTTAAGGCGATAGGACTCATATGCTCTCCATTCATCATCAGTCAAAAATCTCACATTCCTTGCACCGATGATCAATCAAACAATGAAGCCCCCTACAACTCATACAATACTGTGTGGGGGTTATTACCGATGCTTTCGGTAAGCCTCACCTTACAATCAGCCCTCACACACACTCTGAAATCTCACACTTGATCCAGACATATCTTATATAGAGAAAAGTCAATCCAAAATCAAAAACGGTCCACTATCGCGTATGCCAATCAACAGTCCAATTCAATACCAACAAAATCAATCAGATACTTAGAAACGAGTCAAATTCCAAAAAATCCTGAGCAGAGGTCTGTAAACAGATGTTTACCGACCGGCGACAGAAAAAAAATATGAATAGAAAAATGGGAATGGTTCCTGATATCCGCCTCCCAGCGCGGGAATGGGTACTACCACCTGGCCGCCCACACTGCGTGTGCCGCGAGTTTTGAAATTTCTGTCGGACGTCGAAAAATACAGCTATATATATATCTGTCAGGTAAGTGGCATGAACAAAATAAAATTTAGGTAAAGGCCAAGCAATGAGACCTACAAGGTCATTCAGCACTGAAAGGAAAAAGGTATTGCAGGTGTAACTGGAAGAAAAACTCACGGGTGCATTATGAAACTATTGTTAGTAGAAGGCGGAAAGTAAGCTGGAAGAAAGAGAAGATGAACGGAGGCACAGTTAAAGAACTAAAAGGGGTTGCAGCTGGGGGCCAAAGGGACACTAAATATTCATTAGTAATGCCTACAGTGTACAGTGTGAGGAGCACTGATGGCACCATGATGAGAACTCTTCCACTTTGATGAGAATACAATGGGAACATCAAAATAACAAAATTCTATATTTCCCTTCTTAATCCTACATAAATCAGAACCATGGGTATACACCAGTAACATAAAAAATTGGATAAAATGATAGTTATCTACTGGATAAAGGTACACAAAAACTGGTGATGACTGAATGTGGCGTTACAAAGGTTCTGCACTTAAATCAGTTGTCAAAATATTCAGTAAGCTTACTCTCTATAGGCTGAAGAAGCAAGATTATAAAATGCTTAAAAGATGACCACACTGGTTTCAGAAAAGGCAAAGTAAATGAATGAGAAATATAAGCATTTAAAAAAAGATAAAATTACCATAACAGTGACAAGATCACATGGGATATGTCAATGATCCATTCAGTATTCTCAGCTGTTCAGCACTTATTGCAGAGACATCATTACATAATAATAATAAAAAGACAAGTCTATACAAGCTGAAGCATTATCACACAGTTAACGTAATTTACCTACCTTATAAGGTATTCGCGATCAGGGTTGTTTTTCTCAATGCTATTAAAAATATTCTGTATGGCCAGTGGAATTATTCCAGGACTACTCTTCTCGCCCATCATTGTGTACGTCTTCCCTGGAAATGGGATGGATACAGATACAGTACAGGTAATTTTCCTTCATCGGAAAAAAGTGTAGTTAAGACAACGGAGCCTATTTTGCAGTTACTGCACAGACAAAAAGCTGACAAAAGTAGTTACACTTCCCATATTGCCAAGGTCCACATTCTCTCTAAGACCATTCTGAACTGAAGACAACTTCACAGTTATTGTGCTAAAATAACTCCAGTAATTTTGCTTCCAAGACAGTTATAAAAATTCAAATGTCCCCATTATCAGCTATTTCTTTGGTATGGAGGTCCACATCACAAAACCACTACACTTGATGTCATCTGAAAGGGCTTCATTAAAGGAGTTTACATAAAAATCAAATCTCAGTTTCCTAAAAAAAAATAAATAAATAAAATCTCCAGAATTTGAACCTATACTTACTCCACTAGACAAAGTCCAATAATAATAAAGGGAAGTTACCTATGACAGAATCTCTTTCATGCCAATCAAGGAATCTTGTTCTACCTTTGTACCAGTTTAACAAAGCCTGCCAACAGTGTTAGAGCTGTGATGAAAAAGTAATTGCAGAAGTAGGGCTTAGATAGTCTGATATTCATAATGTACTACCTACTGTACTGTAACAAAGACACACCCATTACAAACTAGTTACGTTTTGTTAGGGCTATTTGTAAGTTGAATTGTGAGCAAGTGGTTACTGTACTCTCATGACCATTTATGTATAGTATGACAGAAAATCAATTAATATATAATTGAATACAGTACATTGTGCATTATTATTAAGTCTAAAGGGAAAACCTTTTGAGAACTGACAATGCATACCTGATGATGTCTGACCGTAGGCAAATATTGTACCATTGAATCCTGCAAGAGCAGATTCAACGATGCCCTGCGCAACTTCAAAAAATATGTCTGCATTTTCATAGTCCATGCCAAAAACACGATCTGAGAAAAAAAATCATAATGATACACCATAATGTATAACAGCTTGAAAAAGTATGTAAATTGAATTATAACAGAGGGATTTTCAATATTTTCATGAAAAACAAATGTATATGTTTACAGCATAGTTTCTGATTTACTAGCAAATTTTAAAACATAAATGCAAATGTTTACTGTACAGAATAGTTCCTTATTTAAGGGTAAATTTCAAAACAAACACTAATGTTTACAGTAGTGTTTCTGATCTAAGCATAGATTTTAACCGACAATGACCAGGAGAAAATCCTAGTTTCCTCTGCAATTAGCAACAACTGAAAAATCCTACAGTCAACCTACCAAATTTATAAGGAGGGCATAATGCTTTCCGTGTATGAGGATCAATCTGAATTAAGGTGTTCCCTTCACCTAACTGCCAGTGGATGGCCGAATTATCTGTAACTTCTCTCTGTATCAGTGGCCGCAGCCGCACGGCAACAAGGATGTTATCTGACATGTTGAACTAAAAAGGTCAAATCAACCTGCAAAGAAGGCCACCAAATATCAACAATAATATCAAAAGGGGTCCACAGGACAGAGTTCAAAGGTAAAATAACAAAAAATGACAATTTGTCCAAAATTGCATTTTTCCTAACTATACAAACCTGAGGTCCTTTTACAATAGGAAGGTACTAGCGGCAGCTGGGGGATAGGGGTCGTAAAGCTTTTTCGAAAAACAAGGGTTTCGGTTTAGGTTAACTGCTTGTCGACAGGCGCGCGCGGTTTGCGCGACTGGGAGGTAAACAAATCACTTTTGCTTTTGGCCCAAGCAAAAACTGCAGAGTGAGGGGTGGCATGAGGTGGGACTATGTGTAAAAGGACCTCAGGTTTGTATAGTTAGGAAAAATGCAATTTTGGACAAATTGTCATTTGTTCCGACACGGCATACAAACCTTCGGTCCTTTTACAATAGGAAGACTCACTTCTTGGTGGGAGGAATCTGAGTCTTTTGTGAACAGACTGGTGTTCGCCCAACCTTGGAATGCCTCCCTGGTCGTAAGAGCGAGGGAGGGATCCAAGCCTCTGTCCGATTGATCGGGGTGTGCACCGCAGGATCAATGGTCAGACCTCTGGACCAAGTACTAAGAGAGAGGCAAGCGTATCTCTTCGTACCAGCAAACAAGAACAAGTTCCTATTTGCAAGAGGCAACATAAAGTTATGGTTTGTCTCTTGTTGGCATCCACTTCCCCCCCCTTGTAGGAGGAAGTGGTGGATATTCGCTCCCATCCCTAGTGAAAGGGATAGGATGGGGCTCTGTCGAGTAGCTCACCTGCATCTCGTCCTTATCCAGCAAAGGTGATGACCGTATCCCTCTAACCACAGGTAGAGGGGGAGAAAAAGATAGGAAGAGAAGCAGTCACTCTCTCTTCACTTATCTATTCTTACAGTCACACCAGGACTCGATGCTGTTCAGCCTGCTAGGGTCTGGGTTAGCTATACAACGTGTTGAGCAGCCACACAGGTCCCAAGGAAAATGATCCAAGGACCTGTGGGCAATATCCAAAAGGTAGAAGGAGGTGCCAGTGGTCTGGTTGTACCAGACCCCTGCCTTCAGTACCTGCGCCACAGAGAAGTTCTTGTGTAAAACTCGAGGGATTGTACTTCTAGGTCATCTTGGTGCTGACGAAGAGTCTTCAACATCAGCCTGGGATGTCGAGTTTCTTCAGGAAAAAGCGCGGGTTCGCGCGTTTCACAGGACAAAGCAGCATCTCTTCACATCGAAGGCGGGTGAAGTCCATTAGGGAGGGTATTGTGAAGGACTCTAACCGATCGTCAGGAACCGAAGGGTTCTGAGTCTTCGCTACGAAGTCGGTACGAAATCGAGCGTCACGAATCGAATCCCCATCCCCTGGATGCTTGATTTCGCAGGAAAAGTCATGCAATTACCTCAGAGGAAAAGAAGGGAATGGTCGTATGACCTATCCCTCTTCTCGACTTCGGTGATGTCCTGTACCCATACTGGTCTATCCGTCTGCAGCGAAGTGTCTCACATTCTCCTATCCCCAAGCAGTGAAGTTCTTCTTCTCGTAGTGGATAGGACACCGACACTCAATGGTGGGTGTCGATGGTATGGGTACTGTGACAAGCCGTTAGGACAAAGAAAAGACTGTTATGGAACAACCGAACTAAGTCCACAGCGAAGTTCGTAACAGACTTGGGGCGCTCTGACAGCTGCCGACTGACTGCGTTCGGTAGGAGGCAAGTTGTCCAAGCACCCGAGCAAGTCACGTGACCTTCGCCTTAAAAGGTTATGCCAAGAGACTAAACAAATAATTTGTTCGTTCACCGATGCCAGAAGGCGAGGTGATGATTCTCTTAAGGCATGTGCCCAACAGGCGAAAGTCAATTGCCTTCTAGAGACAGAGGTCCCTGATGGCAAGATATCTCAGTATAGTTGATTCTCAGCTAAGGACAACAACTGTGTCGTTGAAGACGAAGGTGTACAGAAAATGCAACCTACGTCTTCACAGCTGAACCGAGAGAAGGATTCTCAAGATTCTGAACCTGTGCTACAAAACACTGAGACGCTAACCCGCTATTCATTGCTGTCCGGTGAGGATCGTAGTTGCAATGAAAGCGGAGCGCTTTTCAGTAATGAAGACACAGGGAAATACTGCCTGAAGAACTGCTTCTCATGGGCTGAACATTTGGAAGTAGAGCTGTCAGGTCGGAGAGTAGGCGATGTCTTCTGACACATCTGTTAATTTGGGGCGAAACAATGAATAAATTGCACACCTACGAATACGAGATATTTGAAGACAAACTCAGATGTCTGCAAAAATCATTCGCATTATCGCGGTGCGATGCAGCAGGAGACTAGTACAGACTTCTGTTACCGTGCGGTAAACAGAAGATGAAAGAGTCCAAAGAGAGATATCTCTGTTGAAAATTCTCGCAATGTCGAAGGCGATGAAATCGAGCATCACAGCAGTAGATGGTCCTTCATTATTGCGAGAATCCCCGTTAATCAGAGACCTAAGTCCATGATTGTTGGGCAGAGATACGGTTCGGTAGTCAATCAAACAGGGGAGAGAGAGAAGTAAAACCGACCGTGCATCTCCGAGACCTAGCTGATACTGAGCTGCTATCAGGCAGTTCAAATACGCAGTAGCTCTCGGTGACCTCGTCATCCTGAGTTGCCAGGTAATCCATTATTCCACGAAGGAATGCGTTCGGCTAGAACCATCGAGCATAAAGAATACGCTCGAGCAATTATATTTAAACGAAACGGATTTCGGTAAATACAAAAAGCTGATTTGGTGTTGTCATGACAATACCAAGTATCTAAAATCGAAACTGATAACTGCTGGGAGGTTGCAGGCAACCCGAGTTGCAGTTCAATTAAGATACAATTCGTCTCGGTCACAAACCGTAGAGTTAACTACGGTATGCGCCTACCCCCGGACGGACAATTCAACTGTTAAAAAAGAATCATGTCGCGAGGGTAAATATATGTAGTATATTTGTAGGTTCTGTACAACGACCTCCATCCTAAATTCTTTTCCCCCTCGAGGAATGAGAATAAGGATTGGAGACTCGACCGCCATTCGTTCTCTAGTCAAGAGAGTGAAGGAGAAGTCTTTCCCAAAGGAAAGCTTCAATGGTGAACAGAATACCGAAGACGATAGTTCAAGCCAAACTGGAAGTTCCCGTCCGTTCTTCTTCATTCCAGGTTAAATCGCCTACTGTGATTACTCTTCTTTCAGCAGCAGTCTTCTTCCAAATGCTAGAAATTACAGGAATTCAGAGCATAAGCGAGGTTCCCGATATCGTGTAAACAATTATCGGGGATTCTCGCTCACTTTGGACCGTGGTCTCGCCTAAGTGTTTGGAGATCGTCAAAAAAAAAACTCGAACACTCCGAGTGCGCTAGAAATTCCGTAGAATTCTAAGCACTCTGCGAAACCCCCACCACCGAATTCGTCAAACGATATCGGCTGGTGGTCCTCTCGATTCCCGTAGAAATCGAGAAAGGGGCAGGATCCCTCCTCAACGACCGGGGCTTACGTCAGGTAGGACCCGAAAGTCCCCCCGGTAGCGCAGCCCCTAACGTGGGATCTTACAGAGAAATCTCTGTAGGATCCCTCCCCTTTTCCTCGTAGCCGTAAGGAGAGAGAGGGGGGGGGTGGGGGAGGAATTGGATACTGGCTCGCCTTCCCAGCGGAACTAGCAGTTGGAGAAGAAAAGGAGCAGCCATCGCCGTAACTCAGAGCCTGGGAAAAACGTATCGTCAGGAGGGAAAAACGTTTTCCCGCGGAGGGTTACGAACTCATACTGTAGGTAAGGTCTGCCGCCACTGTGAACGTCGTCTGGGTGGGCTGATCGACACCTGACAGGAGAGAGCCGATACCCGTCCTCCGACTCATTCCAGTCCTCGTCGAGGTCGAAACCTCTCAGGAGGACCGAAGGGGTATTCAAATACAGTGTCCGAAGACACGTAAAAAAAAACGCCCTCTGTTCGCAGTAGGAGGAGGTTGGAGTAGCTTGTTCGACCGGCCAGGAACTGAGAGAGCCTTTCTTGTCCGGAAAACGAGAGACTACCTGGTTCAACACAGTCGGCAAGCTCCGATCGCGGCAGATCCACCGTCGATTTGGGTTCCCTCTCGGGCCCCAAAACGACTCGAGCCGAGACGTGGCTCTGCTGGTGGGAGCGGTGATCCTTCCCCGAGGTCGTTGTGCTGACGAATCAGCACCATAACCTCGGCAAAGTTCCTCTGGATCTCGGAAGTCACAGCATCTTGCAGAGTAGGACCGTTAAGCCCTTCGAACAAGAGATATTCCGAAGAACCTTCCTCCTAAGAAGGGGGAACAGCGACAACCCTCTCGGTCTTTTTCCATCCACTTTGCGCATACGTCCTGGCCGGTCCAAGAAACCGTGCCTGGTGGGCACGTAGGGCGTCGTGGTGGGATCATGAGGGGGCGCACCCCTCACGATCACTCCTCAATAACCCTCGCTCCTCCCGGTGTAACCTGAGGAGGTTGAAGGTACGGGAGAGGCAGACCTGAACGTTACCTCCTCGCTCGCTGGCAGAACCAGCAGGCTTGGAGGGCTGCAGGCGATCGTCAACCCGCCGGCGTGGCGATCGAGCTGCAGGCCTGGTCGAACCGTCTCGCTGTGGAGAAACGGCTGGACTGAGCACAGCGGCCCCGATCTCGAGTGTCAGAAGAGCTGGTGCTGGTTGCCGTACCCGATCGCTCTCTGTGAGAGCGACGGTCAGGCGACCTGCAGGCTCCACTGTCACGGTGAGACCGGTGCTTGTCCTCACGGCACGTCACGTCGCTGGTTCCAGCCGTGGCTGGCACCGGCGAACGGGGGGACCTCTTCCCAGCCTCAGCCCGTGGCCGGTCGTGGACCGTCACGTACGGGTAAGGCCAGCTGGTCGCCTGGTCGCCGTTGAGCGAGAGCTGGTCTGGTGAAAGTCGCGTGAGCGGCTGTCACCCAGTCTTCCGCTCCGTGCCGTGAACCTGACGCTGAGCGAGCTCAGAGGTCTGGTTCCTGGCTGCACGGTCGCTGGTAGGCGGACCCGTACACTCGTACCATTCCCGCGAACGGAGAGGCCGAAGACGGACCCTGATGCAGTGGCAGAACCACTGACACCAGGCGAGGAAGTACCGGTGTTAGCCGGTACTCCTCTGGTCCCCGTAGTCTCCTTCCTTGCGGAAGAAGAGACGGGCCCCGCTCCCGAAGGAGCAGGAGGACCAGCGGAAGGAACCCTCCCGTCCCACCAAGGTGAGACGGGTCCCGAGAAGCTCCCGAGGGAGACTTCTTAGGAGGAGGAGGCAACCTTCTTCTTCCTCGGCTGTGAAGCCTTAGAAGTCGAAGGGGAAGAGGCGGCAGCCGACGACGATGAAGAAGATGAAGACGACGACGACGACACCTTCCTCCTCTTCTTCGTCAGCTTCCTCAGGACAAGACGTAAGATCTGCTATCCAGGGTGGCGGAGCCGGGGCTGCTGTTAGCCGAAGCCACAGGGCCCGGACGCACCTGTACAGACAGACCAAAGTCTGGGGTAGTACCACCACGAACAGGGACGACGTCAGCAGGTATGGGCATCTCAGGAATAGCAGGCACAGCCAGCCAACAGCATCGGTAGGGACAGCCAGCGCAGCAACGGGCCAGGGACCAGCCAGCACAGCAACGGCAGGGACAGGCCAGCGGCAGCAACTGCATGGACAGTCAGCCCCCCAGAATTCGGCAGAAGGGTCTACGGCAGGCCAGCACCGGAAAAACACAGGAAGTGGAGCAGCAGCCAGCAGCATCCTGGTACCGGCGGCAGGTCCAGGGGCGAGCTCTAGGGCAGCGGAAGTGTGGTCGCGGCAGCGCGGCAACCACGAGCGGCGGCGGCGGCACGCCCCCCTCTCGTACGGCGAACGGTACTCACAGCGGCTGTAGGCAAGACGTTACCGCAGAGTAGGCCCAGACTAGAACCGCAGCCCCTGGACACTAGCACGCCCTGCAAATCGAAGGACGCCCATACCTCACCAAGGTCCACCCTCGTGGCAGTAGCACCGCGGGAAATAACAGTAGTAGTGATTAGTGGGGGGGAAGTCCCCTCGCGCGGGGGGTAAGCCCCACACCTGAACGAGCGGAAGACCCCGAATACAATTGTACATCGGGCACCGAGCGCCCTCCCCCGCGCTCGACGGATCGGGCGAGGAGAAGAACCCAGATAACCTCCCCCCCCGAAGGGGAAGGGCCATCTGTGGGAGCTGAGCGGGAGGGGGGGGATTCTCGTTCCCCACCCCTGCACAGCACCCATGTACCCAACAATAATAATAAGAGCCCGAGAGCAATCGTGCCCTCGGCACCGAATGCAAGGGCATAAGGATCAATTCCCTGACTGAGCGGAACTTGAACCAAATAAATATTGATGCAATCAATAAAAAAAACAAAAAAAATGGAACTAAAATGAAAAAGAATCTTGTATTACGATTCACTTCACAATGATACGGGCTCGGATCGAGCGCAGTTTGGCGCCCTCGGTACCGAGCGCAAGGGTAAAAGGATCCATTCCCGATTATGAACGGAAACCTTGATCCATAATGAATTGATGCAATCAAAATATATATGAAAATAAAAAAGAATACTGCGCTTGCGATTTCACTTCATACAAAATAAAAAGGGGAAGGATCAATTCCCGGGAAATAGCGGAAACATTGATCCAAGTAAAATGATATTGTTAAGATACAATAAAGTTTTGTACATACTTACCTGGCAGATATATACTTAGCTATAGACTCGGTCGTTCCCGACAGATTTCAAAACTCGCGGCACACGCAACAGGTAGGTCAGGTGATCCACCATTCCCGCCGCTGGGTGGCGGGGTCTGGAACTATTCCCGTTTTCTAAGCCATAATTTCTCTTCCACCTGTCTCCTGAGGGGAGGATGGGTGAGCCATTAATCGTATATATCTGCCAGGTAAGTAATGTACAAAATTTATTGTATCTTAACAATATCATTTTTGTACATGAAACTTACCCAGCAGATATATACTTAGCTGATTGGCACCCTTGGTGGCGGGCAAGAGACAGCTAAAAACAAAATAATACTTAAACTAAATACATTTAAAAGCAGGGAAAAAAAAAACTCATGTTCTTGGATAAAAATAAATCCATAGTTCCCTACCTGATTGGGCTGAAGACTTCATGACTACTGTCGATGAGTTTGCCTGCCTCAAGAGTTTCAACGAGGAATGAACCTATGGTTGAATAACTCTTTGGATCGTGTCAATGGGGGCTGGCCCGCTTACGCGACAGAGCCTATTCTGGATCGTACCAATGGGGGCTGACCCACTTACATGGTAGAGCCTTAACCTTTTGTCATATCAATGGAGACTCGCCCTCTTACATGACAGAGTTAAGGTTATAAAAATCACAAAGAGCACTGAAGCCAATCCAATCACCTGACCATGTTAGTATTGTTATAATCTATGAATTGCAAGAGGGTTCCCTATTCCCTCTGACAATTAACCAATAAAAAACAACACAATAAAAAAGTAATTTAAACACTAAACTAAATTAGGAAGGATTAGCCTCAGCCCCTTCTCCCAGCACTGAATTTGCCGAACATACGCTCCCAGAGCAAAGCACTTTCGTACGAAATTTTAACGTCTCCTAGGTAATCGAGGCGACACAGAATTCATCTCCAAAACGTCGACTCTATAAGAGCCTGAAAGAGACCATGTTTTGTTGAAATGCCATAGACGTAGCTATGGCTCTCACTTCATGAGCTCTCACTCTGAGAACCTTTGAGGTGCTCTTCATCGCACTTAAGGTGAGCTTCCCTTATTACATCTTTTATGAAGTATGTAAGGGGCGTTCTTAGAAATCGATCTTTTCGGATCTCTTACAGAGCACCAAAGACTTTCTTCTGTACCTCTCAGCAACTTCTTCTTCTCCAGGTAGAACTTGAGTGCCCTGACTGGACACAAAGTCCTTTCTAGTTCTCTCCCTGTTAATAAAGATAGTCCTCTTATCTCAAAGCTTCTTGGCCAAGGCTTTGAGGGATTTCATTTTTTTGCTAGAAAAAATGGTTTAAAGGAGCAAATCGCTGAATCCTTCTTAAAACCCACTTTACCTTCCAAAGCTTGCAACTTCGCTAATTCTCTTGGCTGTTGCTAACGCAAAGAGGAAAATAATGACTTTCTCGTTAAGTCTCTAAACGAAGCTGCGTGAGACGG
This sequence comes from Macrobrachium nipponense, assembly GCF_015104395.2. Lineage (NCBI taxonomy): Eukaryota > Metazoa > Arthropoda > Malacostraca > Decapoda > Palaemonidae > Macrobrachium > Macrobrachium nipponense. Next base: position 9,593,184 of record NC_061101.1, on the reverse strand, counting down.
TACAAATTTTTCCGACATTAGGAACTTGAGGACCACATCCAAGTTCCAGCTAGGCTTCTTGATTACATGGTCTTTCGTGGTTTCGAAAGACCTTATAAGGTCATGTAGATCTTTATTATTCGTCAGATCTATTCCTCTGTCGAAAAAACTGAGGCCAGCATACTTCTGTAACCCTTCACTGTTGAAACGGCCAGGTTACAGTCTTTTCTCAAATATAGGAGAAAATCTGCGATTTCAGTTACAGAGGTACTGAAGAGGATATTTTCTTTCCTTACACCATCTTCTAAACAACTCCCACTTCGACTGATATACTTTAGAGGTGGAGACTCTTCTGGCTCTTGCAATAGCCTTCGCCACTTCTCGTGAAAAGCCCCTTGCTCTGAGAAGTCCTTCGACAGTCTGAAGGCGGTCAGACTTAGAGCGGGGAGGTTTTTGTGAAACCTGTCGAAGTGGGGTTGTTTGAGAAGATCGTTCCTTAGTGGAAGCGATCTTGGAAAATCTACTAAACCACTCCAGCACCTCTCTGTGAACCAATCGAGAGCTGGCCAGAAGGGAGCGATGAGGGTCATTCTTGTTCCTTCCGAGCAAGCGAACTTCCTCAATACTTCCCCTACTATCTTGAAAGGAGGGAAGGCGTATGCGTCCAAGCCCGTCCAATCTAGCAGAAAGCTGTCTACTGCTACTGCTTGTGGGTCCGAGATCGGGGAGCAATAGGTCTCTAATCTGTGATTCTGTTGGTCGCGAACAGGTCGTATATTGGGTCTTCCCCACAGATGCCAAAGTGTTGGCAAATCTGAGGATTGAGAGTCCATTCCGTGGGTAGGACTTGTTCTTTTTCTGCTCAACAGATCTGCCCGTACATTTTTCTCTCCCTGCAAACAACCTTGTGAGAAGAGAGATCTTCCTTTCCTGAGCCCAAATCAGCAGATCCTTTGCTGATTCGTACAGGGAAAAGGAATGCGTCCCCCTTTGTTTCTTTATATAAGCGAGGGCTGTTGTGTTGTCCGAGTGAATCTGAATCTCCAGACCTGAGACCTGTTCCTCGAAATGAACTAAAGCTAGGTGAATGGCTGTTAGTTCTTTCTTGTTTATGTGCCAGGACATTGTTCTCCTTCCCAAGTGCCTGACACTTCTTCCGAACCTAGGGTCGCTCCCCACCCTGAATCTGGGAGGCGGTTCTGCAAATAACGCTAGGCGAGGGTTCTGTAAGCGAAGGGAGATTCCCTTGCTTAGTTTCTGTGGATCTAACCACCAACGGATATTCTCCTTGATCCCTTTCGAGATTGGAAATGTATCTCCTAGATTGTTGGACTTCCAATCCCACTTCTCCTTCAGATAAAATTGAAGGGGTCGTAGGTGCAGTCTTCCTAAGGAAACAAACTGTTCCATCGAGGAGAGGGTCCCCAGTAAGCTCATCCCATTCCCTCGCGGAGCAATGTTCTTTCCTTAAGAAGACTGCCACCTTTTCTAAGCAGCGTTCTCTCCTTTCCTGTGAAGGATACGCTAGAAAATCCCGAGAATCCATCTGAATCCCCAGATAGACAATACTCTGCTGGGGAGTCAGCATGGATTTCTCGCGATTGACTAAAAGTCCTAGGGACTTTGTCAAATTTAGAGTAACTAACAGGTCCTCCAGACATTTTTTCTCCGATTGGGCTCTTATTAGCCAATCGTCCAGATATAACGAGATCCTGATCCCTTCCAGATGTAGCCAATAAGCTACCATTCTTCATGATGTCCGTGAAGACTTGAGGGGCAGTCGAAAGTCCGAAGCACATCGCTCGGAACTGGAACACTTTCCCTTGGAACATGAATCTCAAGATATTTCCTTGCTGCCGGAGAATTGGCACATGGAAATACGCATCCTGAAGGTCCAGGGACACCATCCAGTCCCCTGGACAAAGAGCAGACAGAACAGAGGAAGAACGTCTCCATTGAAAATTTCTTCTTCAAGACAAAAAGAAAAAATTCAGGGGGCACTGACGTCTAGGAACCGGTCTCCATCCCCCGATGCTTTCGGTACCAGGAATAGGGGCCGATTGTAAAATCCTGAGACTGGAGATCTTGAACCAGTTCTACCGCTTCCTTTGAAATCATCTGTTCCACTGCTTGCAAAATAGCAAGCTTTCGGACCGGATCCGAGTATCTTGCAGTCAACTCCCTTGGAGTTGTCGTCAAGGGAGGATTTTCCCTGAAGGGGATCAAGTATCCTTTTTTCAGGATAGAGAGAGACCAAGAGTCTGCTCCCTTCTGCGCCCAGACTTTTGCAAAGTGGAGTAGTCTGGCGCCTACTTTCGTCTGGAGGACTTTCTGCTCTCTAGACTTCCCGAAGGACCTTCTAGATGGTCTACTTCTTCTACTGGTCTGCGACCTCTAAGAGGGGCTCTAGAAGAGGAGGCACCTCGAAAGGGCTGAACAAAGAGGGTCTCTCTTTTTTTCTCTTATAGGCACTGCCGGCCTAAACTTCTTGGCTGAGTGCGTGAGGAGATCCTGCGTTGCCTTCTCCGTAAGAGATTTAGAAACCTCTCTAACAGTCCTCCTGTGGAAACAGATGCGGGGATAACGGTGCAAAAATAAGAAGAGATGTTCTTTGCAAAGGTGATACGGCTCTTGCTAGAAAAGAGCTAAAGACCGATCTCTTCTTTAAGACTCCCGTTCCAAAAAGAGAGGCAACTTCTACGGAACCGTCCATGACCGCTCTGTCCAAGCAAGCCAGGACGCTTGAAAGTTCCTCCATGGAAACAAAGTCAGTGTCCTGAGCTCTCTTAGCTAAAGCTCCCAAAGCCCAGTCCAGAAAATTGAAGACTTCCAGGGTTTTAAAGAGGACCCTTTAGAAGGTGGTCTAGCTCACACATGCCCCATGTTGCCTTAGCAGACAGCAAAGACTTCCTCCTGGAAGAGTCCACTAAGGAAGCAAAATCCGCATCTGCGGAAGAAGGAGGCCTAACCCCATAGGTTCTTTGGTCTCGCACCACCTTCCTGGTTTGCCTGTTATGGTTAACTTGGAAGGAAGTCAAACCACTCTGAAAAGGTCTTTAAGGCCTTTTTCATACAAAGAGCGGGGCGCATCTTGACGAAGGAAGACGACTTGAGAGCTTTTGTGCTAGACATCAAAGATCCTGGTGAAGGAGGGTCAGCAGGATGAAGGGAGTCTCCGAACTCCTTTAGCAGCAAAAGTGAAAGTCTCTTGTAGTCAGAAACTGCTACATCTACTGGCTCGTCGTCTTCCGATACCTGGTCCAACTGATCCACCGAAGGAGACCGTTTGGGAGTGATCTGGCTCTTCCCGGGAGAAGAACTCCTTTCCCGAGAAGGAGAGCGCTGAACATTAGCACTTCTATACGAAGAGTGAGGCTCCTGCCTGTCCGAAACACTCTTGCGCCTACTAGACTCTTGTTGTCTAGGTTCTAGCGGTTCTCCAGGTTCGCGGCGCTTGCTAGGCTCCTGGCGCCCTGATTCAGGGCGCTTGAAAAGATCCCCGCGTCCTGATTCATGACGCTTAACAGGCTCTTGGCGCCCTAACTCTTGACGCCTAACGTACTCCTGGCGTCCTGCCTCCTGGCGTCCTAACTCCTGGCGCCCTGACTCCTGGCGCCCTGACTCATGGCGTCCTGACTCCTGGCGCCCTGACTCATGGCGTCCTGATTCCTGCCTTCTAGCAGACTCCTGACGTCCTGAATCCTGTGATCTGAGAGGCTCTTGACGCCCTTTCTTGCGTCTTGCTGCCTCTTTGCGCCTGCCTGGCTCCTGGTCCTGCAGACCCAAAGGATCCTGATACTTAAATAGGTTTTCCGGTTCCTTGAACCTAAACCGATCGAGACTTCTGCTCGATTCGCGGCGTCTCATAGGGCGCTTTGGAGAAGACAGCCTATAGGGCGAAAGAACTCTTCTCTCAGGAGAACAACTCCTATCGGACGAGTCTCTCGACGAAGGCGATAAACGCCCTGGAGATTGTGAGGTTCTCTCCTATACGAAGAGGGGGTGCTTAGCGGAACTCTTAACAGGGAGCGAAACATCTTTTTTTTCCTCCTTGTCGAGTCCTTAGCAAAGGAGCCTACTAAAGAAGCTAACTGCTCTTGCAGATTAAACAAAAACTTCTTCGTAGGATCCTGAAGAGAAGGCTCCTCTTGTTTCGTCTTCTTAGGTCCCGAAGGCCAATCCTCGGGAAAACGCTCTGGGCTGGAATCAGCCGCGTCTCCTTTAGGCGCCTTCCAGGCTCTCTTCAAAGGGCGCGAAAGAGAGGCCGAACTCCATCCTCGTTTAGAGAGGAAGAGTCTGAGGCCGAAAAAAAACACTCCCTTAGGACGCCTTTTCTGCGGCAATCCGAGGCAGCCTGGGACTTTACAACAGGATCTGCCGAAGGGACGCCTGACCGTTGGGGATGTTCTGCATCCTCCCTGCGGCTTTCGACATTCCTCCTCCCCTGGTCCTGGGAGTTTGGAAGCGGTCTAGGCCTAGGAGCAATGAGGAACCGGTCAGACGCCCCCTCCACTGCACTGGGGACACTGCACAAGTCACTATCACCACTCTTACCTTGGTTTAGAGCTCGTAGCTGAGCTTGAAGTTTCTTGATTGAAGCTTTTACATTTTCCCTCTCTGAAGAAGAATCTTTGGATTCAGAACAGGGAGAAGCAGCTGAGGCTAAGGGAAAATTGTTAGTAGGAGAGTTAACTTCTTGTTCTAAAGATCAAGATCTACTAGATGACCTAGCTGAAGCCTTTCTGACTCTATCTCTCTCAAGCTTCCTAACATATGATGATAACTCCTTCCATTCAAGCTCCGTAAGGTTCTCGCATTCAACACAGGTGTTATTAAAAGAACATTCATTCTCTCTGCATTTAGCGCAAATACTATGAGGATCTACTGCCGATTTAGGCAGCCTAACCTTGCAACCTTCCCTACTGCAAACTCTAAACATAGGTGAAGCCTTAGCGTCAGAAAGAGTAGTCAAAACCAAAGTCGAAAAACAGTCCACAATAAGCGTATGCCAAGCCAGAGAAAAAACAGAATACGTCACCAAAAAACCAATCCAAATTCTCGGCAAAACAACGAGTAGAAATCCAAGATGGAGGAACAACAATAGGTGTTGTCCGTTCAACGACAGAGAAATTATGGCTTAGAAAACGGGAATAGTTCCAGACCCCGCCACCCAGCGGCGGGAATGGTGGATCACCTGACCTACCTTTGTCGCGGTGCCGCGAATTTTGAAATTCTGTCGGGACGACCGAGTCTATAGCTAAGTATATATCTGCTGGGTAAGTTTCATGTACAAAATTGAGCGTCACGGATCCCCATCCCCTGGAATGCTTAACGTCGAAGGAAAGACCATGAAGTTCCACTACTCTCTTCGCCGATGCTAGGGCCAGCAGGAAGAGGGTCTTGAGGGTCAGATCCCTGTCTGACGACTCTCGGAGTGGCTTGAAGGGTCTTCGAGTCAAACTCCTAAGGATGAGAGTCACATCCCACCCCGGGGACCTGAGTTCCCTAGGTGGGCAAGACCTCTCGAAGCTCTTCATAAGTAAGGAGATCTCGAAGGAAGACGGACCACTTTCCCTGGTATACAGCTGCAGACGACTGTCTGAGGTACCCAGCCATCTCTGTTGTTTCCGACCTCGGCGGAGAAAAAGGAAAAAGCCTCTCGCTCGCAAGAGATGGTGGATAACAGCCAGGGGTGAAGACACAAGGACCAAACCGACCGGTGGTACCATTCTACATGTGGCTGGCACAGGAGGTTGTGCCAGGGGGGAATCTCTCTCGGTGCTTCGGCGAGCAGAGCCAGCAAGTCTGGGTACCAAGCGGCCTGAGGCCATTTAGGTGCCACCAGTGCGAAGAGGCACTCCTCTTACGAGGTCCCCGCCATCCAGCCACCAGGCTAGGTCCTGCCTCACTTCCCCCGTGAGAGACACGGGGAAGAAAGGTGGGTCTCATGCCTGTGACCAACACTCCTTTAGTCTCCAATGAAGAGACCGCAGGTGAAGATGCCTGTGAGGGACTAACTTCTCTAGAGACGACAGGTGACCGATCACGACCTGCCACTGCTGAGCTGGCTGCTCCTGTAGGGACAGGAACCGTTCTGCTGCCTTCCTGAACCTGCTGATCCGCGAGTCTGCAGGAAAGGCTCGTCCTGCTACCATATCGATCAGCATGCCCAGGTACTTCATCCTCCGCTTGGGCTCGAGATCTGACTTCTCGTAATTCACTACAATCCCCAGATCGCGGCAGAATTCGAGGAGTCGATCTCTGTCCTGTAGCAAATGCGAGCGGGAGCTCGCCAGGATTAACCAATAGTCAAGATACCTCAGAAGACATATCCCTACCGAGTGGGCCCAAGCTGACACCAGCGTGAACACCTGTGGGGCGGTAGAGGGACCGAAACAAAGTGCCCTGAACTGGTACACCGTCCCGTGGGGGATGAAGCGGAGGTACTTCCTGGAGGATTGATGGATGGGTATCTGGAAATACGCATCCTTAAGATCCACAAAAAGCATGAAGTCATTCTCCCTGATGGACTCGATCACTGACCATGCTGTTCCCATCGTGAACCGAGTCTGGCGAACAAATCGGTTCGAGGGGGAGAGATCTATCACTGGGCGCCAGCCCCCCGAAGACTTTTCCACCAGGAAAAGTTGATTGCAGAAGCCCTACGACTGATCCCATATCATCTCCACAGCTCGTTTGCTCAGCATGGCTTCTACTTCCTGCCGAAGCGCCAAGTCCTTGGCCGAACCAGGAACGTACGTCTGTAGATGGACCGGGTTGGAGGTAAAGGGTGGCCGAGACTCGAAGGGTAGTTAGTTTCCCTCCTGAAGGACGTTCACTATCCAGGTCTCCGCTCCGTAGTGCTGCCATGTTCCCCAATGGCTCGCCAGGCACCCCCAACTTCTGGCAGCAAGTGAGGGGGAATGCCGTCCCTAGCGTTTCCCTCCTCTCTTTGACTTCTTCCCGGCTCCTCCTCGAGAGGAGGAGGGCTGGTTGCGTTCGCTCCTTACAGTCAAAGTCGAAGGCAGAGTCTTTCCTCTCGGCTTCGACGAAGCAATCGTCTTAGCCGCAGAGGAAGAGCTAGCTAAACTCTTGGGTTTAGCCGCAGTAGCTCAAGGTTGCCCAGCCACCTTCGAGACTGCCTGGTGGACTAAGCGGTCACTGTCGTCAGTGCGCCGTTGTTCCACCGCAGCGTCACCACCTCTCTGGGGAAGAGAGAGGAGGAACTCCGCACCGGTCCGTTGCGAAGACCCAAGGCCGCCTCTCGCCCTGCCGCCCGGTTACTCGAGTGAGGACACTGTCCCTACGCCTCAGAACCTGGTTGGCCCTTAGGTTAGCCATCTGGTGGGCCAGGTAGGAGATAGCCCTACCTCCAGACTGGCACAGTCTCACGAAAGCTGGGTCCCCTTCGGGAGTGATGTTCCCCAAGAAGGCCGCTGCTTTAGAAACTGTGAGGGACCACAGGTCTATCCAGGAGACTGCTTGGAATGCTTCCATGGCGGTAGATTCAAAAGCAAGTGCCTCTTGCTGCGAGAACCAGAGGTTCTCCGACAGGAGCTGCTGCAGACACCCCCGGAGTTAGCCTAGCTAGCTCTGGGTTAACCTGCTTGGGTGGCAGAGGGTCCTCCGATGGCACGTAGAAATGCCTCTGTTGCGGTAGAGGTGGGGGAAGAAGCTTGGACGACCTGCCGGGCCGAAGCAAAGCCTCCTGTCTGGAGAAGAAAGCGTCCACCTGGCTCAGCACACTGTCGGCCAAAGCTGATCACGGCAGAGCCACTGTCGCCCTGGGTTCCTTTTTGGGTCCCCAGACAACTGCAAACCTGATATAGGCTCGGAAAGTGGGAGCGGCAATCCTTCCCCGAGATCGTTGTGCTGACGAATCAGCGTAATAACCTCAGCAAACGACCTCTGGATCTCGGGAGTGACTGCGTCTTGCTGAGATGGACTGTCCAGCGAGAACGCCTCACATGACCCCCCTCCTTCCACAGGTGGAACCACAACAGACCCCTCCCGGTCCCCCTCACCAACCGGCAGAACTGGCGTGCTGGGGGGGGGGGGGGGCTGCAGGTGATCACCAACCCACAGTGGCGATCAAGATGCAGGCATGGTCGATCGGCTGAACCGAGAACAGCGGTGACGGTCCCAAACGTCAGAAGAGCTGCTGCTGGTCCCCCTCTCCGCCCGGTCCCGGTGGGAACAGCGGTCAGGGGACCGGCAGATTCTGCTGTCGCAGTGGGAGCGAGGCCTGTCCTCACGGCGCGTCACGCCACTTGGACCAGCCGAGGGGACCGTTTCCTCTCCCCAGCCCGCAGCTGGTCTGGGACCGTCGCGTCAACCCTGGGTACTGGCTGATCGCCACGAGAGCGATCGCTGGCAAGGTGGGAGTCACCCGCGGGCGACCGTACACTCAGTACCTCTCGCAAACGAGAGGCCAAGACGGTACCTGGCGTCGAGGCAGAACCTCTGGCGCCAGGCGAGGAAGTACCGGTGTTAGCCGGCACTCCTCCGGTCCCCATCTTCTTCCTTGCAGAAGGAGAGACAGGCCCTGTTCCCGAAGGAACAGGAGGACCAGCGGAAGCCCCAACCTTCCCACCCCAGTGAGACGGACCCTTAGAAGTCTCAGAGCGAGCCTTCTTGGGGGGGAGGAGGCTACCTTCTTCTTCTTCGGCTGTGGGGCCTTAGAAGTCGAAGGGGAAGCGGCAGCAGAAGACGACGATGAAGAAGACGATGAATGATGACTACGACACCTTCCATTCCTTCTTTCCTCAGGACCACCGTCAGGTCTTCCAATCCAGGACGGAGCCGGGGCAGTTGCCGAAGCAACAGGGCCCAGCTGCACCTGTCCGGAAGGACCTGGGGTGGGGGCAGCAACACCACAGGCAGGAACGACAGCAGCAGGAACTGGTACTGGAGTGGCTTCTCCCTCCCTCCATAGCGCTCCCACTGCTCCTGCGACCAAACAATACACACTTCACATGGCTCGGTGCCAGAGCATTCTCGCCCTCGGCACAGAGTGCATAATTCATGATTGTCTACCTCGAAAGAGGACCGTAAGGCCCCACACTTAGGGCCCTCCACACCAGGGCACAATCTGCGGTTGATGGGGGGGCGAGGGGGGTCTCTCTGGCTCTCGGGAATCTATAATTCACAATTCATGATAGTATGAATAATACAAAACAACCAAGTACTTACGTTAGCTTTACACATACACACTAGTACTGTAAAAGGGAAAGAGAAAAAATCTTCATGATATGAAGAAAACCAAGTATACGACGAATACAGCGGGCAGAGAGGCGAGCAACACGTCTACCTACCAGCGTGGCCGAAAGCAAAGTGACTCCTCTCCTCGCAGTCGAGCTGACCGCCAACTGCCGGACAAGTAGTTAACTACCGAACCCCCTAGTTCGAGCTTACGGGACCGGGTTCAGCTGCCGCTAAGTTACCTTCGTATTGTTAAAGGACCGAGGGTTTGTATACGTATCGGAACAAATAAGCATGTGAGCTCTTCGTAACAGCTTTTTCAATGCAGTTTTGAAAATCCAATATGGCAGCAATCGCGTGACTTGGCCATTTCCTAAAACACCAGGGGGGGGTGACAATCCACCATCTTTCCTAGAACTCATTTGAACAATGTTAGCGCATATATGTAACGTTTATTGATCTTATCAAGATTGTAGTTGTAATCAGCACAATAAGATTTAAACAGAGGGTATATAATGAAAAGTGTGGCCAACGCAGTGCACACTACCCCCATGACGCTTTCGAAATTTTTACTTAATATTAAAAAAGTTTTGATTGACGCCATCTCGATGTTTGCGAGTCACCTGTCAACAAACTTTAACCATTTCCTGTACTAAATCACACCAACATTGTACCCATCAGACACTGGGGCACTTTCAATCACAACAATCGTAAACCCGACCTCTAACCAGTACTTAACTAAGGGAACTACGGCATTCTTTGCGGCATTTTGTGCTCTTCATTGTTTATCAAGTGTTGTCAATTGGTACGTTGTTTTTTTTTTACCCCCCAAACTGGGTATGAGACTTACACAAAACCGGGGAAATAAAGTGAAATTAGCGTATCTATTTGTAGTATATATACATATTACAGCAATTTTATCATTACTGCATTACTATGACAACTAGAATTCAAGGAAACAGTTTGTAAATGCATCGGCGTATGTGTGAAGCTCCACTAGATTGGCACGATGAGTTCTTTTTGCTGTCGTCTCCCTCGTACTTCAGAAATATCTGTAATTTTTCGGGGTTAATTTGGTTGCAAAAAAGGGATAACAGACATGAATTAAATCAACATTTTAAGGTAATAAAGTAAAGCTAAATACATACTGAGTAAGGTAAACAATTAAGGGAATAAAGCTTTAAAACATCATAAACAGTGTGGTCGTCTGCTTGCTCGTAACTGTGTTTGTGGAGTGAGTGCTTAGGAACCAGGAGCTGCAAAAAAAACGTAGTTCAAGTGCAATTTGGAGTGAATTACGACCAAAAATGTGTATAATTACAATCAAATTAAGCACTGTGGAGTTTCAGTTGTGACGGCAGTAAGATAAAACCACAGATTACAAGGTTAAAAATTGAATTCAGTTCAAACCATGACCCCAGGAATAAAAAGTTTCATACTTTCACTAATATAGGAAACAAATGTTGTCTTATTGTGCTGATTACAACTGCAATCTGGAGTAAGATCAATAAACGTTACATAGGGTAAAACATCAAAGCAGGCCACGGCAGGCCAGCTACCATCAGTGCAAGCCACCCTCCGAAAAAAGTACATTATAACGCGTCCTGACACCCGAGATGGGCATCAGTCGCGGACTTGTTGTTGGTGAGAAACGGAGCTAAAAGACCTCTACTCTCCTTTCGAAGTAAGTATTTTCCCCAAAGTTAGAAATTAAGGCCAAATTTAAGATTTAAACAGATTTAAACAGAGGGTACTGAAAATGGCGCCCACGGCAGTGGAAATCTCACCAAAACGCTTTAGAAACTTTTTACTTACAACTAAAAATGTTTCGAAGATTGACGCCATCTCGAGTTTGTTTTACGGAGTAGCTTGTGTCAATAAACTAACCATTTCCTGTGTAATAAATCCGCACACCACTTGTACCCACAGACGCTGGAGCACTTTTATCACAACAATCGAAACACGATTTTCTCATCAACAACAAGCCAGGCGTAAACAGCTGTTGGGGTAGAAGATGACGAGAAGCGTGCTCTTGGCTAATTTTTAAATAAGTAGTAACACATCAATATTTACATATTATGATGATTAATTTGAAAATATCGTTATTGAAAAAGTAACTCGACTCTGACTCAAATTTAAGTAATTATTTTTCTGAATTAGAACGTTCTTTCAAGTTCTGTATTATGACGTCACGACATCTTGACTTTCGTACCTATTGTAAATAATTGCTATACTCAACTGTCATTGCAGAACAGTTTACCACCCGTTCATTCATGCAGATTGTTATCAGCTATACATGTAATTGTTATAATCGTAATGCGCATATATATTTATTATTTACTTTTTGGATATATGAAGATGTTTACTGCTGGATTATCGCCGTAGTGTGACGCAATCGTTTTCGGTCCATGGGCTCTTGTCTGTTTTCGCACCATAAGAAAATTATGGGGCCGAATTTGCAATGACCAGAAAGTCGTTTAAAGAGGAAAGTTAGCATTGAGGGTGGGCATATGTTTTGACTAAGAAAAATAAAAATTTATTCAATAGCTAGCTTGTAAAAGATACTTGGTTATAAAAACTGATTGACAATAAGCAGCATGTCTACTATGGGTTTGCAGAGGACAGTGCAAGCAGGTTTTTGGGCAATACCTATTTCTGTAACGAAACACTCTTAACAGAACGAGATTTTGCTATAGTGCATTACACCCAGTGCCGTAATTTATAAGGGTATCGTGAATCACTAATCGTAAAGAATAAACGACACTTGTCCTTGTACCAAGAGACAAAAACTCCATTATGCAGAAATGGATACGAACACGCGTATAAAGCTCCACCTACCCTCTCAACCACCAACCCCCCCCCCCCCCTCCACCCTGCCATCCCTTTTCTTTTCTTCTTCGTCCTCCGCCTTCCTTTCTCTCTCTCTCTCTCTCTCTGTGCCATTCGGTATGTGTTGACCCTCCAAACTGGGGTATAAGAACTACACACAAAACGTTGAAATTGGTGAAATTAGGCTATGTATTGGAAGTATATATACATAAATATTAAAGCAATTTTATCATTATTGCATTACTATGACAACTAGAATTCATGGAAACAGTTTATAACCTGTTAAGCGTCACCCACGTAATAATACGTTTACCGCGATCTACTCGGTAGCGCCTTCAACGGGATATTACGTTCAAAGACTTTAAACTGTGTTCTTGTCAAGTCGTCAGCCCCGTAATAACACGTTTACTCAGCATAGAAAGTGTAGGAAAATCATTAGGTAACACTCTCAGCACATGGGGAAACTTATTTCCAGCCTGGCAACTGTTTCCTGGTGGTCGCTTATGCTAGAAAACTGCCTGTCCCTGTTGGTTTTCTTTCAATGCGCTTCGGGCGTTTATCGAGACAAATTGGATTTCGCGTCTTTCACAATGAATGTCCCAAAGAGGAGGCATATTTCTTTAGGTGAGATCAATCAAATACTAGATGAGGAGTGATATTGATAAACCTATTTGATGATGAGAGCTCTAGTTCTGAATCCTCCAGTGATGATACAAACTTTTCTTCCAATTGCGGGAGTGAAGATGACTTTTCTTTGCCGAGTGACTGGACTCCGAGAGAGAGAGAGAGAGAGAGAGAGAGAGAGAGAGAGAGAGAGAGAGAGAGAGAGAGAGAGAGAGAGAGAGAGAGAGAGAGAATTTCCAACAGTTAATTACAGTATGAATAACAAGCATAAAAATCAATATTAACTTTGAAAAACTATCATCAGTGCTATGATCCCTGATTACAAAAAAAAGCGTGACGGTACGTTAGCAGCGAGCTATCAGCGGGCGGACGCTTAACAGGATAATGGAACTGCGTATGTGTGAAGCCTCCACTAATGTGGCAACGATGATTTTTTTTGTTTGCCATTCTTAGCATGCAAACATTAAAGCATGCAAACATTAAAGGTTACATTATTTCTGCATACGATTATTTAAGAAATTCAAAATACTAATAAAGACTGAAATCAATGAAAAGTGCTAGCAAAAACAAAAAAGCAAAAAAAAAAAGAAAAAAAAAAAAAGTAGTCGTTCCTCTATGCACTTTTCCGTATTCGTTCCTCTATGGTTTTCGGCAGCCAGATGTACGAAAACGTTAGAAAAACTTGTTTTATTACGTTAGAAATATCGAATTTTTGGGGTATTTTGGTTCAAAAAAGGGATAATATACATTTGATTTAAATCTCCTTAGAAATATCTGTAATTTTTCGGGGGTAATTTGGGGTTTGCAAGGGATATATATGAATTAAATCAAAATAAATAACAATGTAAATTTAAACTAAATAACGATAAAGTAAACAGTTTAGGGAATAAAACTTTGCAGTTTCGTCCGTCTGTCGTCGTCTGTCGTCGTCTGCTGTTTGTAATTGTGTTTAGGCGCGCGCGCTTAGAAACCAGGAACAGCAACGGGTTTAAAGTGCAAGTGGAGTGAACTGAGACCAAAATGTGTATAATAACAATCAAATAAGCACTGTGGAGTTTCAGTTGTGGTGGCAGTAAGGATAAAAACCGCCGATTACAAGGTAAGAATGAATTCAGTTCCAACCATAACCCCGGAATAACAAGTTTCATACTTTCACTAATATAGGCAACAAAATGTTGTTTTATTGTGCTGATTACAACTGCAATCTTGAGTAAGATCAATAAACGTTACATACATACGCTAACATTGTTCAAATGAGTGCTGGAAGGCTGGGGAAAGATGGTGTCCGTCACTGATGAGAACCGTCCATGAAAAAACGTAGCCGCCATATTGGATTTCAAAACTGCCTTGAAAACATATTTACGAAGAGCTCACATGCTTATTTTAGTTCGTATGGGCTTTCATATATCACAATATGTTGACGAAACTTCAGTCTTTTAAATGGTATGCTTAGAGTGCAATTGTATTCATGTTTCACCAATTAAATATCGAGTGAATAAGACCCGTCCACCGTGATGAGGGTTGGCCTGTACTGATGTTTCCCCCTATTACACTAACATTGTTCAAATGAGTGCAGGGAAGGCTAGATAAGATGGTGGATTGTCTGTGGTTAGAACAGCCAGTCACGCGATTGCCGCCATATTGGATTTCAAAACTGCCTTGAAAACATATTTTACGAAGAGCTCACATGCTTATTTTAGTTTCATATATCACATTATGTTGAGGAAACTTCAATCTTTTGAATGGTGTGCTTAAAGTTGTAATTGTATTCTTGTTTCACCAATTAAATATCGAGTGAATAAGACCTGGCCAGCACAATGACGATGGATCGTCTGCGGTTGTTTACCCACCTAAGTGTTCCGCGGTGAGTTTAGACTAGGGTAAAAAAACCGCGCATGGTACAGGGGTGGACCATGT
>NC_061101.1:9435820-9578134 GCF_015104395.2 Macrobrachium nipponense | reverse complement strand
ACATGGTCCACCCCTGTATCATGCGGTTTTTTACCCTACATGAAACTAAAATAGCATGTGAGCTCTTCGTAAAATATGTTTTTAAGGCAGTTTTGAAATCCAATATGGCGGCAATCTCGTGACTGGCTGTTCTAACCACAGACAATCCACCATCTTATCTAGCCTTCCCTGCACTCATTTGAACAATGTTAGTGTATATGTAACGTTTATTGATCTTACTCCAGATTGCAGTTGTAATCAGCACAATAAGACAACATTTTGTTTCCTATATTAGTGAAAGTATGAAACTTTTTATTCCTGGGGTCATGGTTTGAACTGAATTCATTTTTACCTTGTAATCTGTGGTTTTATCTTACTGCCATCACAACTGAAACTCCACAGTGCTTATTTGATTGTAATTATACACATTTTGGTCGTAATTCACTCCAAATTGCACTTGAACTACGTTGCAGCTCCTGGTTCCTAAGCACTCACTCCACAAACACAGTTACGAGCAGCAGACGACCACACTGTTTATGAGGTGTAAAGCTTTATTCCCTTAATTGTTTACCTTACTCAGTATGTAATTTAGCTTTACTTTATTACCTTAAAATGTTGATTTAATTCATGTCTGTTATCCCTTTTTTGCAACCAAATTAACCCCGAAAAATTACAGATATTTCTGAAGTACGAGGAGACGACAGCAAAAAGACTCATCGTTGCCAATCTAGTGGAGCTTCACACATACGCCGATGCATTTACAAACTGTTTCCTTGAATTCTAGTTGTCATAGTAATGCAGTAATGATAAAATTGCTGTAATATGTATATATACTACAAATAGATACGCTAATTTCACTTTATTTCCCCGGTTTTGTGTAAGTCTCATACCCAGTTTGGGGGGTAAACACGTACCAATTGACAACACTGATAAACAATTGAAGAGCACAAAATGCCGCAAAGAATGCCGTAGTTCCCTTAGTTAAGTACTGGTTAGAGGTCGGGTTTACGATTGTTGTGATGAAAGTGCCCCAGTGTCTATGGGTACAAGTGGTGTGTGGATTTAGTACAGGAAATGGAAAGTTTGTTGACACAAGTGACTTGCAAACACATCGAGATGGCATCAATCTAAACTTTTTTTAATATTAAGTAAAAAGAAAAAATTTCGAAAATGCGTCATGGGGGTAGTGTGCACTGCGTTGGCCACACTTTTCATTATATACCCTCTGTTTAAATCTTATTGTGCTGATTACAACTACAATCTTGAATAAGATCAATAAACGTTACATATATGCGCTAACATTGTTCAAATGAGTTCTAGGAAAGATGGTGGATTGTCTGTGGTTAGAATGGCCAGTCACGCGATTGCTGCCATATTGGATTTCAAAACTGCATTGAAAACAGTTTACGAAGAGCTCACATGCTTATTTGTTCCGATACGTATACAAACCCTCGGTCCTTTAACAATACGAAGGTAACTTAGCGGCAGCTGAACCGGTCGTAAGCTTCGAACTAGGGGGTTCGGTAGTTAACTACTTGTCCGGCAGTTGGCGGTCAGCTCGACTGCGAGGAGAGGAGTCACTTTGCTTTCGGCCGCGCTGGTAGGTAGACGTGTTGCTCGCCTCTCTGCCCGCTGTATTTGTCGTATGCTTGGTTTTCTTCATATCATGAAGAGTTTTTCTCTTTCCCTTTTACTAGTGTGCATGTGCAAAGCTAACGTAAGTACTTGGTTGTTTTGTATTATTCATACAATTGTGAATTATGGATTCCCGAGAGCCAGAGAGACCCCCTCACCCCCCCATCAACCGCAGATTGTGCCCTGGTGTGGAGGGCCATAAGTGTGGGGCCTTACGGTCCTCTTTCGAGGTAGACCCTCATGAATTATGCACTCAGTGCCGAGGGCGAGAATGCTCTCGCACCGAGCCATGTGAAGTGTGTATTGTTTGGTCGCAGGAGCAGTGGGAGCGCTATGGAGGGAGGGAGAAGCCACTCCAGTACCAGTTCCTGCTGCTGTCGTTCCTGCCTGTGGTGTTGCTGCCCCCACCCCAGGTCCTTCCGGACAGGTGCAGCTGGGCCCTGTTGCTTCGGCAACTGCCCCGGCTCCGTCCTGGATGGAAGACCTGACGGTGGTCCTGAGGAAGAAGAAGAGGAAGGTGTCGTCGTCATCTTCATCGTCTTCTTGTCGTCGTCATCTTCATCGTCTTCTTCGTCGTCGTCATCTTCATCGTCTTCTTTCGTCGTCGTCGTTTCTGCTGCACCCGCTTCCCCTTCGACTTCTAAGGCCCCACAGCCGAAGAAGAAGGAGGTAGCCTCCTCCCCCCCAAGAAGGCTCGCTCTGAGACTTCTAAGGGTCCGTCCCACTGGGGTTGGAAGGTTGGGGCTTCCGCTGGTCCTTCTGTTCCTTCGGGAACAGGGTGCCCGTCTCCTTCTGCAAGGAATAATAAGATGGGGACCGGAGGAGTGCCGGCTAACACCGGTACCTTCCTCGCCTGGCTGGCCAGAGGTTCTGCCTTGACGCCAGGTACCGTCTAGGCCTCTCGTTTTGGCGAGAGGTACTGAGTGTACGGTCGCGCGGGTGACTCCCACCTTGCCAGCGATCGCTCTCATGGCGATCAGCCTGTACCCAGGGTGACGCGACGGTCCCAGACCAGCCACGGGCTGGGAGAGGAAACGGTCCCTCGGCCGGCTGGTCCAAATGGCGTGACGTGCCGTGAGGACAGGCCTCGCTCCCACTGCGACAGCGGAATCTGCCTGTTCCCCTCCCCGACCGCTGCTCCCACCGGGATCTGGGCGAGAGGGGGACCAGCAGCAGCTCTTCTGATGTTCGGGACCGTCACCGCTGTTCTCGGTTCAGCCGATCACCAGGCCTGCAGCTCGATCGCCACTGTGGGTTGGTGATCACCTGCAGCCCCCCACCCCCCCCCCCCCCAGCACGCTAGTTCTGCCGTGGGCGAGAGGGGTGGAGTGTCAGGTCTACCTCTCTATCCCTTCAACTTCCTCGGGCTACACCGGGAAGAGCGAGGCGATCAGGAGTGATCGCAAGGGTGCGCTCCTCGCGATGCCCTACGAACCTGGCATGGTCCTAGGACCAAACCAGATCGTACGCGCAAGCAGCAGGAGGAGACCGGGAGGGGTCTGTTGTGGTTCCTCCTGTGGAAGGAGGAGGGTCTCGTGAGGCGTTCTCGCTGGACAGTCCGTCTCAGCAAGACGCAGTCACTCCCGAGATCCAGAGGACGTTCGCTGAGGTTATTGCGCTGATTCGTCAGCACGTCTTCGGGGAAGGATTTCCTCTCCCACCGTTCCGAGCCTACATCAGGTTTGGAGTTGTTCTGGGGACCCCAAAAAGGAACCCAGGGCAACAGTGGGCTCTGCCATGATCAGCTTTGGCCGACAGTGTGCTGAGCCAGGTGACACTCTCTTCTCCGGACAGGAGGGTTTGCTTCGGCCCAGCAGGTCATCCAAGCTCCTTCCCCCACCTCTGCCATGACAGAGGCATTTCTACGTGCCATCGGAGGACCCTCTGCCACCCAAGCAGCTTAACCCGGAGCTAGCTAGGCTAACTCCGGGGGTGTCTCTGCAGCAGCTCCTGTCGGTTAGAACCTCTGGTTCTCGCAGCAAGAGGCACTTGCTTTGGAATCTACCGCCATGGAAGCATTCCAAGCAGTCTCCTGGATAGACCTGTGGTCCCTCAGTGTCTAAAGCAGCGGCCTTCTGGTGGAACATCACTCCCGAAGGGGACCCAGCTTTTGTGAGACTGTGCCAGTCTGGAGGTAGGGCTATCTCCTACCTGGCCCACCAGACGGCTAACCTGTGGGCCAACCAGGTTCTGAGGCGTAGGGACGGTGTCCTCACTCGAGTAACTGGGCGGCAGGGCGAGAGGCGGCCTTGGGTCTTCGCAACGGACCGGTGGGGAGTTCCTCCTCTCTCTTCCCCAGAGAGATGGTGACGCTGCGGTGGAACAACGGCGCACTGACGACAGTGACCGCTTAATCCACCAGGCTGTCTCGAAGGTGGCTGGGCAACCTTGAGCTACTGCGGCTAAACCCAAGAGTTTAGCTAGCTATTCCTCTGCGGCTAAGACGATTGCTTCGTCGAAGCCGAGAGGAAAGACTCTGCCTTCGACTTTGACTGTAAGGAGCGAATGCACCAACCCTCCTTCTCTCAAGGAGGAGCCGGGAAGAAGTCGAAGAGAGGAGGGAAACGCTAGGGACGGCGTTCCCCCTCACTTGCTGCCGGAAGTTGGGGGGTGCCTGGCGAGCCATTGGGCAACATGGCAGCGCTACGGAGCGGAGACCTGGATAGTGAACATCCTTTGGGACGGAAATTTTACTACCCTTCGAGTCTCGGCCACCCCTCACTTCCAACCCGGTCCATCTACAGATGTACGTTCCTGGTTCGGCCAAGGACTTGGCGCTTCGGCAGGAAGTAGAGCCATGCTGAGCAAACGAGCTGTGGAGATCATAGGGGTGATCAGGTCGTAAGGGCTTCTACAATCTCTTTTTTGTGGTGGAAAAGTCTTTGGGGGGCTGACCGCCCAATGATAGATCTCTCTCCCTCAAACCGATTTGTTCGCCAGACTCGGTTCACGATGGAACAGCACGGTCAGTGCTCGAGTCCCATCAGGGAGAAGGACTTCATGCTTTCTGTGGATCTTAAGGACGCGTATTTCCAGATACCCATCCATCAATCCTCCAGGAAGTACCTCCGTTTCATCCTCGACGGGACGGTGTACCAGTTCAGGGCACTTTGTTTCGGTCACTCTACCGCCCCACAGGTGTTCACCCTGGTGTCGGCTTGGGCCCACTCGGTAGGGATACGTCTTCCGAGGTATCTTGACTATTGGTTAGTCCTGGCGAGCTCCCGCTCGCATTTGCTACAGGACAAAGATCGGCTCCTCGAATTCTTCCGCGATCTGGGGATCGTAGTTGAATTACGAGAAGTCAGATCTTGAGCCCAAGCAGAGGATGAAGTACCTGAGCATGCTGATCGATATGGTAGCAGGACGAGTCTTCCCTGCAGACTCGCGGATCAGCAGGTTCATGGAGGCAGCAGGACGGTTCCTGTCCCTTCAGGAGCAGCCACTCAGCAGTGGTAGGTCGTGATCGTCACCGCCCTGTCGTCTTTAGAGAAGTTAGTCCCTCACAGGCGTCTTCACCTGCGGTCTCTTCAATGGAGACTAAAGGAGTGTTGGTCACAGGCATGAGACCCACCTTTCTTCCCCGTGTCTCTCACGGGGGAAGTGAGGCAGGACCTAGCCCTGGTGGCTGGACGCTGGCTTCGGGTGTGTGGAAATCATCACGACAAGCACCTTCACATCAATGTCCTGGAGCTCAAGGCACGTTTCTCGCTCTCCAAGAGTTTTAAGATTGTCTGGTGGGACACTCAGTGGTGTTGATGAGCGACAACACACGGTAGTGATGTACATCAACAAACGGGGGCCTAGTGTCCCTCCTGTTGCATCAGTTGACATTGCAGGTGCACGAGTGGGCCGTGGCACACACAGTAGAGCTGTCAGCCCGCTACATTCCAGGCAAGAGGAATGTAGTAGCGAGCAAGCTCAGGCCGTCGGATCAGGTGATAGGGAACCGGTGGTCCCTTCACCGAGACGTGGCGGAAAGGCTGTTCAACCTGTGGGGGCGTCCAGACGTGAATCTGTTTGGCCACCCGGCACAACAGAAAACTCCAGGTTTTTTACTCAGTTGCGCCAGACCCACGGGCAGCGCAGAGGACGCTCTTCAACACCCGGGGTGGGACAACTTCTTCGTGTACGCCTTTCCCCAGTTCTGTCTGATTCACAAGGTGATAAGCAGGGTGCTGGTCACCCCAAATCTTCAGATGATCCTGGGTGGCACCCAAATGGCCTCAGGCCATTTGGTACCCGGACTTGTTGGCTCTGCTCGCCGAAGCACCGAGAGAGATTCCCCCCTGGCACAACCTCCTGTACCAGCCACACGTAGAACGGTACCACCGGTCGGTTTTGGTCCCTGTGTCTTCACGGCTGGCTGTTATCCACCATCTCTTGCGAGCGAGAGGCTTTTCTCGCCGAGCAGCAACAGAGATGGCTGGGTACCTCAGACAGTCCTCTGCAGCTGTATACCAGGGAAAGTGGTCCGTCTTCCTTTGAGATCTCCTTACTTATGAAGAGCTTCGAGAGGTCTTCCCCACCCAGGGAACTCAGGCGCCCCCGGGGTGGGATGTGACTCTCCGAGAGTTCTCAGAAAGGGATCTGACCCTCAAGGCCCTCTTCCTGCTGGCCCTAGCATCGGCGAAGAGAGTAGTGGAACTTCATGGTCTTTCCTTCGATGTTAAGCATTCCAGGGGATGGGGATCCGTGATGCTCAATTTCGTCCCGAACATCGTAGCGAAGACTCAGAATCCTTCAGTCCCTGATGACCGATTCAAGTCTTTCACGATCTCCTCCATGAAGGACTTCACTGATAATGATGTGTATGAGATGCTGCTTTGTCCTGTGAGGGCTCTACGGCGCTATCTGAAGAGAACTCGACACCTCAGGCCTGAGTGTTGACGCCTCTTCGTTAGCACCAGGGTTACCAAGAGAGAGGTTTCCAAGAACACTCTTTCTGGCTGCGTGAGGTGATCAGGAGGGCGTACGACGCGGATGGTAGTGACAACACCTGTACCCTTCATCCGAGAGCTCACAGTCAGGGTATTAGTCCAACCCTTGCGTTCCGCAAGAACATCTCCATGGCGCAGGTTCTGAAGGCAGGGTTTGGGCCAACCAAACCACCTTTACTTCCTTCTACCTTCAGGATATTACCCACAGGTCCTTGGACACCTTTTCCTTGGGACCCGTGGTGGCTGCTTAACAAGTTGCGTAGCTTGCCCAGCACCCGAGCGGACAGAACAGCATCGCATCCTTGTGTGACTGCATTGAATGGACAAGTGAGAGATGTGTGACTGGCTTCTCTTACTCCTTTCTTCCTCCTCTACCTGTGGGCAGGGCCGTGGTCGTCACTACGCTGAACAGGAAGCAGATGCAGGTAAGCTACACGACTGAGCTCCATCCTATCCCTTTCAGTAGGGATAGGAGTATTTCCCACCACTCCCCTACAAGGGGAGGGGAGTGGAAGCCAACACGAGACACCCCCTAGATGCTGACCCCTTGGCTTGGTGGGTAGGGGGCTTAGGGGGGACCAGCAGCTGGGCTCTGATGCCTGGTGGGGTGTTTTCCTCAGTGGTCCTTGAGGCCCAGCTGGGCTGGATCTGAAAAACCTAAAACTTAGTTCAGAACTTTTCCTTCTTTCTGCAATTTTTTCATTCTTACTACATCCTTCTCCTTCATGTAATATTGTTTTTTATTAGCATTCGGATTAATTATGTGGAATTTTCCACTTTTGTTAAATTTTACTGCTTAGGTGAGTCTGAGAAGGGATCGTGTTTTGGAAGGGGTTTGCATTCGAAGCTAATTGTGGGAGTTGTGGTGGTTGAGTCGCCACCTGATATGGTTTGGACCCAAGAGGTAGTGATGGGACCCTCCCATTGCTACCTTGAGGGCGGAACCATCTCCAAACATCAGCCCATCGGAATCCAGGGGGGCTGGTGTTTGGGATGGGGACTCCTGGCTTTTGTCCGGAAGCCCACCAAGTAATACGTTTGGAGTGGGGAGTCGTCCCCATCAGTGGGGGCAGAACTCCCAGCAGGCGGATAGGCCTTATACCTGGGACCACTGCAAGCGTATTGGTGCTATCCCGTAAGGGTAGGGTATGGGGTGGACCATTGGGAGTCGACTCTCACTTGTGCCATTGGTGGAGAATTTGAATACCTGACTGACCACGATACCTTCTTGATATAACCAAGCAGTCTACAAATATATTTGAATCTATGGATATCGACCAATGTTTGCCCTCCCCTGGATCTGACGACTTAACGGCAACTGGCGACAACTTCAGGCATGGACACGGATATGAGCTCGGCTATCACAAAGAACCATGCACCGAGACACCAGGGTGCTATTAAAACTGGTGGATTTGATATGAACAATAGAGTGCTTTATTGCATAATTGCAAGCCTTTTCGTTAGACTACGAGTGCTTGCATAGTGTCGCAAAACAGTTTGGTAAGGTGGAGAGGATTAAGATGCTTCTAGAAAAAGACAAGCAGTCTTTTTCTGCATACATTAGATTTTCCTCTCCCCAGAAGCTAGCGAGGCACAAACGAATTTAAATGGCCACATTCTAAATGACTCTGTTTTAAGCACCAAGGTGTTTTCGGTGAGGAATTTGAATGATGAGCCATTCGATTTTTGTTCTAAGAAATGAAGAATGTGGACCAGCAACATATACCAGGACGCTTCCTCCCCCTATATGGCATGTGCCAGATTATAAAAGAGGAAGGAAAAATTTCATTAAAGCTGCAGAATGTATTGAGAACAAAGTGGGTTCTATTCCTATTGGTAATCTGAAACGATATGGAAAGAACTTACTCATAAAAGCAGGCAATGAGACGCAAGCTATTTTTATTATCAAAGTTTAAACCCCCAGAAAAAGTGGAAATATTGAGGCTATAACATCGCACAGATTCTTTAACACACTGAAAGGGGTAGTTTATTCAAGAGACTTGCATGTTTTTTAATGAGGAGGAGATTCTCCTAAGGTGCCCTCCTTGTGTATCTCATGTAAAAAAATTGGGAGGGGATGCAGCTATGCTTTTAACTTTCTCCTCCAATTACTTGCCTGATACCATCAATGTTGGCCATGAGAGGATGCAAGTCAAAAAATATAAAGAAACCCTAAACAATGTCGCAAATGTTTCGATATGGCCACATTCAAGACTCATGTGGAAACATAAGAGATGTTCGGTGTGTTCTGCTGAGCATGACAATTTGGACAAGTGCGAAGCGAGCCCGTTATTGTTTCCAGTGCAAGGGTGATCATTCTCCTAAACAGTAGGACTTGCCTCAGATACAAGTTTGAGCAAGATGTGTTGGCAGTGGCTGATAATGAACATCTCAGCATCAGTGCAGCAAAGCGTGTGGTAATGGGGGCTAACAAGAGTGCCAACTCTACCTATGCTTCTGTAATAAAGTTGATGAAGAGTTCTAGCAATGAGAGGCCACCAGTAATAGAATCTAACAGTAAGCATCGGAAACCTGTTTCTCCTTGCACAGGAAATAATAATCGGAAACTTATGTCAGCAAGTGCTTTGAAGCCCAATACTAAAAATTGGTTCTTTCCAAAAGCATGGACAATTTATCCTCTCACGTTGATACAAATGTAACGGTTTTTTGCAAATTCAGCCCCTGAGCAAAGTTTTGCAAACGTCCACAAATAATATCATCACCAAGAAGCAACCAAAGGAGTGGTCCAAACTAGAGAGATCTAGCTCGGATCCATCAATTATCACAGTTACTAAGAAACATGATAAAACTAAAGCTGCACCCACCAGGAAGCGTATAAGAAACACATCCCCGAATAATGAAAGTTTTATCATAAAAAACTTCAAATGGGTACAGTGTTCTGGAAGAGATCTCTCCGCCAAGGAAGATAGTTCCGAAAGCAGATCCAATTCAAAGACATGCGAGTTCTCATCAGTCTTGCCGCCCCAAAGGACTAATAGCAGTAGTGATGCACCTATTCATAGTAAAAATCCTGAGCATCAGCCTCGCAATAATTCAGAAAGCTGTTTGTCGGCAAAGAACCCTAATCTCTGATAAAGATGAAAAGGGATCAAGAAAACAATCTCTTATTAAGGAGAATTTTCCTCTCCAACCTAGGATCAGTACTTCCCCTCCAAAGAGTGGGAAGTAGTACATTACCACCTTAACATTCACGTTCGATGTCCTTCCGGTGGAACTGGTAAGGGTCTCAGAGCCCGGACAGAAGACTTTAAAGTTTTTAATGCATGAATTCAATCCAGGGATTGTATGCCTGCAGGAGACTATGTTAGGTAACTCTCCTTATAATCCTGGACTTGATTATGCTATTTTCATACAATCAACTTACCTGTCAGATATATACATAGCTAAGACTCCGTCGTCCCCGACAGAAATTCAAATTTCGCGGCACACGCTGCAGGTAGGTCAGGTGATCTACCGTCCTGCCCTGGGTGGGCAGGATTAGGAACCATTCCTCCGTTTTCTATCATATTTTTTCTGTCGCTTGGAATGTAAACAACGTTTGCAGTTCTCCTGACTTGATTTTTGGATTTCATCGCCATCGATCTTCTGGGCTATCTTTTTGCAGGGAAGTACTGGATCTTTGGTTCGGCATACGCATATTAATTTGTTTACGTGTAACTACCGAACTTTTCGGTAGACAATCACATAGTTTGCAAGAAGGAAAATTTTAATATTTATTCATATTACGTGTAGTAAATGTTAGAATTGATTGAGCTAACTTCCTTCTTGACGATGTAAGGAAAGAATAGTTACGCTTCCTTTAGAAGTTTATATAGCTCTCGTACTAACGAGCAGTTAGAGCATTAACATTACTAGTAGTGTGTATCCTCATCTCCTTCTTACTTCACAGAATCTTCAAATTCATATTGCAATTTGAAGACAAAGGAATGTAGCTCAAAATACGAGCTATTGAAAGGTAAGAAGTGATTTTACTGTTAGTGCAGTGGAGGGTGCGTTCTGTTCGGCTCTGTTTCGCTCCCAGGCCTAGACCTCTTCCAAGCTCACATACCCAGAGGAGAAGGTCGAAAGCCTTACGGAGGTTATGGAGAATCCCCACCGATCAGGCCGCCCCTCCCCTCGGCAGGATCTGTAGAACGTCCCAGACTGCCAAGTTCGCCATTGGAAAGGCGTCCTAATTAGTAGAGGGTGCGTTCGATCGGCTCTGTCTCGCTCTCAGGCCTAGACCTCTTCCAAACTCACAAGCCCAGAGGAGAAGGGAAAGTTGAAAGCCTTACGGAGGTTATGGAGAATCCCCACCGATCGGGCGTTCCCTCGGCAGGATCTGTAAAACGTCCCAGACTGCCAGGCTAGCCATTGCAAAAGGCAGCCTTTAAAAAGTGCGTCTGTTCTTCCGTTTCTTCATCTTACATCCGAAAAGACGAAGAATGTACATGTTAGAAGTTCGGGGACGATCTGGCTCGTTCTCTGAATAAGAGAACACTGACTCACTAAGCGAGAGGCTGAGAGCCAGCCGTCAAGCTAGCGCGAGCCACGTTCCAACAGCCAGCAGCGAGCCGCGTTCCAACAGACTAGCGCGAGCCGCGTTCCAACAGCTAGCGCGAGCCGCGTTCCAACAGACTAGCGCGAGCCTCGTTCATAGACTACCATATGATAAACGCGAGCCGCGTTCCAGCAACTGAGTGCGAGCCGCGTTCCAGAACTTTTTCTTGGCGCAAGGCGCCTTCAAAGAGAAAACAGACGGCTTAACTAAGGAGCCTTATAGTAGAATGGCATCAGAAGGATGCTTCCATTGAACGTTTTCTGGCAAGAAGCTCGTATAACAAGACTAGAGGCGCTCGGATCTATTAGGGGCGCACGGGACCTTCCACGCAAGCGGAACGTTCCAGGAGCGAGTCTCCTGTCTAGCGTGCGGAACATTCCAGGCGCGCGGAACTATCCAGACGCTAGGCGCTAGGCGCAAGGATCCAGACGCCAGGCGTCAGAAGATTTCAAAAATCTTCATTAGAGAGAGTCAGTCGCGAGACTCCTCTTTGAATTTTTAACTTGAACAACTTTCCCCTGGCAAATGTGCAAGATGTCGCACAGGCGGCCGTTGCTTTTGTCAGAAGGATTCTGATACTAAGAGAAGCCCCTTTTTATTATTCAGAAGACTTCTTTGTTAGGCAGTTCCTCTCAATGCGGACTCTCTCCTTCATCCATGCTCTTCCCTCGTTTTGAGGAGGCAAGAGCTTTGGGAGTTTTTCTTAATAAGATCTCATCGATGTTTGGGTATGATGGCGGATAGAAAATATCTACTTCCTTCCGTAAACCCTAGTGATGAACAGGAATTTCTGTCTCTTCGCGATTTATGAAGAATCACGATATAAAGAGTTCCTTGATTACTTCGTTCCTTAAGGATATATATATATATATATCTCTTTCTATCGTTCTATTAACGAAAGAACGAAGATAGTAGAAGGTAGTAGAGTTTCTGCTGTATGAGAATACGATACGGTCAATTCATAAACACACCTATGTAGTTACTTCTTTTCTGTGCAACTCAATTACAAGTATCCTTCTACGCCTTCCTAGGAAGGACTACGCTTAAAGGGATTGTTAAGTCTAACACCTACTTAGCTTCTAGATTTATCGAAGTCTTGTTTCGCTTAAATATGCTTTAATAAGAAAACTTTCCTGAAGTTCGAAAATAATTTTATTAAATTCCTTTATTAATTGGAGTAGGCTGGCAACTCTGGAAGAGTAAGCGGGACTGCTTTCGCTGAGAGCCTGAGACCAACGCAGTACGCCTATGCCAGTTACTGTCAGTACCATGTAGGTGTCAGTCATGAGCGGTCGGGCGAATCTCTCTCTCTGCGGGATGGAATAACTTTCCGTATCTCTCCCCTACAATCGCGGTCTTAACCTCGGATTGAGGGGATAGTTAAGCTAACATAAATAAATATTGTATGCCTTTTGCTAAGAAGCTTTCAATAAGAGAGATAGTACAAACCTTTCAATGCGGTTTACCGTAGGTAACATTATTAAAGGATTCTATCGCAGCAGAACATTATATTATGTAATGCTCTCAGGCTTACGAAAGCATAGCTTATTAGAGTACCTGCTCGAGAAGATGGATGAGTCGGATGGGAAACATTCTCTTTGGGGCAGAAACTTGTTTCCCTGAATGGACTATACTACGTATAGTATAAAGTTTTTTCTACTAAGAACGGAATTAAACATGTGAAAGGATGTCGGGTACCATAAAGGCACAGGTGTTCTGGCACATAACATAAAAAGAATTAGAAGAAAGCGCCAGTCTGGCGCAACGCGCCAGAAGTACCAACCTGGCGCAATGCTCCAGAAGCGCCAGCCTGGCGCAAAATTTGCGCCAGAAGCGCCAGCCTGGCGCAGTGAGCAAGAGCACCATCCAAGATTTTCTCGTTTTAGCGAGTTATTAACTAGGAGTCCAGTAGACTCTCGGACACCAAGCTCGGTAACGGCAAGATTCGTTCCTGATTTCGTTACCCATTTAATCACTTAGGCCATTTTCCACGACACTCTCATATCGCATAGAGCATCGGAATCTCTCTTTTTTTTCGCTCCTATTCGCGTTAACAAAGAGATCCTTCTCGATCGACGATAATAAACTGTTACATGTTTAACATTTATTGGAAAGAGTTGTGAGAAGACGAACAGGCTTCCTATAGACTGCTTCCTTTTCCTACTTCTCCCCCGATTGAAGATGACGTGGGAAAAGCTTCAAGGAAGATTATCTTGCCAGTACAAGAGCAACTGGCCTCTTTGGTGGGAGTGTTAGCGCCTCGTAGGAAGGACGTTGCGCTTCCAATCAAGAAGTCTCGTCCTCTCTCCCCTGCGAAGCGAGAGGCGTCATGCAGACGTGAAGCTTCCAAACATATCGCAGAGGCTTCGGTTTCGAGAGCGAGATCGGGAGAATCTTACGGAAGACACAAGTAACGCCAGAGAGGACGTGAGACGTCGTCAAGAACATGAATAGTCATTTAAAGCTGCTTTTAGACGCGAGGCTCCAACCAAATTTTGGCGCCAGTTATGACCCTTTGAGAGCGAAGCGTCTTCCAGGCGCGAGGCGTCATCCAGACGTCAGCAGCCACACACACGGGAGGCGTCAGCCAGACGCTTGGCTGACTACAAGCGTCATCCAAGCGGGAAGCGTCATCCATTTATGGAGAGAAGCCGGTGGCTGTTGGCGCCTTCCAGGACTATTAAGCGGGAAGAGGAAGGAATATCATTCCCTTAGCCCCTCTCCTATTGGGAGTTTACCTCCTCCAGAGGAAAGACGTTACTGAATTAGCAGCGGAGACTCATCTAGACCCCGAGTTAGAAGTAAACTCGGAGGAGGAGTAATTCAAGGAAGAGAAGGGGACTGTCGAACTTATAATGTTTTTGACAGCCTTGCTTCTAGAGGAGTATGGAGACGACTTGACTTCCTGCCTCTCCTCCTTCTCCCGCGCTCCTCCTTCTCCGCGTCTCTTTTCTCGAGTGCAAAGACGAAGAAAATCTTCGTTTTTTCTTAGAATGAAGCCCGCCATTTCGATGAAGAGGGCTCTTCAGTCTTTAGACTCTTGGATGAAGTTGAAGGAGTTAGTTAGAACGGTCTTCTGCATGCCTCCAGCGAGACTAGCTGGTAAAAGAGGCATTTGATATCAGACGGGAGAGAATATGGGTATTTTCTCTTCCGTCTACGTCAGAAGCGGACTTTTCGACCTTAGTTGACGCTTTCAACGTAGACAAGGTTTGAACTCTGCCCGTATAACTTGGGGCATTTCAGAACTGGACCATCTCCTCAAGGGACTCTTTCATGTATTGGAAGTTTTCAACTTCTTAGATTGGTCCCTTGGGGGGGGTGATGTCCAAGAAAGCCCATGATTCTGAAGGACTCGAACCAGAAGTCCTTCGTGTATTTTGTCTTGTATAGACAAAGCGGTTCAGGATGGCTCGGTTGAGATCTCCTCTTTGTTTGGAGCAGGTCTTCTTAAAAAGAGGACAGTATATAGTGTCTTTTTAACCAAAGCGGTCTCCCACGCTCAGAGGGCAGCGCTTCTGTACTCGCCTTTGTCTGACTTTTTGTTCCCTTCTCAGTAGTGAAGGACATTTCTCGTTCATTAACTGAGAAGGCGACTCAAGACCTTCTGACACAGTCAGTAAGGAAGAGAAACCTGCAGACGCCCCAGAACACTGTCATTGTCTGATGAGGAGAAAGACCGGGCCTACAACCTGACACAGATGCGCTAGATGCGAACATATAGGACAGATCAGAGTGTCCGATGTGGACATTGCCAGACATCCTCGAGACTCTACCAAGCTCGAAGCTCCGGCAAGTGGGGAGGAGCCACCCAGGCGCGAGGTACCAGCCAGCGGCGAAGCTCCAGGCAGGCGCAAGGCGCCACTCCAACCGGGCGCGAGACGCCAGCCAGGCGCGAAGCTCCAGGCAGGCGCAAGGCGCCAGGCAGGCACAAAGCGCCAACCTGGCGCGAGACACCAGCCAGGCGCGAGGCGCCAGGCAGGCACAAAGCGCCAACCTGGCGCGAGACGCCAGCCAGGCGCGAGGCGCCAGCCAGCCGCGAAGCTCCAGGCAGGCGCAAGGCGCCAACCAGGGCGCGAAGCTCCAGGCAGGCGCGAGGCGCCAGGCAGGCACACAGCGCCAGCCCAGGCGCAAGCCAGGCTCTAGGCGCGAATCTCCATTAAGACGCGAAGCGTCATCCAGAATGCGAGGCGCCATTCAAGCGAAAGGTAACCAGACAAGCGCTAGGCGCCAACCAAGAGCGAAGCACCAGCCAGGCGCGAGGTTCCTGCCAGGCTTCAGGCTTCAGTCGGGTGAGATCCATTTCAAGAAAGCCCTGGTCTTCTTTGAACATGGAAGATCTCCTAAGCACTTCATTAGTGACTTGATTCCTTCAAACAGCTGAGAATTAAAAGCGCAGAAGTGCACGCTTTTGCAAATTCTTGTTCTTTACATAACAATATGTCATATAAGACATATTAGCTGTGTTGTACGGTAGAGGCAACTCTGTGTTGACTTCTCATTACACAAAGGATGTCAAGTTAACCTACGAGAGATCCTTCTCTTTTGGTTTATACGTTTCTGCGGATACGTTACTGGGATAAGGAGCCGACACTGATCCTTAACTTTGAGTTAAAGTTTTTTAACTTAGTGAAATTATTGGGGTTTTTGAAAGGAGTGTGGGGATAACTCTTTCCAATTTGACGCGAACCCTCGTGTTAGGATCAGGTGATCGGGATCGGTGTTGCGCTCCTTCATAAGGTGTATTGTCATATAAGTGGATCATCACCCATTGACAAAGTCCTTTCAGGCTCTGCCGAGTAAGTGGATAAGACCCCTTCGGCAGACCCACAAGAACTCTTGGCCATAGATCACATTCTCGCTAAAGTGTTTCTTGAGTGATGCAGACTACTGGGCAAACACCCACGAAGTCTACCAACCTATCAGGTAGGAACCAAGGTTTTAATTATACCTACAACATATGTTGTTTACCTGTCTATTCCATATAGTAGCTGTCTCTTACCCTCCACCGAAGGGTGCCAATCAGCTATGTATATATCTGACAGGTAAGTTGATTGTATGAAAATGATATTGTTATGATACAATCAAAGTTTCATACCATACTTACCTGGTCCGAGATATATACCGATTAGGGCCCACCCAGCCTCCCCACAAGGAGACAGGTGGAAGAGAAAAAATATGATAGAAAACAGGAATGGTTTCCTAATCCTGCCACCCAGGGCAGGACGGTAGATCACCTGACCTACCTGCAGCGTGTGCCGCGAAATTTGAATTTCTGTCGGGACGACGGAGTCTTAGCTATGTATATATCTGCCAGGTAAGTATGTATGAAACTTTATTGTATCATAACAATATCATTTTTACTCTTTTCCCCCAATTGGTGATCGTGCCCATGGAGGTACTGCAATTATTGTTAATAAATCTCTGCAGCACTCCACAATACAATTAAATACAACTCTACAGGAGGCTGTTGCTGTCTCAGTCATATTAGACAAAAGGATAACGGTTTGTTCATTATACCTCCACCAGATCTTTCTTTTAACATTGGAGATATTCATCCTTGATTAACCAACTTCCCACTCCTTTTCTCTTTTTAGGAGATTTTAATGCCCACAAACCCCCTTTGGGGAAGTCTGTGTTTAGACAGCAAAGGGAAAATAATCGAGGACCTTATTGACACGAATGATGTCGCCCTATATAATATGGGTTCAATGACCTTCCACAGCATTCATATAATCATCTCTCTGCACTGGACCTTAGTATTTCCTCAACAAATATCCACCTTGACTTTAACTGGTCTGTTAATGAAGATTTGAATGGAAGTGATCATTACCCGATCCATCTGAAACATGTTGTAAATGCTCCATCTGAAACATTACCTAAGTGGAAGGTAGAAGATGCTGACTGGGACAAGTTCAGTAAAGGAGTCAATCTAGATAGGAAGTTTGAGTATTTCATTCTCACCCGGATGCCTATGACTACTTCATGAATCCACTCTGAAGAGTGCTGAGGGCTCGATTCCCAAGAGAACAAAAGGTAAACCTCGTAGACCTGCAGTTCCCTGGTGGAATAAGACATGTGGTATTCTGAGGAAAGTCACTAGGAAGTGCTACCGACGATACAAAACTAGTGGCTCCCCTCAGTCTAAATTAATCTATAATCGTGCGTTAGCCAAGCAGCGGCGCTTTTACAAGAAAGCCAAAAGAGAAAGTTGGCTTTACTATATCAATGGAATAAATTCCAAAACTCCAATGAGAGTGGTGTGGCGCAAAATCAGGAAACTAAGTGGAAAATTTGTTGCGTCACCATTACCCTCATATTAGGTCAATAACACTCTGATCACAGAGCCCACTGAAGTTGCCAATGAGCTGGGAAAACACTTTTCTCAAGTTTCTAGCCCTGACAATTATTCTCTAGAATTTCAAAGAATTCGGAATGCCGAAATGACTCTGAAATTTGTTTTGAATCTGGTAATCTGAACCATACAATCACAAATTTTCCTTAAGAGAATTTCGGGAGCACTCTCTTCAACTGAATCAACAGCTCCAGGGGGTGATTCAGTTTTTTATATGAAATGCTTAAACACCTCCCAGATGATGCCAAAAAGTATCTACTTAAGCATTATAAACAAAATATGGGAAACTGGAATTTTACCCAAGGACTGGAAAATATCCATAATTGTTCCCATAAAAAAGCCTAATAAAGACGCTTCCCAAGCCACCAGCTATAGACCAATAGCTCTTACCAGCTGTGTGTGTAAGCTGATGGAAAAAATGATACACCAGATTAGTTTGGCACTTGGAAGCAAAAGGACTAATATCTCCATTTCAATTTGGTTTTAGGAAAAATCGTTCCACCCTTGATCCCTTGCTGAGGCTGACCAATCAAATCCAGCAAGGATTTGCCAAACGATGTCAGACTATTGGCGTATTTTTCGACCTTGAGAAAGCATATGACACTACTTGGAGAATTGGCATCATAAAAACCAATTGCACAAGATGGGCATAGTGTGGAAGAATGATTAAATTTGTATATTCCTTTTTAACAGAGAGATTCTTTAAGGTTAGAGTGGGCAACACTCTCTCCCAACCCAATTTTGTGCAGGAGGAGGGTGTTCCACAAGGAAGCGTTTTAAGCGTAACACTTTTTTCAGTGGCAATAAACAGTATAGTCCAACAAATATCATCACCTGTTAAATGCTCACTTTTTGTTGATGACCTTGCAATATACTGCACAGGATATGATGCCATTGTCAGTATGTAAACATCGCAAAGGTCTGTTAATGCCATTACAAAGTGGGCTGATGAGAATGGCTTTAAATTCTCCTCCTCTAAAACAGTTTCTGCAAGATTTACTAGGTGCCAAGCGTGTGGAAGAGGTTCCCACACTCGTTTAAAAGGATCTATCATTCCTTATGAAAATGAAGTGAAAATTTTTGTGGGAATGACCATTGACCAGAAATTGACATGGGCCAGCCCATAAACTCCTTAAAGATTAAGGTTTAAACAATCTCTGAATATTTTAAAGGTTGTTTCTGGATTTAGTTGGGGA
Organism: Macrobrachium nipponense; assembly: GCF_015104395.2. Taxonomy (NCBI): domain Eukaryota; kingdom Metazoa; phylum Arthropoda; class Malacostraca; order Decapoda; family Palaemonidae; genus Macrobrachium; species Macrobrachium nipponense. The sequence goes on along the minus strand of NC_061101.1, from coordinate 9,559,468 downwards.
GCTGATAAAAAACAAATCCCTGCTGAGACTATATGACTCGTTGTGTAGGTCCAAGCTAGACTATGGCTGTCAGATTTATTCTTCAGCTTGTCAAACCAGGGCTGAAGGAACTAGATGTTGTACACAATATGGGCTGAGAATATGCTCAGGGGCTTTTTAGAACTTCGCCTGTTGAAAGCATATATGTTGATACTAACCAACTTCCCCTTGATCTGAGAAGGCAAGAACTAGGATTAAGGTACATGGCTATAATTAAAAGTTGCTCCCAAAAATCCCTCCTTTCAGGTGCTGAGGGAAGCAGACTCACGGGTCTTTTCTGGTATAAGAGCCTCTAGACCATTCCAAGTTAGACTAAATGAAGATGTTAGGGTAATAATCTTAAATCCCAGAAAGTCATGGAAGTAAACAATCCTGTGTATCATCCATGGCTTATTCCAGAAGCATCCGTGTGCAAAAAAGCTTTTACAAAAAAAGACTGTCCTGAGGAAGAGATTAGGGGAAAATTCTTGGAGCACGAAACTGTCCATACTAATGTGACATATATACGGATGGATCAAAGTCAGGTAGTGGTGTTGGCTGTGCAGTTATCCTTGGTGATACAGCGTATACAGCTAAACTACCTGACTTTGCATCCATATTCACAGCAGAATTAACAGCCATAGTCTCTGCCTTGGATATAGTTGTTCAAAGTAGCGACACTGAATTTTGTCATTTACTCGGATTCGAAAAGCACTTAGAAGCTATTAAAAAAATTCAATAGCTTCCATCCGTTAGTTCAAAAAGTTTCAGGAATCGCTCCTCCATTTGTATTATTTGCATAAATCTGTCTCTTTCTGTTGGGTAACCCTTCACAGTGGGATTTGCGGAAACGAGATGGCGATAGGGAAGCGAAAGCTGCTAGTGTCTCATCTAAACAGCCTTTAGTAAAGTGGCCTCAGTACAGATGCTAAAAGGGCCCGTTTTAGGTCTTATATTTTTAAGCAAAAATGGCAAGAAAGATGGACTTTCTCATCTTGCCAATAATAGAAAGTCAGAAAAATTAGAAATAATATATTGCCATGGCCCTTCGTCTTTCCAGTCTGATAGGTCGAACAGAAATAGTTTTAAGCAGACTGAGGATTGGGCACTTATTTGACCCATCAGTTTATTTTAGAAGGGGGCAGCCTCCCAGAGTGTGCTTGCGATGGCGAGATGCTAACAGTGGGAGGTGAGCACATTCTGGTTTGCTTGCCCCGCATGATATTTTAATCCATAGAGAGAGATATCTTAGGGGTAAATCCCTTTGTGATATTTTGGAGATGAAGCAGATATTTCTGCTCTCATCTCCTTTTTAAGTCTATATATGTTTTTTAATAACATTTAATTATTTTTTAGCTATCACATCATAGATATATATATATATATTATTTATTAAGCATTTTCTTCATTTATTTCTTCAATAATTCATTCATTTCTCATATGGTAAAATTATATATGAACCATTTTCTTCATACACTTATTAACTCATTCATAATGTAATTTATTTAATCTCCATTACGGCGCTGAATGGCTTCTTTGGTCCCCAGTGCCTGGGCTTTTGCCCTAAACTCATACATCCATCCATCCATCCAACAAGAGACAAACCATGACTTCATATTGGCTATTGAAGTAGGAACTAGTTTCTTGTTTATTTGCTATTCATAAGAGGTACGCTAGCCTCCCTCTTATAAATTTGGTCCAGAGGTCTGACCACTGATCCTGCCGTGCACACCCCGTTCAGCTGGGCAGAGGCTAGGATCGCTCCCTTTCTGCTCTTACGACGAGGGAGGGAGCCAAGGTCGGACGAACACAAGTCTGTTCATAAGACTCGGATTCCACCCGCCAATAAGTGAGTCTTCCTATTGTTAAAGGACCGAGGGTTTGTATACGTATCGGAACAAATAACAATTTGTCGGAAATTGTATTTTTATTGTAGTGTCTTACCGAACAATTATAGAAGCCGTGATTTCCACGAGCGGCAGGATACTAAATTCAAATTAGCGCGTCGGCGTCGCCAACACTGGTGGTGATGACGTCATCTCCTCCACTCGCGGGAGAACCAGGTACAACTGCCCAGGTGAATCCATTCTTTTCCTGCCGGCGTCCGGTGAACATCGGGGTGGTCAGTGCGGTCGGATGACTTTGCTTCGCTTTTTTTCTTGTGGATTTGATCTTCGGAATTTGGTGAAGTACTCTTTTTTGGCGTTGTTGTTTATTTTTGCTTTTTATTTAGGCGTTGCCATGTCGGATTTCTAGTCCGTCGGGAGTTAGGTTTTGCATCTCAGGATGTAAAAACTAGATTATCCAAGTTAGGAGTATGATTCTCACACTAAATGTGTTTAAGTGTAGGGGACAGGTTTGTTCAGCAGATCGAACATGTAACGAGTGTGTGATTGGACTGATTCTCAATGGAAGTTTTTTTAGTTCATACTCGGAGAATTAGCTAAAGACAGAATTAGAAAAGCAGCGCTTAGGGAAATAGACTTAGCTCTGCTTCGTCTTGCGATGCATCTGTTCCTTCTGTTTCTCCTCAAACAATTGTTGTGTCTCCTTTAACTACACCTCCTATTCCTCCTACTAATCCCACTTCTCCGGCTTCCCGTGTAGTTTCTTCCGACACCATTGGCAGTCTGGAATCGAGGTTAGATCAGAAATTTTCGGTACTAGCGAATACGGTTTTGCAACTTGGTAATTCAGTTAAGACGTTTTTGGAGAAAAGCGGCTTCAGGTAAGAGTGTAGATTGAGGGTGCGTCTGGTCTGTCCTGACACGTCTCCCTAGACAAAGGTCACGTCCAGCTCCCCGCACCGGGGTGGGGGGAGAAGACATACCGGAAGTCCAAGGGAGTCGATCGGGATTGCCCACACAGACAGGCGCTCTCTTGTTGAGCCTGTTGCGCCTCAACAGGGCTCGGTTAAGCGTTGGAAAGGTGTTGCGGTCAGACGCCTTTCGAATGATTCAAGCGATTCGTCTCCGGTCGCGCGGCGCTCTTGGCGAGATTCGCCCGTTTCGCGTCCCTTAAAGAGGCGTTCAGGCGCCGATTCTTCGCCTCCTCCAGTCAAGCGGTATAAGGAGCCATGAGTTAGGGTTGCGCCGCAGCCGTTAGCGGCTCTCGTTCGTCGCCTCAATCTGTGCCTTTTTCGGCTCCATCTACTAGTAGAGATTGTGGTTTTAGCGCTGTAGCTAGCAGTTCTAAGGGTGTTTCTTTAGACGCTTTTTCGTCTGTTACGCCTGATGCGCCTGTTTCGCCTCGAATTTCGGCGGCTCCGAGCGAGGCGCAAGTAGTTTTTCTGCCTCCTGCTGAACATTTAGGCTCTTCCAAGCCTACGTTAACTGTTTTTGATTCGTCCTCTGGCGCCTTTGCGCAAGCAGTTAGAGATGTTAACCACTGGATGAATGAGTCCAAGGGTGGTTCGAAAAACCTTCAGATCAGGTTGTATTCCGTCTACTTCTTCGGCGGTATCGGAGAATGAAGAAGAAGTAGAGGAGGAGGATTCACATCACCTCTCGTGTTATTCACGTCTCCTTAGATTTCTTCTGGTATCTTATCCAGATTATTTTTGAGAAAGCGGCTCCGCGCTCCCAACTTCGACTTTTTTGATGAGGAGGAAAACTTCAGACCCTCTCCTCCCAAAACTTGTTCTATCTAAAGCGGTTAGACATTCGTTGAAAGAGACTGAGAAATGGATGTCCTATGAAAAGAGACTTTATGGGGAATGGCTCTTTTTGCTTACCCTCCCTTTCCAAAAGTGCTGCGTAAGAGGTAATGGTTTTATGTAACTGGGGAAGCTGGCCTTCTCTGGGAGTTTTCTGCCTCCTCCCAGGGAGACTTCTCCAGTTTAATCGACCTCCTCTAGAAGATCTGCTTTCGCCGCAGCGAAAGTTTTCTTTACAGCGCCGGAGTGGACCACGTTGTAAAGAATCAATTTAAACTTTTGGAAGTCTTTAGCTTCCTTGATTGGACTATTGGCGCTTTAGCGGCCAAGATCGAAGACTGTCCTTCTCTTTCTCAGAGTTAGCGGAGGATTGGATTGGTGTTCTGTCCTGTGCGGACAAATCCATTAGGGATGGATGTGATGAGTTAGCTTCGCTCATCGCCTTTGGTACCCTTAAGAAAAGGCAACTTTGGTGCTCCTTTGCTCTCAAAAGGGTTACTTCCCAACAGAAGTCTGCTCTCTTTGTTTGCTCCTTTGTGAAAGATAACCTCTTTCCAGACGATGTAGTGTTGTCAATTTCGTCGGCGCTAGATAAGAAATCTACTTCGGATTTACTGGCACAGTCTACTAAGAGACTAAAGCTCCTGTGGAGACTGTTCCTTTGGTTTCTCCTCTGGCCCAAAGTGCCTTTCGAGGAGAAAACCCAAGCGCTTCTTTCGGCCGAAGTCGAATTTGCGACCTCAGTCTAAGGCCTCGGCCAAGGTTAACAAACCTTCCAATGAAAAGCTCGGTTCTTCATGCACCAGTGGGAGCCAGGCTGGCTCTGTTTTGGGAGGAATGGGAGAACAGAGGAGCAGAAGCCTGGGTAGTGCAAGTACTCAAGTTCGGCTATCGTATTCCACCTCTCGTTTCACCTCAACCCTCGCTCTCACCTGCCAATTCCATTCCAGGCATACTCTCCGGGCGTCAGACAAATTTCTGGCGCTAGCCGCAGAAGTGGAAGCGCTTGTTCTCAAAGAAGCGATAGAAACAGATAGAAGGGGATTTTCCTCCAGGCTTTTACAATCGCCTTTTTGTAGTTCCCAAGTCATCAGGGGGCTGGAGGCCGGTTTTGGATGAGCGCCCTGAACTTGCATGTCCAGAAAACAAAATTTCATATGGAGACCACTCGGTCGGTTCTGAGTCCATCAGAAACAGGGGGATTGGATGGTCTCCTCTGGACATGCAAGACGCTTATTTTCACATTCCGATACATCGCGAATCTCGGAAGTACCTGAGGTTCATGTTCGAAGGCAAGGTGTTTCAGTTTCGGGCGCTTTGCTTCGGACTAGCGACCGCTCCTCAAGTTTTTCACCAGGGTTCTATCCCGATAGGAAGCTGGCTGCACATATTGGGAGGAGTAAGAATCTCCCTCTATCTGGACGATTGGCTTCTCCGGTCGGAATCAGAGAGTCGGTGCATGAAGGACCTTGGAAAAACTCTGGATCTTGCCAGAAAGTTAGGAATTTGCTGGTCAACAAACAGAAGTCCCAGTTGGTTCCATCTCAGAGCATCCTTTATTTAGGGATGATTCTGAATGCTCAAGTTTTTCGGGCTTTTCTGTCCCCGAAGAGGGTTTCAAGGCTGTCTGGAGACAGTTCAGGAGTCGTTTCTTGGACAAAAGGTAAGTTCTGCCAATCAGTGGATGAGGCTCCTGGGCAAATTGACGTCAGTGGAGAAATTTGTGACGTTGGGAAGACTGCACATGAGACCTCTGCAGTTTTTCCTGAGAGCCTCTTGGTGCAGGAAGACACCACCACTCGATTACCTTTTCCTTGTCACAGATCAAATAAAAGAGGACCTAAGGTGGTGGCTCTCTCGAGCAAGGTTGGAAGAAGGGTTAGATTTACTACCCATCCTCCCCCGAACCTACAGTTCTTTTCCGACGCATCGGACACAGGTTGGGGAGCCCTACTGGGGAAATCAACGGACTTCAGGAGCTTGGTCGGAGAAGGAGAAGAAGTTCCACATAAATGTAAAGGAAAACTGTTAGCAATTTTCTTGGGGCTCAGGACAGTTTCGGAGCTTAGTAGAAGGTCGAGTAGTGGCAGTGCATTCCGACAACTCCACGGCTCTCTCGTACGTGCGGAAACAGGGGGGACTCAGTCTTTCTCTCTGTACGAAGTAGCCAGGATCTCCTCCTGTGGTCAAACGAAGCGAATGGTTCAGCTAGTCCCGAGATTTGTTCCGGGAAAGATGAACGTCCTGGCGGACGAGTTAAGTCGTCAACAGCAAGTGTTACCTCTGGAGTGGACTTTGGACAACAGATTTGTCAGAAACTTTGGCGCCTTTGGGGACGACCGTCAATAGACCTGTTCGCGCGACATCAAGGAACAACCGTCTTCCTCTCTTTGTTCTCCAGTCCCAGATCCTCTAGCTTGGTCGGTGGACGCAATGCTGTTTGGATTGGTCGGGTCTGGAAAAGCTTATGCATTCCCTCCGTTCGGTCTAATAGAGAGGTGCTGAAACAAGTTCATGTCGCACAGCAATGTAACCACTAACGTTAATCGCTCCCTTTTGGACAGGAAAGAGTGGTTCCCGGACCTTCTCCAGTTTGTTAGTAGACTTCCCCAGACTTCTTCCTTCAGAGAAGTGGCTTCTCAAACAACCTCACTTCAAGAGGTTCCACCAAAACTTGTCCGCTCTAGCTCTGACAGGGTTCAGACTGTCCGGAATCTTGTCAGAGCGAAAGGATTTTCAAGAAGAGCTGCAGAAGCTATCGCTTGTTGTAGGAGAGAGTCTTCTAACAAACTCTATCAAGGGAAGTGGAGAATCTTCAGAGAGTGGTGTGAAGTGCTAAGTCTCTACTTCTGCAACCTCTTTAACAGAAATAGCAGATTTTCTTCTATTTCTTAGGAACTCTAAGAAACTGGCTCCTTCGACGATCAGAGGATATAGAGCCATGCTCTCTTCGGTTTTTCGACATCGAGGTTTGGATATTTCCTCCAATTCAGATCTGTCGGACCTCATTAGGTCTTTCGAAACCACTAAGCTCCCGCAAGATACAGTGGCTTGGAACTTAGATGTGGTGCTTAAGTTCCTCATGGGGCCCCACCGTTTGAGCCTTTGAAGTCGGCTTCACTCAGGAACTTGACTAAGAAGGCACTCTTTCTTATTGCCACTAGCTTCTGCTAAGCGTGTCAGCGAATTGCACGCTATAGACAAAAGAGTCGGTTTCTCTCAAGGCAATGCTGTATTTTCGGTATCTTTGACCTTTCTAGCCAAAAATGAGAATCCTTCTAATCCTTGGCCGAGGAGTTTTTGTGGTAAGGAACTTATCTGATTTGGTTGGACATGAGGAGGAAGAAAGGCCTCTTATGTCCAGTCAGGGCTATTAAGCAGTATCGTTTGCCACTAAGGGTATTAGAGGACAATCTTCTAAGCTCTGACCTCGGTTCAAATCCCTCTCGTCCTCTTTCTAAGAATGCTATATCGTTCTTTATTAGAGAGCTTATCAGGGAAGCTCACTCGCAGTCCGAGAACGACAATCTTTCCGTTCTGAGAAGTTAAAAGCTCACGAGGTTAGAGGCAGTGGCAACTTCTTTAGCATTCAGAAGAATTTTTATCTAGCTTCGATTCTTCAGAGCACGTTCTGGAGATCGAATTCGGTTTTGCGAGTCATTATCTCAAAGAGATAGAAACGGTTTTCGAGAATTGTAAAACGTTAGGTCCGGTGGCGGTTTCTGGCATGGTGTTGGGAGAAACGGCACAGGGGTCGTCACCTCTATGCTAACTTTTCGCATTGAAATAGGTCGTTGAGTTCAAGGGAAGCTGGGGGTACTGAGTACCTGGGATACCCACCAGTCTGTTAGGTCAGATTTTTAATAAAGGTTGGGTAATACTATATGTTTTTAAATCTGGTGTTGGTGACAAATGTTTTGTATGATTGAATTTCTGGTCTTAGCCCAGGGCAAGGGCAATCTTTGTTGTTACTATCCTCCGTCAGTCAGCCTTGACTCGCTTGAACTACGGAAGGATTCCACTCCTGTAGAGGCTAACTTTGGTCAAATTCCAATTCCTCTACAATAGTAAGAAGAGCACCGACAGAGGCAAGTAACAGTCTGCTGTAGCTCTCTTACAAGGTAAGTACAAAAACAGACACCTTGAGTGTTTACTGGTATTGCAATAAATGTAACCATTTAAAAATACTAGTGGTCCACTGAATCCCACCTTCCCATAAATGTGTAATCAGCTCTATAATTGTTCGGTAAGACACTACAATAAAAATGAAATTTTCATTATTAAAATGAAGTTTTATTGTATACTTACCGAACAATTATGATTATACCCACCCTCCTCCCCTTAGGTGGACGGACGCGAAAAAAGAATTGGATTCACCTGGGCAGTTTGTACCTGGTTCTCCGCGAGTGGAGGGAGATGACGTCATCACCACCAGTGTTGGCGACGCCGACCGCGCTAATTTGAATTTAGTATCCTCCCGCTCGTCGGGAAATCACGGCTCTATAATTGTTCGGTAAGTATACAATAAAACTTCATTTTAATAATGAAAATTTCATTTTTCCTAACTATACAAACCTGAGGTCCTTTTACACATAGCCCCACCTCATGCCACCCCTCACTCTGCGTTTCCTGGGCCTAAAGCAAAGTGACTCCTCCCTCGCAGTCGAGCTGACCGCCAACTGCCGACAAGTAGTTAACTACCGAACCCCCTTGTTTGAAGTTTTACGACCGGTTTTCGTCAGCTGCCGCTAAGTTACCTTCCTATTGTTAAAGGGACCTGAGGTTTGTATAGTTTATGAAAAATGAATACAATTTTATACATTCACTTCCCTGCCAGATATATACTTAGCTATAGACTCCGTCGTCTCCGACAGAATTTCAAATTTCGCGCACACGCTACCGGTAGGTCAGGTGATCTACCGCCCTGCCCTGGGTGGCAGGACTAGGAACCATTCCCGTTTTCTAATCAGAATTCTTTCTGTCGCCGGACCATCAACAGGTTGTTGTTGGTTCCTTCCCGTTGGTTTTCTTTTTTTTCGCCGGCAATTGATCTTCTTGACCGACTTTTGGTGACGTATCTGGATTGTTTGGATTGGCATACGCTTTTGTGGACTGTTTTGTGGACTTGATTTTGGATTTTTCTTTAAATATGTCTGACTCTGGTATGGTTGTGAGACGTTTGGTGTTTGAATGTAGGCTGTAAGGTGAGGTTGCCGAAAGCTTCGGTAGACCCTCACACGGTATGCAAGAGGTGCAGGGAGTATGAATGTTCTTTTACTAATACTTGTAAAGAATGTGAGAACTTGAGTGAGAACGAATGGAAGAATCTAACTAATTATTTGAAAAAGTTAGAAAGAGAGAGAGCGAGGAAGGCTTCTCATAGAAGTTTAAGTAGTTCTAGATCTGAACTAATTCCAAGCTTGGGATCTTCCCCAAGGGTAAGTATTGCTACTTCTCCTTCCATTGCAGCCCCTTCTCCTATTGCAGAACCGTAGATCCAGCGAAAGAACTTGCAGATCTAAAAGCAGCCTTCAAAATAATGGAAAACAAAATGGCTGCCATACAGGTAAGGCTAGTGATTTGTCATTAGACAGTGATATAAGTGTCCCCAGTGTAGTGGAGGGGGCATCTGGTCGGCTCAGCAACGCTCCTAGGTCTAGACCTCTTCCAAGCTCACATGCCCAGAGGAGAAGGAATGTCGAAAGCCGAAAGGAGGTTGTGGAGAATCCCCACCGATCAGGTGTCCCTTCGGCGGTTTCTGTGACACCCCAGACTGCCAAGGACCGCTATTGTAAAAGCGTCCTAAGTAAGTGTTTCTCGTCGTCGGGATCTTCATCACCGAGACGTGATTGGAGAGATTCCGATCGATCTCGGCCTCTCAAGAGGAGTTGGAGGGCGCCGACTATTGACTCGAGCCCTGAAAACTTCCCTGAGGAGTCTCCATCGGGAGTTAAGAAGGCGAGAAGAGCCATTCTTCCAACCAGAGTGAGAAGGAGGCAGGAGGTGGAGGCTATGGACTCCTCCCCTCCTCCTTCCCCCTCCTCCCGAAGAGGATAAAGAGGAGGCTACAAAGAGGTTCATGATGGCGATGCAGGAACAGATTTCGTCATTTGTAGGAGTCCTGTCAAAGGAGCCTCCTAGAAGGAAAGACACTTCCCTTCCTATTAAAGATCCTCCAGACGTATGGAGGTATCTACCTCCAGGATCGATACTCCTACACGAGGTGAGGTTTCCTGTACGAACCTGGATGAAACAATCACACGTCTGGCACCGGCCAGGAGTGAGGAGTCACCCAGGAGGCAGGAGCCAAGAGCCAGGAGTGAGGAGTCCACCAGGAGGCAGGAGCCAAGAGCCAGAGTGTGGAGGCATCCAGGCAAGAGGCAAGAGCCAGGAGGCTAGAGCCAGGGAGGCAGAGCCAGGAGGCAAGAGCCAGGAGGCAAGAGCCAGGAGGCAAGAGGCAGGAGTCAAGAGGCAGGAGCCAGGAGCCAGGAGGCAGGAGTCAAGAGGCAGGAGCCAGGAGTCCGGAGTCCGGAGTCAGGAGGCAGGAGTCCGGAGTCAGGAGGCAGGAGTCAGGAGTCAGGAGGCAGGAGTCAGGGAGCCAGGAGGCAGGAGTCAGGAGCAAGAGTCAAGAGCCAGGAGTCAAGAGTCGGGGACTCGTTCCTGGAGGTTATGACTCTTCGCCAAATGGAAGCTCCTCTCCTTCAGAACATAGGAGGTCTTGGAAGGACTCTTCCTCAAAACGAGAACGTTCTCCTTCGTCGGATCGAGGGTTAGACGAGGTTGTCTGACGACGATCCTCCTGCTAATGAGGGACTTTCGAGTTACAAAGTCTTGGCCTCTTTACTACTACAAGAGTTTGGAGATTCTCTTAGTCCTGCAGCTCCTCCTTCTCCTCGTTCGCAATCTTTTCGAGCTCAGCTACGCTAAATCGTCGGCATTCTTGAAAATGAAGCCCGCGATATCAATGAAGAAGGCACTCCATTCTTTAGATTCTTGGATGGACAAGAAGAAGGAGTTAGGAAATCGGTATTCTGCATGCCTCCTTCCAGATTGCACGGGAAGAGAGGTATTTGGTATGGGACAGGAGAGACTATGGGTCTTTCTTTACCCGCCTCTGCAGATGCCGACTTTTCCAGTTTAGTGGAGGCCTCTAGACGTCACTCCTTAGGATCGGTCAGAGCGACGTGGAGCACTTCAGAGTTGAACCACTTTCTAAAGGGACTTTTCGTCACTTTAGAGGTGTTCAATTTTCTGGATTGGTCGCTCGGAGTTCTGGTCCAACAAATCTAAGGATCCGGAGTTTCTGAAGAACCCAGAAATTCTCCATAGCGTTCTGTCCTGCATGGACAAGGCAGTACAGGACGGTTCAGGTGAAGTGGCTTCACTTTTCGGTGCTGGTCTCCTGAAAAAGAGATCGGTGTATGGTTTCCCTTTTATCAAAAGGGGTTTCTCCGAGCCAGAGGACTGCCTTACTGTTCGCCCCGCTATCAGATCATCTGTTTCCTTCTCAGTTAGTCAAGGATATATCTCGCTCACTAACTGAGAAGGCGACACAAGACCTACTTACTCAAACGTCCAAGAAAGGACGACGGTAGTGGCGACGGTTAAGAAGGAACCTCGTCCTACTCAGCAGCCCTTTCGTGGAGGTGCAACGACTCGTACCCCGCCAGAAAGAAGAGCTCTGAAAAGAGAGGAAGGTCTTCATTTAGACCATTCAAAAAATCTAAGTGACTTGTTGCTCCTCCAAGCCACCAGTGGGCGCCAGACTCCTGAATTTTGCAGGAGTATGGGAACAAAGGGAGCCGACCCTTGGTCCAGTGTCGGTCCTGAAGAAGGGATATGTAATCCCCTTCGACGACAAACCGCCCCTAACATCTACGCCTCGGGAACTGTCAGCGAGGTACGGAGACCCGTTAATGCGAAAGACTCTCCTTCAGATGGTGGAGCAAACATGTGGGAAAAAGAGGCCATCGAACTGGTACAAGATCCACACTCCCCGGGATTTTACAATCGCCTTTTTCTAGTACCAAAGGCATCGGGGGGGTGGAGGCCAGTTCTGGACGTAAGCGCTCTGAATCGCTTCGTACAGAAAAAGAAGTTTCGTATGGAAACGTCCGCCTCTGTCATGTCGGCGCTTCGCCCAGGAGATTGGATGGTCTCTCTGGACCTACAAGACGCCTATTTCCACGTTCCCATTCACCATCAGTCAAAGAAATATCTTCGCTTTGTGATAGGAGAACAAGATCTTTCAATTCAGGGCTCGTGCTTCGGTCTGTCTACAGCCCCACAAGTATTCACCAACCTCATGGCGAATGTAGCAAGATGGCTTCACCTAGAAGGGATAAACATCTCCCTCTACTTGGACGACTGGCTAATCAGGGCCGAGTCGAGGAGTCAGTGCTTGGAGGACTTGGAAGTAACAAGGTACCATGCTAGATTTCGCTAGGGTTTGCCATACGTCAACCCTCGGAAGAAGTCACAAACTGATCCCCAGCCAGAACTTGGTCTATGCTGGGGATTCCAGATGGATTTCCGGGGTTTTTCGGGTATGATCCTTCGCGAGAAAGATCGCTCGAGGTTTGTCGAGAATCTCGAGCTTCTTATAAAGAAAGGACAGCTCAGCGAGGGATTACCTGAGCCTTTTAGGGACCCTGCCTCATTGGAGAAGTTCTTCTCGCTAGGGAGACTTCACCTTCGCCCTCTTCAGTTTTTCCTCAAGAGGTGTGGAACTGGAAGACGGTCAACTCTCGACATCTTCCAACTTCCACAAGAAGTAAAAAGATCATCTGAGGTGGTGGATTCCCTCAGCTTCAAAAGAACGAAGCTTATCGCTTGCTCTGCAGAACCCAGACCAAGTGTTGTTTACCGACGCTTCGGAGTCGGGATGGGGAGCGACGCTGGGAGCAAGGGAGGTGTCAGGCACCTGGACAAAGGAACAGGTGTCCTGGCACATCAATTGCAAAGAACTTGTGGCCATACACCTAGCCTTAAAGTCCTTCGAAAAGATAGTCAGAGACGGGGTAATACAGATCAACTCAGACAACACACGGCTCTGGCTTACATAAGAAAGCAAGGAGGCAGCACCTCGTTCTCCCTCTATCAGTTGACAAAACACCTGTTAACTGGACGGAAGAAAGAGGCATAACTCTCCTCACAAGGTTTGTTCAAGGGATCAAAAATGTGAGAGCGGACAGACTGAGCAGGAGAAACCAGGTCCTTCCCACGGAATGGACTCTTCACGAAGAAGTGTGTCGAAGTCTTTGGGTCCCTGTGGGGGAGACCTCACATAGACCTGTTTGCGACGTTCCTCTCCAAAAGAATAGAGAACTTTTGCTCTCTAGTAGAGGATCCGAGAGCCTTCACAATAGACGCGTTTCTCATGGATTGGTCGGGTGTGGACGCTTACGCCTTTCCCCCGTTCAAAATCCTGGGGGAAGTGCTCAGGAAGTTTGTAGCTTCGAAGAGCACGAAGTTGATACTCATAGCCCCATTTTGGCAGCACAGGAATGGTTCACGGAGGTACTGGAGTGGATAGTGGACTTCCCCAGATCGCTTCCAAACAGACACGATCTACTCAGACAACCCCACTTCGAGAGGTTTCATCACAACCTCCCAGGTCTCGCTCTGACTGCCTTTCGACTATCGAAAGACTTGTCAGAGCGAGAGGCTTTTCTCGCGAGGCTGCGGGCTCTATCGCTAGAGCCCGCAGAGCTTCGACGAGAAGAGTATACCAGTCGAAGTGGGAAGTCTTTAGGAGGTGGTGTAAGGTTCAGAAGCTGTCCTCCTCCAGTACCTCTATAGTGAATATTGCTGATTTCCTCCTCTTTCTGAGAAAGGAGTCACACCTATCTGTCTCGACAATAAAAGGATACCGAAGCATGCTGTCTTCGGTTTTCAGGAATCGAGGCCTAGACATTGCTAACGACAAAGATCTACACGATCTAATTAGATCTTTTGAGACGTCGAAAGCAGCTACTCCTAGAACACCTAGTTGGAATCTAGACGTGGTCCTGAAATTCCTTTCATCGGACAAATTCGAACCTTTACATCTGGCGTCCTTCCGAGACGTTACTAGGAAATGCTTGTTCCTAGTGGCTCTCGCTACAGCCAAGAGGACGAGCGAATTACACGCTCTGGATTCCACGGTGGGGTTCAAAGGAGATGCTGCCATCTGTTCTTTCCAGACAATGTTTCTGGCAAAGAATGAAAACCCATCAAAACCTTGGCCCAGAAGTTTTGAGGTAAAAGGCCTATCTAACCTGGTAGGCAGAGAGATAGAGAGATCTCTCTGTCCAGTGAGAGCTCTTAAATTCTATTTAGAGAGGAAGAGACAGATGGGAGCTTGTCAACAAGGTCTTTGGTGTGCAGTGAAGAACCCCAAACGACTCATGTCCAAGAACGCCTTGGCTTTCTTTGTGAGAAGCGTTATTACAGACGCTCACAAGAACTGCTCGGAGGAATCCTTCGGTCTTCTAAAAGTCAAGACGCATGAAGTAAGAGCAGTAGCAACGTCTTTGGCGTTCCAGAAGAATATGTCTCTGAAGAATATCATCGAGACTACATATTGGAGGTGCAATTCAGTGTTTGCATCTCATTATCTGAAGGACGTGAGAGTGACCTATGAGAAGTGCTTCTCGCTAGGTCCTTTTGTATCAGCAGATACAGTACTGGGTCTTGGAGCAAAGACTGATCCTTAATTTTGTGTTTTTATCGTACATAAACCCTCTTGTCAGATGTGCTTGGTTTTCTAGCAGCAAGCTCACTACTGTCGCACGGGAGCAGAGTGTCATTGCTGGTAGGCGATCAAGGGTATGTATGACTAGTAGGGAGTACAAAAATTTTTTTTTTTTTTGTATTTTTGGTAATGAAATGTAAGTTATGTTTCGAGTTTTTTTGGTTGTTTGTGAGGAGTTCGGGGATGACTCCTTACAATCTTAGAACTAACATGGATGTTAGGATCAGGTGATCGGGATCGGTTTTGTGCTCCTTGAACAAGGTGTATTGTCATGTAAGTGGAATAGCACCCAATGACAAAGGCCTTTAGGCTCTGCCGAGTAAGTGGATAAGACCCCATTGGCAGACCCACAAGAACTCTTAGCCATAGATCATTATCTCGCTGAGGCTCTTGAGGCTAAGCAGACTACAAGGCAGTAGCCGCGAAGTCTTCAGCCTAATAAGGTAGGAACCAGGTTTATAAATACCTACAACATATGTTGTTTACCTGTCTATTTCAGTAGTTAGCTGTCTCTTACCCACCACCAATGGGTGCTAATCAGCTAAGTATATATCTGGCAGGGAAGTTGAATGTATAAAAATGATATTGTCATGGTTACAATAAAGTTTTATACATACTTACCCTGACAGATATATACGATTAATGGCCCACCCAGCCTCCCCGCAGGAGACAGGTGGAAGAGAAGAATTCTGATTAGAAAACGGGAATGGTTCCTAGTCCTGCCACCCAGGGCAGGGCGGTAGATCACCTGACCTACCGGTAGCGTGTGCAGCGAAATTTGAAATTCTCGGGAGACGACGGAGTCTATAGCTAAGTATATATCTGTCAGGTAAGTATGTATAAAACTTTATTGTAACATGACAATATCATTTTTTGTTATTTTACCTTTGAACTCTACCTATGGACCCCTTTTGATATTATTTGCTGATATTTGGTGGCCTTCTTTGCAGGTTGATTTGACCTTTTGAGTTCAACATGTCAGATAACATCCTCGTTGCCGTGCGGCTGCGGCCACTGATACAGAGAGAAGTTACAGATAATTCGGCCATCCACTGGCAGTTAGGTGAAGGGAACACCTTATTAATTTCAGATTGATCCTCATACACGGAAAGCATTATGCCCTCCTTATAAATTTGGTAAGTTGACTGTAGGATTTTTCAGTTGTAGCTAATTAGAGGAAACTAGGATTTTCTCCTGGTCATTGTCAGTTAAAATCTATGCTTAGATCAGAAACACTACTGTAAACATTAGTTTTCATACAATCAACTTACCTGTCAGATATATACATAGCTAAGACTCCGTCGTCCCCGACAGAAATTCAAATTTCGCGCCACTCGCTACAGGTAGGTCAGGTGATCTACCGGCCTGCCCTGGGTGGCAGGACTAGGAACCATCCCCGTTTTCTATCATATTTTCTCTGTCGCCGGTGGTATCAACATTGTTGTTATTACCTCCTGACTTGGATTCTTTTTTCAACATTTGATCAACGTTTTTTCGACTTTTGGTGACGTATTTGGATCGTGTTTTGGCATTCGCTACTGTGGACTGTTTTTGGAATAACTCTTTTGGATTTTTCTCAGGATGTCTGATTCTAATGTGAGTGTGAGAATGTGTGTGAATGTAGGCTGCAGGGTGAGGATACCGAAAGCTTCGGTTGATCCTCACACTGTATGCCGTAAATGTAGGGGGGTGCAGTGTTCTGCTACTAACACTTGTAAGGAATGCGAGAGTTTGAATGCAGAAGAATGGAAGACTTTGACTTCTTATTTGAAGAAGTTAGAGAGGGATAGAGTTAGAAGACTGAAAGGTGTGAATTCAAGGCCTATTGAGCCTTTTAATGATAATTCTAACCCTACTTCTGGAGATTTCCCTCCCTAAATCTCATTCTCAGAGTGTCTTTTCGGATTCGGCTTCGGAAATCGCCAATCTAAAAGCAACAATTCGAGACATGAAGTCCAAGATGGCGGACTCAAAAGGTAAGGCTAGTGATAGTGAAAATTTTAGTGAAGTGAACCCTATCAGTGTTGTGGAGGGGGCGTTTGATCGTCCCTGCGGCGCTCCCAGGCCTAGACCTCTTCCAAGCTCACATGCCCAGAGGAGAAGGAAAGTCGAAAGCCTTAAGGAGGTCGTGGGGAATCCCCAACGGTCAGACGTCCCTTCAGCTAGCTTTGCTTCATGGCAGCCAGCTCAAGGACGCTACAGGAAAAGCGTCCTTCGCGAGTGTTTCTCGTCCTCTCCCTCTCCCTCACCTAAACGAGGGTGGAAGGAGTCGACCTTATCGAGACCGCTGAAGCGTCATATGAAGCAAGATATCGACTCTAGCCCGGAGCGCTTCTCTGATGACGCCCCGTCTGCTATCAAGAAGGCGAAGGTGGCGTCAACGTCATCTGACGCTTATGAGGAAGTACCTTATCATGCTTCTTCCCCTAGTGATGACGAAGGGCGCCAGGCGCTAGACGTAGGAGAAGCGTCAAGGAAGATCATTATGGCGGTGCAAGAACAACTATCATCTCTTGTGGGAGTTTTAGCGCCCCGTCGGAAGGACGTGACGCTTCCTATTAAGAAGTCTCGTCCTCTCGCTCCTGCTCGGAAGACGTCTTTTAGAAGTGAAGCGTCAAATCAAGAGGATCGTAGACGTGACGCTCCGTCCAAGATTGTGACGCCGAGTAGGAAGCCCTTAGAAAGCGAAGCGTCTTCCAGACGCGAAGCGTCATCTAAACGTCAACAAGAGACGTCATCCATGACGCTCGGAGAGCGGGAAGCGTCATACATGACGTCTTCTAAAGCGCGAGAGAAGCCGCAGGTTGTGACTCCTTCCAAGTCGATCAGAACGGGAAAAAGGAAAGACTTTCATTCCCTTAGCCCCTCTCCGATCAGGAGTTTGTCTCCCCCAGAAGAAGAAAGTTCTGAAAGGAGAACAGAAAAGGATTATCACGAGTTCGAACGAAACTCGGAGGATGAAGATCTTGGAAGAGAGGGCTTGTCAAACTATAAGGTGTTAACTACCATGCTTCTGGAGGAATACGGAGACGAGTTGACTCCGCTGCTCCTCTCCTTCTCCGCGCTCGCTCTTTTCGAGTGCGAAGGCGAAGAAGACTTCGTCTTTTCTGAAGATGAAGCCCACCATCTCGATGAAGCGGGCTTTACACGCCCTTAGACGCCTGGATGAAGTCGAAGAAAGAAAACTTAACCAGGACAGTATTTTGCATGCCTCCAGCAAGGTTAGCTGGGAAAAGAGGCATATGGTACAAGACGGGGGAGGATATGGGTATCGCTCTCCTTCTCTACTACAGAGGCAGACTTTTCGACGTTAGTTGACGCTTCAAGGCGTCCTAGTCTTAATTCTGCCCGCATTACTTGGAGTATTTCGGAACTGGATCATCTCCTCAAGGGACTGTTCCATGTATTGGAAGTATTCAACTTCTTAGATTGGTCCCTTGGGGTGATGTCCAAGAAAGCTCACGATTCGCAGGGAATCGAACCTGAAGCCTTGCTATGCATTTTGTCGTGCATCGACAAAGCAGTACAGGAGGTGGATCTTTGGAAGTCTCTGCATTATTTGGAGCAGGTCTTTTGAAGAAAAGGACAGTGTATGGCGCCTTCTTAACAAAGGCAGTCTCGCATGCGCAGAGGGCAGCTCTGCTATATGCACCTCTTTCGGACTTTTTGTTTCCTTCTAAGTTAGTGAAGGACGTAGCTCACTCATTAACTGAGAAAGCGACACAGGATCTTCTGACGCAGTCTGCTAGGAAGAAGAAACCTGCTTTAGTGTCGGACAAGAAAGAACCTAGCACTTCTAGGCAGCCCTTTCGAGGTGGTCCGATCTCCAGACCTCCCGCAAGAAGGAAGGCTCCAGAGAGAAGAGGTAGGTCCGCCTTTCGTCCCTTTAAAAAGGGCAAATGAAACATGTCTCCTCCAAACACCAGTAGTGCCAGACTCCTGGAATTCGTGGAAGCCTGGACACTGATAGACGCGGACGCGTCTTCACTAAAGATCATAAGGAAGGGATATCGTATCCCTTTCCTGAATACTCCGCCCCTAACGTCTATACCGAGGGAACTATCAGCCAAGTACAAGGATCCTGTGCTGAGGGATACTCTTCGATCAATGGTGGAACAAATGTGGGACAAGAGTGCAGTGGAACTAGTACTGGATCAAAACTCCCCGGGGTTTTACAATCGCCTTTTTCTAGTGGCGAAAGCCTCGGAGGCTGGAGACCATACTAGACGTCAGCGCTCTGAACAAATTTGTTCAGAAGGAGAAGTTCTCCATGGAGACTTCTGCTTCAGTCCTAGCGTCATTACGACAAGGAGATTGGATGGTGTCTCTAGATCTCCAAGACGCCTACTTTCACGTCCCGATCCACCCTTCATCGAAGAAGTACCTCCGTTTCATGACGGGGGGAAGGATCTTTCAGTTCAGAGCCTTGTGTTTCGGCCTGTCCACAGCTCCTCAGGTTTCTTCACAAGCCTGATGAGGAATGTGGCGAGATTTCTTCATCTCAAAGGAGTGAATGTCTCGATGTACCTAGACGACTGGCTCATCAGGGCCAGATCGGAGAGACGTGTTTGGTAGGACCTAAAGTTAACACTACAATTGACCAAGGCGTTGGGATTGCTTGTGAACCTCGAGAAGTCTCAGATGACCCCAGACAAGACCTAGTCTATCTGGGGATTCGGATGGATTCTCGGGGTTTTCGAGTTTTTTCCTTCGCAAGAGAGAACAGAAAAGGTTTTTGAGGATAATCTCTCTCTTCTTAGAGAAACGCAAAACGTCAGCGAGGGAATGGTTGAGCCTTCTGGGGACGCTTTCCTCGCTGGAACAATTCTTCCCTCTCGGAAGACTGCATATCCGTCCACTTCAATTCTTCCTCAAGAAGTCTTGGAGCTGGAAAAACGGACAACTGTCGGACGTTTTTCCCCACCATTCCAATGGAGGTAAAGGCACACCTACAGTGGTGGTTGCGGCTCTGGAAGAGAACAAAGGGGTCTCTATAAGTTCAAAGACCCAGACCTAGTGTTGTTCTCCGACGCGTCGGAGAGGGGGTTGGGAGCGAACATTAGGCTCGGAGGAAGGGTCAGGCAACCTGGGAACCAGCACAGGTGTCCTGGCACATAAATTGCAAAGAGCTCTTCGCCGTTCACCTGGCTTTGAAGAGTCTAGAACCTCTGGTGAGAGACAAGGTAGTACAAGTAAACGTGGACAACACCACCGCACTTGCCTACATTCGAAAACAGGGAGGGACTCACTCCTCGTTCCTTTACGAACTCACGAGGGACTTATTACTTTGGACGTCTCCACAGGAACATTCCCTGCTGACAAGATTCGTACAGGGAGTAAGGAATGTGAGGGCGGACAGGCTCAGCAGGAGGAACCAGGTCCTTCATACAGAATTGGACTCTGCACGAGGAAGTATGTCGCGATCTCTGGTCTCTGTGGGGAACTCCTCACGTGGATCTATTCGCAACATACATTTCAAAAAGGCTCCCAGTGTTTTGCTCGGTCGTGGAAGACCCAAGAGCAATTATGGTAGACGCCTTCCTGCTAAACTGGTCTCGAGTGGACGTGTACGCTTTTCCCCCATTCAAAATCCTGGGGTTAGTATTGAAAAAGTTTGTGGCGTCAAAAGAGACGAGGATGACTTTAATAGCCCCCTCCCCCTTTTGGCCGGCCCAGGAATGGTTCACGGAGGTGGTAGAGTGGATCGTAGACTTTCCAAGATCCCTACCAGGAAGGACGGATCTGCTCAAACAACCACACTTCAAAGAGGTACCATCAAAACCTCCCCGCTCTCGCTCTGACTGCCTTTCGACTATCGAAAGACTTGTCAGAGCGAGATGGCTTTTCTCGCGAAGTGGCAAGCGCGATCGCGAGAGCTCGCAGAACCTCCACTTCGAAAGTATACCAGTCGAAGTGGGAGGTCATTTAGAAGGTGGTTTGTAGAGCCAAGAAGTTGTCCTCCTCCTCTACCTCTATAGCGGAAATTGCTGATTTCTTGCTATTCTTGAGGTAAAATCGCATCTAGCTGTATCCACAATAAAGGGATACAGGAGTATGCTCTCGGCTGTGTTCAGGAACAGAGGTTTAGATCTGCAAATAACAAAGATCTCCACGATCTCATAAGATCATTTGAGACGTCAAAATCTAAGGAGCCAGTACCTCCGAACTGGAACTTGGACGTAGTCCTCAAATACCTGTCTTCGGATAAATTTGAACCTCCTCATCAGGCCTCATTTAGAGACGTAACTAGAAAATGCCTATTTCTTTTATCGTTAGCAACAGCAAAAAGAATTAGTGAGTTACAAGCTCTGCAGGATAAGTAGGATTCAAGGGAGACTCGGCGATTTGCTCGTTTAAGACTCTGTTTTTAGCGAAAAATGAGAATCCCACGAATCCCTGGCCTAGGTCATTCGAAATCAAAGGAATGTCTAGTCTAGTAGGCAGAGAAGCAGAGAGGTCTCTATGCCCTGTTAGAGCTCTGGAAGTTCTATCTTCAGAGGAAGCGTCAGTTGGGAGGCTCTAGACAAGGTCTTTGGTGCGCGGTAAAAAGACCCCACAAGACTGATGTCAAAGAACGCTCTAGCGTTCTTTGTAAGAAACGTCATTACGGACGCTCACAAGGTCTGTCCGGACGAACAATTACAAACTTCTGAGGGTAAAAGCTCATGAAGTACGAGCGGTTGCGACGTCTCTCTCGTTTTATAAAAATATGTCGCTTAAAAACATATTAGATACGACATATGGTTGATGCAACTCGGTATTTGCATCTCATTACTTGAAAGACGTGCGTGTGACGTATGAGAAGTGCTTTTCTCTAGGTCCTATCGTATCGGCAGATACGATTCTGGGTACGGGAGCCGACACCAATCCTTAATATGTATATACTGTTCTTCTGTTGGATATGGTCGAGATCTCTTCGAACAATGGAGGATTTCAGGCTCGCACGGGCGGCCGTCTATGTTGTTCATAAAGAGAATTCTCGTCATATCCAATTAGTTGAGTATAATTTTTTTTTTTTTGAAAAAATTATGTATGTGTGTAGTGGTTTTTTGAGTTACGGTTGTTGTGACGAGTTCGGGGATAAACTCGTAACAATCCTTAGTTATAACACATGGTTAGGATCAGGTGGTCGGGATTGGGTTGTGTGCTCCTTCTTAAGGTGTATTGTCATATAAGTGGATCAGCACCCATTGACAAAGTCCTTTTAGGCTCTGCTGAGTAAGTGGGTAAGACCCCATCGGCAGACCCACAAGAACTCTTGGCCATAGATCACATATCTCGCTAAAGTTTTCTTGAGGTGATGCAGACTACTGGGCAAACACCCACCAAGTCTACCACCTATCAGGTAGGAACCAAGGTTTTATTTATACTACAACATATGTTGTTTACCTGTCCTATTCCATATATAGCTGTCTCTTACCCTCACCGAAGGGTGCCAATCAGCTATGTATATATCTTGGACAGGTAAGTTGATTGTATGAAAATGATATTGTTATGTTACAATAAAGTTTCATACATACTTACCTGGCAGATATATACAATTAAAGGCCCACCCAGCCTCCCGCGGAGACAGGTGGAAGAGAGAAAATATGATAGAAAACGGGGATGGTTCTAGTCCTGCCACCCAGGGCAGGCCGGTAGATCACCTGACCTACCTGTAGCGAGTGGCGCGAAATTTGAATTTCTGTCGGGGACGACGAGTCTTAGCTATGTATATATCTGCCAGGTAAGTATGTATGAAACTTTATTGTAACATAACAATATCATGTTTGTTTTGAAATTTACCCTTAAATAAGGAACTATTCTGTACAGTAAACATTTGCATTTATGTTTTAAAATTTGCTAGTAAATCAGAAACTATGCTGTAAACATATACATTTGTTTTTCATGAAAATATTGAAAATCCCTCTGTTATAATTCAATTTACATACTTTTTCAAGCTGTTATACATTATGGTGTATCATTATGATTTTTTTTCTCAGATCGTGTTTTTGGCATGGACTATGAAAATGCAGACATATTTTTTGAAGTTGCGCAGGGCATCGTTGAATCTGCTCTTGCAGGATTCAATGGTACAATATTTGCCTACGGTCAGACATCATCAGGTATGCATTGTCAGTTCTCAAAAGGTTTTCCCTTTAGACTTAATAATAATGCACAATGTACTGTATTCAATTATATATTAATTGATTTTCTGTCATACTATACATAAATGGTCATGAGAGTACAGTAACCAACTTGCCCACAATTCAACTTACAAATAGCCCTCTGAAACGTAACTAGTTTGTAATTGGGGTGTGTCTGTACAGTACAGTAGGTAGTACATTATGAATATCAGACTATCTAAGCCCTACTTCTGCAATTACTTTTTCATCACAGCTCCTACACTGTTGGCAGGCATTGTTAAACTGGTACAAAGGTAGAACAAGATTCCTTGATTGGCATGAAAGAGATTCTGTTACGGTCAGTCATAGGTAACTTCCCTTTATTTATTAGGACTTTGTCTAGTGGAGAAGTAATAGGTTCAAATTCTGGAGATTTTTTTATTTATTTTTTTTTTTTTTATGAAACTGAGATTTGATTTTTATGTAAACTCCATTAATGAAGCCCTTTCAGATGACATCAAGTGTAGTGGTTTTGTGATGTGGACCTCCATACCAAAGATAGCTGATAATGGGGACATTTGAATTTTATAACTGTCTTGGAAGAAAATTACTGGAGTTATTTTAGCACAATAACTGTGAAGTTGTCTTCAGTCAGAATGGTCTTAGAGAGAATGTGGCCTTGGCATATGGGAAGTGTAACTACTTTTGTCAGCTTTTTGTCTGTGCAGTAACTGCAAAATAGGCTCCGTTGTCTTAACTACACTTTTTTCCGATGAAGGAAAATTACCTGTACTGTATCTGTATCCATCCCATTTCCAGGGAAGACGTACACAATGATGGGCGAGAAGAGTAGTCCTGGAATAATTCCACTGGCCATACAGAATATTTTTAATAGCATTGAGAACAACCCTGATCGCGAATACCTTATAAGGTAGGTAAATTATGTTAACTGTGTGATAATGCTTCAGCTTGTATAGACTTGTCTTTTTATTGTTATTATGTAATGATGTCTTTGCAATAATTGCTGAACAGCTGAGAATACTGAATGGATCCATAGTACATATCCCATGTGATGCTTGTCACTGTTATGGTAATTTTATCTTTTTTTAAATGCTTATATTTCTCATTCACTGTTTACTTTGCCTTTTCTGAAACCAGTGTGGTCATCTTTTAAGCATTTTATAATCTTGCTTCTTCAGCCTATAGAGAGTAAGCTTACTGAATATTTTGACAACTGATTTAAGTGCAGAACCTTTGTAACACCACATTCAGTCATCACCAGTTTTTGTGTACCTTTATCCAGTAGATAACTATCATTTAATACAATTTTTTATTACTGGTGTACCCATGGTCCTGATTTATGTAGGATTAGAAGGGAAATATGGAATTTTGTTATATTTTTATGTTCCCATTGTATTCTCATCAAAGTGGAAGAGTTCTCATCATGGTGCCATCAGTGCTCCTCACACTGTACACTGTAGGCATTACTAATGATTATTTAGAGAATCCCTTCGGCCCCCAGCTGCAACCCCTTTTAGTTCTTTAACTGCGCCTCGTCATCTTCTCTTTCTTCCATCTTACTTTCCGCCTTCTACGAACAATAGTTTCATAATGCACCCGTGAGTTTTTCTTCCAGTTACACCTGCAATACCTTTTTCCTTTCAGTGCTGAATGACCTTGTAGGTCTCATTGCTTGGCCTTTACCTAAATTTTATATTCTAAGCGGAAAAGTGAGTGAGTTCAGATTGGTAAATTATGAGAGATTTATTTATATATTTATATTTCAGAGTGTCTTTCATGGAAATATACAATGAAGCCATAACCGATTTGCTTGCTGCTCGGGACCCAAGAGGTAAAGGCCTAACGGTTCGAGAAGATCCATCAGGCACCGTTTATGTAGTTGACCTGAAAGAGGAGTGTGTCAGTTCTGAAGAAATGGTGAGTTTACTTTTCAGTTGCATGGATTTTCAAAGTACAAAAGTTGCCATTTAATTACGCCTAACATGGTGGACATCTAAATCACCTGATGAAACATCTCTCACTTAGTGAATATAATCCCATGGGGGGTAGTGCCATTAGTGCACCTCTTGTGGTGCACTGTAGGGATTACTTAGGGTTCTTTGCAGCATTCTTTTGGCCCTTAGCTGGAACCACTTTCATTCCTTTTACTTTACAACCATTCATATTCTCTTTCTTCGATCTTACTTTACACACTCTCGTAACAATTCCTGTCAATTTCCCGTTTAGCTCTGAATAACGTGAGAGATCCCAGCGCTTGGCCTTTGGTCTAGATAATATAATGCTATTCTATTCTAAATCACCTTGGTCTTAGTGAATATGAGTGCGGTTGTGTTAGAGAAACAAGGGTCATTTCGTAATTGTGTGTAGTTTTAAAATGGTTGAGATAATCTTTTGACCATTAGAACTTGTTGGCATAGATTATTAAAAGTAGCATACAGTAGACACCCCATATTCGTGGGGAATGGATACCAGACACCAACACACACACACACACACACACACAAATAGCTAAAATCTGCAAATACGTACAACCCCTGAAAAATGTTTAGAAGTGCCTACGTATTTTGATAGTTAACACAAAAAAACCCTATTAGAATCATTATACCATAGTTTTTTAATAGTTTTATCACAAAAAGTGCATTTGGTCATGAAAATAGAGTAATTTATGAATATTTCTCAATGAAAAATACTGCAAATAGGCAAATTATCCTTGAATAATGAGCATATACGGTCTATAGAAAAATCCGCGAATAGGCAAGTCTATGAAAGGTAGGTCGACTGTATTGTGATTATATAATATGATGAAAGTACTAGTGACAAAACTTTTTTATACTTAGTACTTGTAAAGATGTAATATTGGCTACTGAAGTGGCATATTGTATAGTAAAATATATTACGGACATGGTTTCCTTAGATGGTATGCTGTTGTAATTGGAATATGTATACATTAATATTTACAGCTACTGTCACTGATGAGAGCTGGGAGCAAGAATCGTCATGTGGGTGCGACAAATATGAATGACAAAAGCTCCCGATCCCACACCATTTTCCGCCTGGTATGTACTATAAGCCTATTATGACAGTTTGTGATAAACTGCATCTGTTGCTATTTTACTATGTATAGTGTCTTATTTGGTAAATTTGTTAGGGTGCTGTTCATTTGTCTTTGACAAATGTAAGCATAACATCGGGTTTCCAGGAGATCATAATAGTTTTCTTGGTCTGCCTTAGGGACGTGACATTACACCAGATGAATCAGTTGTGAAATAACATGAGTGGATTTCAAAACAGCATGTTTGTCATTCCAGATTATAGAGTCTCGGGAGAGGGGTGAAAGCAACAATGCAGACGAAGCCATTACAGTATCGCACTTGAACTTAGTGGATCTTGCCGGTTCAGAAAATGCTTCACAAACAGGAGCGACTGGAGAAAGATTAAAGGAAGGAGGTTTCATAAACAAATCCCTCTTTATGTTGGGACGTGTCATTTCTCAACTCAGTGAAGGAGAGTAAGTAAAGATTTTTCCTCTTGTTGAAAAACTTTGAGTTATTCTCTTTTTCCTTGGGAAGGTGTTATATTGAACATAAGAAATAAGGGGTACCAAGCTTTAAATCTTATACTATCTGGGTTATAGAATGTAATAAAATAACAATGAAGGTAGCCAGGGAAATATTGATGCCAGTAGCTTCTTGGTTTTTTTCTTGTTCTTCGTGTTTTTATTTGGTATGGAAAAATATTGTATGATAGGACCTGCCTCTTCTCTTCCCATGCCAAGTAACATCTCGTATATGTCTGAAATTATTATTAAATATCTGTACATATTTAGAAAATTTACTCATTTGTATTCTTTGGTGTATAGATTTGTATTTAATACAGAAGCTAGGTTTTGTATCCAACAAAGAGTGGTGATATTTTTGTTTTTGCTGCTTCACTTTTTTTTTTTAATTATATATATGTATTTTTTTTAGCGCATTTGTGAATTTCCGTGACTCCAAGCTCACCCGTATTCTCCAGTCGTCACTGGGTGGAAATGCAAAGACTGCTATTGTATGTAATGTCACCCCAGTTGGCATTGATCAGACTCATTCCACATTAAGGTATGTTTTATATCTGTTTGACCCTGTACGGGTTTAGTGCTGTCAGTTCACCTACTAAAGGTTCTTTGCAGCGTCCCTTCGGCCCCTAGCTGCAACCCCTCATTCTTTTTATTGTAACTCCGCTCATATATTTCTTCCATTGTATTTTCCACCCTCTCTTAACGATTGTGTCGAAGTGCAATTGCAAGATTTTCCTCCTGTTACACCTTTCATACCTTTTTATTGTCAATTTCCCTTACAGCACTGAGTGACCTCATAGGTCCCAATGCTGGGCCTTTCACCTAAATTCTATATTCTGTGCTATTCTATTCTACTGTATTTGTTTGAGAGCAAAAGTAATTTGTCATAAGTTCATTAAATATATTTTTTGGCAAGTCACTATGCATATTTTACTTGAAAGGGCACTTTTTAAGATGTTTTGGAATCTAACTTGTTTCTGCCCTTTTACCACTCATCCCTTGATCCAGCCCTACTTAGCAGCTGGTACTTTGTCAACCAGATGTCATATTTTGAGTAGTATGAATAGAAATTGAATACTTGTATTATGTTTAGTCAAAGATGTAAGATTATCATTACTGTTAGAAGAGGTTTATTATTGTCCTCAAAAGTCATTCACAAATTTCTTTTCTTAAATCTCATAATGCTGTTGGCACTGGCATTATCTTTTTCAACTCCACTTACAGCATAGTAATTTCTATGAAACTGCAAAACTATTTTTGCTACAGGTTTGCATCTCGAGCAAAATCCATCAAAAACAAGCAGTCATTAATGAGGTCTTATCAGAAGCGGCGCTGCTCAAACGTTACGCCAAAGAGATCAAGAATTTGCAGATGTCTCTTGACAGGGAGCGCAATACCGACAGAGCTCAAGAAGTTGAACAGGTTCGTTAAGTGAAGTCTATTTTAGGTCATTTGCAACTTGAATGGGGAAAATAAACCCCAATGTTTTTATTAAATTCTGTGTCGGGTAAAGTGCTGAGGTTTTCTAGTTATCTTTGTATTACAGCTTTGTCCAGTAACTTGATTGATAGTGCTTCTCAAGAGTGGGTTTGGTGAAATTGAGGTAAGTTTTTCCAATTATCATAGCATTAATAATACAGTTCTGCATAATGTTTAATTGCATTCTGTATGGATTAACATTATTTATGCAGTCATTTTTGTGTAACCCAACTTAGGAAAAATGTGATTACTGTAACTGGATTCTTTTTTTTAAAGTTTGATCAAACTTTGAAAAAATTGCTAATTGAAAGATTAATATTTGCTTAGTGTATTTGAAGTGACATAGCTCAAGTACAGTTTAAGTCCCCTAAGAATCATGAGCTTAAACTTTGCAGAATCAAAAACTGGCTTTGCCATTTATGCTTTAATGTGTCCTGCTCATATAGGTTGGTCCTGTAGGGAGCTAGCGCCATCAGTGCACCTCATATGGTGCAAGTTAGGCATTACTTAGGTTCTTTGCAGCATCCCTTTGGTCCCTAGCTGCAACCCCTTTCGTTCTTTTTACTGTACGTCCTTTCATTTTCTCTTTCTTCCATCTTGCTTTCCACCCTTTCCTAACAATTGGTACATAGTGCAACTGACTGCTGGGTTTTCTTTCCGTTACACCTTTCAAATCTTTTACTGTCAGTTTCCATTTTGGTGCTGAATGACCTCGTAGGTTTCAGTGCTTGGTCTTTGGCCCACTTCTATATTCATTTCAGTTCATATAGAGTGAGAACCTGACATTAACATGGACCGTACTCATGTCATGGAAATACTGTATTCTTTTGTTACAGACATCTCTGTTAAGGTTCACTTTTAAATTCTCTAATTATGCTGCAAAATTGTTAGGAGTTTTTAAAGTTTCTTTTGTTCCGCTGGCAAAATATGAGAGCAATTTTGACATTTGACTATATATTTGGGTCTGGCTCAGCCGTGTCGCTCCCGTGAAATATGTCTGCTTTAGCACTATTTCTAGTAAAATATTGCTATAATACCAGAGAACTGCTAAATTGGACATGTCAGAAGCCTCTGACTCGCTCACCTATATAAAAGGTGTCGGTATAAAAACTGGGGCGAGTGTTAAACACTACCACAGCAACCCCTCCAATTAGCCTTTTCCTCATCAGAAGACCCTAAATACGGGGAGCCGACCCATAGGTCACACCTAGCTACCCCGCTTGAAGGCGGCTGTGACGTCATACTTTTCGATAGCCATTCCGTGTTCGCACGTTCGAATATTACTATTTGTTCTTTTATTTTTATTCTGGTTACGGATCGTCATCTACCTCTTCACCCAAGTTAAGTACTGGTTCCGCCCTTTTTCAATATTTAGGGAGTGAATTTGCCTATCGTTTTGCCTTTATTTAGGATTTTGATTAGGCGTCACTTTTAAATAGGGGGGGGCGGGGGCAAGCAATCGCCTTTACGGCTTACCCTTGAATTGTACCGATTTACGCTTGAATTGTACCGACTTCGAGTAGTCTTCCTCTCTGCTTGTAACATGTGATATTTCAGTACATGTATGTATGTAAATGTAATATATATAATGTATATATTATATGATATATATATATATGTATGATATATTTATTTATTTATTCTTGGGTGGCAGTTTTTAGTCGATCCGATTTCCATTTATGTTTTGTTATTTTCATTATTTTCACGTTTTTCACGGGGGTGGGGTTCTTCTTTCGAGCACGTTTCTTTGTTTCGTGCTTCGCCGTTTATCCACCGTCCTATTTCATTCAAGAATTTTCCCTTTTTTATTTTCGTCAGCTTGCCGTTTCTTATCGTTTTGTCAGTAAGCAAGTAGTTTTTCCCCGTTTTGCGCCCACTGTTATCGAGTGGCCTTCATTGCGGTTTTATATTTTACGACAGTTTATTTTTCATTTCATTCCCCCGTGTTAAAGCATGATTTTCTTTTAGCTTTAAGTAATTGATTTTATTTTGTCTATGTTATATTTTGGATGTTAGTCGGTTAGCTACATAGGGCTATGCCTGCGTTTTCCTCGTAATCTTTTATTTGCGAGGATACGCTGATCACGTGATCGTCACCCCATCAGCCCTCCTTCCCCCCTCCCCCTCACGTGGGGCCCCCCAGTAGTTGGGTGCTCCCCTCGCCTCGGTTGTCGCTGACAGCCGTTCCCATCAGCAGAGGGGGGGGTGTAGAGGTCCTCCAGGACCTTAGGTTGGTGGGTGTCGCTTCTCAGCCGACCGCCTCCGGAGTTGTTGATTGCTTTGCGTATTCAGCCTCGGCTTCCGTGGAATTTGTTGCGCTCTGCTTCTTTCAGCTTCCGGAGCTTACATCCATCCGCCTAAAAAACATTCCCTCTCTGCATAAGGCGGATTTAGATTCAGGCCTCTCCGGTAGTCGTTGAGGGCTATGTTTACGGAAGTTTCTCTTCCGTAGGCGGAGATATTATATTTGTTATTTTATTTCTCCCTTTTATTTTTATTTTTCTTTTCTTTTTTGCCCACGGAACTTGCGAGTTCATGTGGCCGTCCCGGGTTACTTCGTGTACCCCCCACTCCGGGTCATACAGCTCCGGGTGGTTTTAATTTATTATATTCCCCACCCCGGGACGTAAATATATGAATATATATATACATATATATTTTTTATTTTTTATATATATTATTTTCCTTTCTTTTGCCACGGAACTTGCGAGTTCATGTGGCCGTCCCGGGTTACTTCGTGTACCCCCCACTCCGGGTCATACAGCCTCCGGGTGGTTTTAATTATTATATTCCCCGGGACGTAAATATATGAATATATATATATATACATATATATATTTTTTTATATATATATTATTTTCCTTTCTTTTGCCACGGAACTTGCGAGTTCATGTGGCCGTCCCGGGTTACTTCGTGTACCCCCCACTCCGGGTCATACAGCTCCGGGTGGTTTTAATTATTATAGTCCCCGGGTGGACGTAATATAATGAATACCCATATATACGTATATTTTTTATATATATTATTTCAGTTCGGCATGCTCCGGCATAGACATTATTATCATAATAATCCTATAGTTTGTGCAATTGTTCTCATATATTATTGCACTTACAGGCCACTCAGTGTCTGGTTGCCGATCTACAGGATCTGTGCAACCATGATGTTTGCCGGAACCATGCCCCGTGCGCAGTATTGCTTACCGGTTCCGTAGTCTGGCATCACGTAAACGGCTTTGCATGCTACGACTTGTACAACAGGTTACCGGTTCGAAATAAGTTACCGCACTGCTTGTTCTATACACTATTGTGATGGAATTATATTACACTACTTGGGTTAGTGTTAAAAAAAAAATTAAAAAAATAAATAAATAAATAGATAACTAAATAAACCATTAAAATAAAATAAATAACTAAATAATAATCAAATAAATTACTATATAAATAAATAAATAATTAAAATTTCTGTAAATTAAATTACATTAATTAATCAACATATGTAAGAGTTATGGAACAGCAAGAGGCAGAATTGCCAGCAAACCTGGTTGGTTTGGAAGAAGTCTCACACTTGAACTAGTGCGGATGTTTGCCCATTACACTAGATATGGTTACAGGTAACAGTGTTAATGAGGCTAGCCTAGTTGGTCACCGGGGTCTTTCCTCGAGTGACTCTGATTCTTCCTCTCCCCTTTACTCCAAATTCCTTCATGGGTTTCACAGGAAGTTTGCCCCCCTCCCAGGTCGCATTCCTTCTCTGTGATTCCTAGATTAAAGAGAAAACCTTCGGGTAAAACCAAAACTTGCTTGAAAAAGCCAATCAGACACAAAGCCACCTCAAGTCCCATCCCTGCAACGTCTAGAGGTCGGATACCTCATAAGGTACCGTAGGGAGGGCTGGAAGTTCCCCTTTAGTCGGCAAAGACCTGTTCAACACGAATATTTTAAATCAGGCCAGTAGTCTTGCTAGCTTAGTCAGTTCAGTCGCAGCAAGGTTTGAAAGGGTGTTTTTAAAACGTTTACGTTGCACAGGACTCCCTGATTGCAGGTCTCAGACAGGAGTCGGCAGTTCCGGCACCTCCTAGTAATTTGGTGCAAGGTCAGAGCATGCCTGACGGGTCCACGTCCCTCCGTTCCACCACCCTGGTGATTTTGGAGGGTAGTGAACTTCGCTCCGTTTGTCAGCGGGATGTTGACGGTAGAAGGTTGTGGTACACATAGACTCGAGGATTTCGAGTTATTTCCCGAAAGGTTATGGCCACCATTTATAGCTTATGTTAGGCTTATGGAGGCAGCTTCGATTAGAAAGGACAAGGTCTCCAAGGGGACTGTTATCCTTTTCTAGCAATCAGGCTCATCAAGTATAGATATGGAGCCTAGAAGTGGATCTGCTCAAATACTAAGGTAAACAACATGACGGGAACTCCTTACCTTTTACATCAAAGGTAGCAGGATTTACCCTTCAGGCAGTGACTCGGGAAGAGCCCCAGCTTAGCGGAGACAGATTCCACATCATTGCTACCCCCAAGGTAGAGAGAGTTTGTGGGAAGTTTGCTGGCTACATTCTCGGCAGGCAAGCTTAAGCCAAAAACTGTGCAATCAACTTGTTTAGTGAGCGCCTCTGTCAGACGCACTGATCCAAGCCGGATTTGATGCTAGGACACGTCTTGCAAGGTCTCTTAACTCTCTAGTGATGACGGAGACGGCGGTTCTGGAGTATGCTCATGAACCGCTGTATAAGGTCATTGCGGAGTAGTTACTTTTAAGCATGCAATGTGCCTCGTACGGCTTTGCGGTTACTAAGAGAAATGGCAAGAAGCATGTTCTATCCGAGGCTACGATCAGGCACGAACCCAACAGCTTCTGGCTTCCTCAATCTGGGGTGCAGATCTCTTCCAGCTTCGGAAGTAAACAGGTTCAGAATGAGGCATCACATTTTAATCAAGCATCAGATTGCGTTGGGGCATCCTTTCAAAGGATATTAAGAGTCTTCTTCCTCCAGTTTTAGGACTAGAAAAGTCAAAGAAGGTACCAACCTTCCAAGTTCCGCAACAGCACCTTGTGCTATAAGCTGTACTAATTCAGCAAGTTCCCCAACCTTCATCTTCTAAGACTCAGCCTCGGCAACAGCCTCAATTTGTCTCCCTTTCGCCGTCGGCTAGCCAACAGGTTCCCCCTTTCGTCAGAGTGGAGGAACCAGAGCCCAAGGGCGAGCTAGAGGGTGTATGGTCAGGAAAGGAACCCGACCCTCATCATCTCAATGAAGTTCCTCAAATAGGAGGCAGGCTGTATCTCTTTTAACATCATTGGGAGTTCAGCAGCTGGGGCGGAAAAACATAGTATCTATCTATCAGCATCCAACCCAAGGGTTGATGGATTACCCAGGACCTTCTCCAGAAGGGAGCAGTCTCCAGGACAAAGAACTTAAAATTTCAAAGTCGTCTATTCAGTGTCCCAAGAAAGGGACCGACCAAAGGAGGGTGATCTTAGTCTTGTCCCGTTTAAACTTGTACATTCCTTGCGACAAGTTCTAAAGGCTGACCATCTCTCAGGTACGGGCCTTACTTCCCCGTGGGGGCGTCACCACCTCTATAGGTCTTACAGACGCCTATTATCATGTCCCGACGGCTCAGCACTCCCATCCATTCCTGGCTTCAATCTAGTGAAAGAAGCTTATTCCTTCAAGGTGATGTGATGCCCTTTGGGCTGAATATAGCCCCAGGGTTTTCACGGAACTGGCGGAGGTAGTGGTGCAGGAGCTAAGGTCTCAGGTTTTATTGGTAGTGGCGTACCTAAACGACTGGCTAATCTGGGAGATGGTCAAAGACAAGTTTATGAAAGCCATGGACGGGGTCATATCTTTCCTGGAATTATAGGGTAGGGTTCAAGATCAACAGGACCAAGTCCCGATTGGCCCCAGAATCCAAGTTCCAGTGGCTAGGTTTCCATTGGGGCTTGGATTCACACAACCTTTCCATTCCATCAGGGAAGGGGATGCCAAGGTAAAAAGCCAATTCTTAAAATTGCAAAAAAAGGCTTCGGGAAGGAATCAGGAGACGATCCTAGGCTCGCTCCAATGTTTGCGTCAGTCACAGACGTTCTGTTGAAAGCCAAGCTCAAGGACATCATCGAGTTTGACGTTCAAGGCCAATGCCAAGTGTCGCGACAAGTTCGGCCGGGTACCTCTGATTCCCCAGGAACGTCTACGTCCATGGCAATAGCCGAAAACCTAGCCAAAGAGTTACAGTTGCAGTTCCCCCCCCCTCCCCCGTCCCTACTGATGCATACAGTCGCATCACTATCAGGTTGGGAGGTTATTCACAGCACAACAAGGTTCAGGGAACTTGGTCACCTCAGTTCCAAAAGCTTCACATCAACATCCTGAAGTATGGCAGTGTTTTCTGACCTTAAAGAAGCTCCGTCCTCCGGAGGAGACTCATATCAGATTGGCTCTCGACAGTGCAGTAGTGATACATGGTATAAACAGAGGGTTGGTCCAAGTCAAGTCATGTGAACCACAGGGTGATAGCAATTTTTTCTCTAACTGACAAGAACACCTGGCATCTATCGGCTACCCATCTGGCAGGATTCCACAATGTAGTAGCAGACGCATTGTCCCGGTCAGTCCCCCTGGAGCCAGAATGGTCACTGGACCAGGAATCCTTCGAGGGTTTGTAGGAGCGTACAGGGTCTGAAAGTAGATATGTTCGCTACAGGGGCAAACCACAAGCTGCCTTGTTACGTAGCCCAAAGTATGGACCCTCTAGCATACGCTACGGACGCCCTGAGTATAGATTGGAACCAGTGGAGGGAGGTTTATTTATTCCCTCCAGTGAACCCTCTCCTGAAGGTGTTGCACAAGTTGAAATCCTTCAAAGGTCAGGTGGCTCTCATAGCTCCTTACTGGCCCAAGAACAATTGGTTTCTCCTTCTCCTAGAACTAGGTCTTCATCCTCACCCTCCCCCGGGCTTGAGGCTGACGCAACAAGTTCAAACGGTGACTGTGTTCGATTCCTCAGGTCTTCACAAAACCCTATCTTTATGGTATTTCATGAAGTTTGCAGGTAGGAGGGTAGGGGACATTGATCCACAGAACATTCTGTTCTTGGAGTCAGACAAAAGAGAATCTACACTTTGCCAGTATGATTCAGCAGTTAAACAATTGCCTACATTTCTCAGGAAATCAATGTCAAAGTAATGACAATGATCGTGACTATAACATTCTTCAGGCCTTTATTCGAACAAGGCTTGGCAGTTGCACAATAACAACCACTAAGTCAGCTCCGAAAAAGATTTTCTTCTCGGGTTTGGTATAATCTAACTGAGTCTCATTTCACCTCAATCCCAAGGGCTTGTGCACGCCTGCGGCCCCATTCAAAGGCCGTCGTCAGTGTCATGGTTTCTTAACGATGGTCTCAGGTTAGACTCTAAAACAGACAACTTCAAATGTGATTGCCAAACCCTTTTGCGTAAGGCACTGTTTTTATTAAGTCTGGCTTCAGGTGCCAGAACATCGGAGATGTCATCTTTATCTAGTGGCCAAGGGCATATAGAATTCCTTCCCTCGGGTTACGTGTTGCTTTCACCAAATAATTATTTTATGGCTAAGAATGAGAACCCTTTGGAAGGTTGTTCCGCTTCCGCAACATCCATCTTTATGTACTGTTAAAACCACAAAGGACTATTTATCTAGCACATCTACCTTTTCCGAAGGCCCTCCTTTTCATGTGGGGCGGTGGTGGTACATATCCCTAAAGGGCATTACGCAGCAGTTTTTGTATTTTACCAAGGAAGTCAGCCCAGGGTCCTTTCCCAAAGCGCGTGCTATTCGGCTATAACAACTTCTGTAAATTTCTTCAAATATATGAACTTTGATGATCTGAAGAAATATACTGGTCGGCAGTCGCACTGGGTTTTCCAAAGCTTTACCTTAAGTCCTTGGAGGATCTTAAATATCAGGCAATAGCTGTAGGGAGGTCAGTGTCTCCTTGCAACATCAATATAGTACTGTCCTTTGTGTCATATGAATATTTTCCATTATGACCAGTTTTATTAACCATCCTACCTATCGCAGCAAATCTCTTTGCTATTTCACTTGGTCTATGGTGTTAGTTTATACAATTTAATATTCTGTTTCATTTCAGAGTGATGTAGCTTGGTGTTTCTCTGGTACAATTTCACGGGAGCGACACGGCTGAGCCCAGAAAAGGGATTTGACGTAGGAAAAATCTATTTCTGGGGCGAGGAAGCCGTGTCGCCCAGTGAAATCCCCCCCCCTGGTTTTTTCCCCTCCCCTTTCCCCCTTGCAGTGCACCAACTTCATTGCTATCGATAAAAGGTATAAAAGTGACGTCACAGCCGCCTTCAACGGGGTAGCTAGGTGTGACCTATGGTCGGCTCCCCGTATTTAGGGTCTTTTGATGAGGAAAGGCTAATTGGAGGGTTGCTGTGGTAGTGTTTAACACTCGCCCCAGTTTTATACCGCGACACCTTTTATATAGGTGAGCGAGTCAGAGGCTTCTGACATGTCCAATTTAGCAGTTCTCTGGTATTATAGCAATATTTTACTAGAATAGTGCTAAAGCAGACATATTTCACTGGGCGACGACGGCTTCCTCCTCGCCCAGAAATAGATTTTTCCTACGTCAAAATCCCTTTTTTGTTCTCTCAAATCATCATTGTTTTTAATGAACCATTTGTTCCTAAACCGATATACAAACCCTCTGTCTTGTACTTAAGGAATTACTTTTGGCGTAGCTGGAATTAAGGCCGTTAAATTCTTGAACAAGGTGGTTAGGCAGTAACTACCTTTGGCAGGGGGCGGGTAGGCCAGCCTGCTGGATGGAAACA
The DNA here is from genome assembly GCF_015104395.2 of Macrobrachium nipponense. NCBI lineage: Eukaryota > Metazoa > Arthropoda > Malacostraca > Decapoda > Palaemonidae > Macrobrachium > Macrobrachium nipponense. The sequence goes on along the minus strand of NC_061101.1, from coordinate 9,523,056 downwards.
CTCCACTTTGCCTTCGGCCATCTTCCGATGAAGACGTGTGTTTGTGAGCTCTTGGTGGGATCTTTCTTTTTGTTTTTTAAATAAATATGTATACTTAGTGTGATATTACTATTAAATTCAATTAATATGCAAACCCACTTTTTGTGATAGCCTTATAGCCACCTTTCTACTTTGTGTTAAGAGTCGGCGGCAAAAGTATGCCTACATCTTCATTATTTACATACTTTCTTCCTTTAATGTGAGGAAGAGATAGTTTGTCCCTACACGATATACAAACCCTCGGTCCTTTACATCAGGGGTTCCCAACCATGGGGGGGTCGCGACCCCTATAGGGGAGGGTCGCGAAAAGAGATTCTTTTGGGTCGCAAGAAGACAAGGTGATTGTAAGGTAAAGTTATCTTTAAGAATTTCACTCATATATATATATATATAGTATATATATATATATATATATATATATATATATATAGATATATATATATATATAGTATATATATATTTACAGGCCATTTGAGTAAACATAAAATAAATACTACATACATACACACACACACACACCACACACACACACACACACACACACGCACACACACACACACACACACACACACACACACATATATATATATATATATATATATATATATATATATATATATATATATATATATATATATATATATAATGATGATGAGATAAAAAAAACTTATGAACTGTTACCTCTCATCATATTTCATAAACTTAATCAAACTATAAACTTAACCTGAACTTATTAAAAAATAAATATAATTACTATTACTACAGTACGGTTTGTATTTGATTTTGCCAAAAGTCTACTTCGACCTGAAAATGTTAATCCTTTCCTTGTTTAGAGGTTCTTGAAAGATTATGTAAAAAAATTATGTAATCAAAGGTGAAAAATCTTCTCCTTTAGTGATCATTAATACACATTTATTGATATAACAAAATGTAAAGGTCTTTATACTTATTTCATGAAGTTTCTTACTCTCTAGCTGTGCAATACACACACAGACACATTCAGCGCTTCAGTGGCGTGGTTGGTATGGTGTTTGCTTCTCACCTCGGTGCGTTCGGGTTCGATTCGGGCCATTCCATGTGAGGTGAGAGAGGTATTTCTGGTGATAGAAGTTCACTCTCGATGTGGTTCTGAAGTCACGTAAAGCCGTTGGTCCCTGTTGCTGAATAAACCGCTGGTTCCATGCAACGTAAAAACACCATACAAACAAACACACACACACACACACACACACACACACACACACACACACACACACACACACACACACACACATATATATATATATATATATATATATATATATATATATATATCATATTATATATATATATATATATATATATAGTGTGTGCTTCAGCATTCAATTAAAAATGTCCAGAAGGAGTCCATGATACCATGTTTAAAAGGCCAAGTTATTTCATACGATACGTTTCGCACAACTGTGTGCATCATCAGTCTGTGAATAAAATACAAAGACATATTATAAAAAATTATATAAAGTTAAAAGGCTTCACAATTTAAAAAAATAAAGTCTAAAAAAGATTAAACAAGAGCAGTAAAATATATATATTTATAGATACATACTGAATACTGAAGTACCTGATACAATGTCATTATTCCTTATGACAACAGTAGGCCTCGTATCGAAAAATTCGTTGTATGCTTACGGTGCACAGCGTACAGGTTTGGATTGTATCGCCGTTTTCTATATTTTACTACATGATCAAAAACAAACCTATGGTATGCATAAATATATATAATTGAGAAAGCATTCACAAAAGCAAACGTAATTTTCTAACCGACCCCCCCTAAAGACAAGACCAGAGATACACCCAACAATAAAATAATAATTCCCCACCTGGACACGATTAAGAGAATAACCAACCCCTCGGAAAATCGAACCCTTTGTATTTACTTACCCAAACACCTTAGCCAAATCCCTGATTAACGTCCAACAAAAGACATCTCCAAAGGACTCTGGGGTTATACGAAATCCCATGCCAGGACTGTGACAATCTTACATCGGATTTACAGGTAAATCCCTTCCCCAGAGATTAATACAAACACAAACGGTCAGTTAGGTATGGACAACAGAACTCGGCTATTTTCAACCATATAAATGAACATAACCATAGAATAAAACTGGAATTTGTCACATAATTATAGCAGCAACTGCCGGTACAAGAGTCAAATGATGGAATCGCCTAATAAAAGAAAGGCAGGTAAATGAACATCTCAAAAGGAGCATGGATTTCGGACACGATCGACAACGTCTTCATTCAACCAACCCTTAAGAAGATTAAAGGAAGATTATCAGCGGGGGTGACTTAAATGGCTTGTTTGTGGATGGACCTCTTGGTATAAATACCACCTTTTCTGTAAACTTTTCTCATTCATCTACCTGAAGAGGGAGACAGCAGTCTCTGAAATATAGTACTTTTTCTCTATATTTTGGTGTTTTTATGGGCTTCTTTTATTATATATATATATATATATATATATATATATATATATATATATATATATATATATATATATATATATATATATATGTGTGTGTGTGTGTGGTGTGTGTGTGTGTGTGTGTGTATGGATGGCATTTACATAGTATGTATGTGTCAGGTTATATAAGTACTTATTTTGTTTTATACGCAGTTATAAAAGCAAGATGTATATAAGTAAAATCTATATCCCACCGAGGAAAATATTTTTTGCCTGGAGGGGTCGCAAAATGTTTGAAGTAAGTTTTATGGGTCGCCAAGTAAAAAAGTTTGGAACCCCTGCTTTACATAAGGAATTACTTTCGGCGTAGCTGGAATTACGGCCGTTAAATTCTTGAACAAGGTGGTAGGCAGTAATTAGAGGACGAGACATGTATTTAACGTGAGTGATTTTGAGCCTGTAATGAGACATGTATTCATCCAAAAGTTACACTTACGCTTGGGAATTACTGACGAGAACTTCAGAGGTTTGTTCTTGTTTTGTTTTTATGGTAATTTCTCTTCTTCATCCTTTCACTTACTATCAGACAAAGGTAGAAGTGGGGGCGTGTGGTGTTGGTATTTGGGGGATCTCTTCTCTCTTACTTTAATCTTTTTTTCCTCTTTTACAGACTAATAGTGGTGATTGTGTTTTACAGCAGTTTTGGTTGGATAGCTCTTCGTATTGGTTATCCTAACCTTGGAATTGTACCTGTGACTCGTAGCATGTGATACAGATCCTCAAGAGTGTATACTTATCCCTTGCTGGTAATCCTATTCATTTACCACTACTACCTGGAGTTACATCCCTGGAGGAAGCTTTTGTGCTGCCCTGTGATGTTTATCTGTTCCTGATGGTAGAAGTCTGCCTGAATTGGAAGAATCAATAGAGGAAGAGAGCTCGTCAAGTGTCGTCATCCTCCTCTTTCGAGATGATCATATTTTCTTGTCTCCACCACCCCTTTGACTTCTAAGGCTTTGCCGTAGAAGAGAAAGTGGTCTCCTCCCCCTAAGAAGTCTCGTCATGGGACTTCTAAGGGTCTGTCTTGCTCCGGTGAGACAGAGGTGGGTCTTCCGCTGGTCCTCCTGTTCCTCTGGGAACGGGGCCCGTCTCTCCTTCCTCAGGGAAAAAGACGACGGGGACCATGGAGGTACCAGCCACTGCTGGTACCTCCTCTCTCCGGCTCCAGAGGTTCCACCTCCAGACCGGGAACTGTCTCGACCGCTCGCTTGCGAGCTTGACTGAGTGTACGGTCACCTGTGGGTGACCGTGCAGCCAAGGTTCAGACTCCTGAATACGCTCACCATGTCAGGACCCAGGCACGGAGATGAAGGATGGTAAGAGTTGCTCAGGTAACTCGCCAGACCGGCGATCGCTCGCTCAGTGATCGTCCGGTACCCAGGGTTGACGTGACGTGACGTTCCCATCAGACCGTTCACGTGGCGAGGCTGGGAAGAGGTCACCCCTGGTCACCTGGACCTGGTACCGTGGCGTTTCGAGAGGACAGTGCTCGCTCTCACCGCGTTAGTGGACACTACCAGTCACTCGACCATCGCTCCCACCGGGACCGGACAGCTCGCATGACTGGTAGTAGCTCCCTAGACGCACGAGACTGACGCTACCATCCTCGGTCCAGGCCTGCAGCTCGATCGCCACCGTGGGTTGGTGATTGCTTGCAGTCCTCCCAGCCTACCGGCTCTGCTGGTAGGCAGGGTAGGAGAGCTCGTAGCAGCTCCCCTGATGCACGAGACTGATGCTACCGTCCTCGGTCCAACGCTTCTCGGCAAGGAGACCGCTGGTCCAGACCTGCAGCTCGATCACCACCGCAGGTTGGCAATCGCCTGTAGTCCTCCCAGCCTACTGTTCTGGCTAGTAGAGAGGAAGGGTAGGAGCGTCAGTTTCTCCCTCCACCTGTCCCTTCAACCTCCTCGGGCTACGCCGGGAGAACGAGGCGAAACGGGAGTGACCAAGCAATGAGTGCACTTCTCATGGTCCGGCCACGAGCCTGGTTCGGTCTTGGGACCAAACTGGATGGACCTGATGGTCTGTCGGCTCAGTAGGCCGTCACTCCCGGGATTGAGAACGGGCGCAATAACAGTTAATCCTCCTCCTATTTTTCCCTTTACTTCTTGGTTATACCGGAATAAAACAGGGAAATAAGAGGAATTTGGTGAAGTTTACTCCTCGGAATTCAAACCCGAGAGACTATGTTTTTTATACATGCGACTTACCAGGCAGATATATACTTAGCTATAGACTCCGTCGTCCCGACAGAATTCAAACTCGCGGCACACTCTACCGTAGGTCAGGTGATCTACCATTCCCGCTGCTGGGTGGCGGAATCCCAACCATTCCCGTTTTCTGAGCCAGATTTTTGCTCTGTCGCTGAGGCCGGCAACAACTGTTGTTTGGTGTCTTTCCTGATTGGAATTCTGCTCTTTTGCCGAGAATTGGTTGGACTCATTTGGTGAAGTACTCTTGTTTATTCTCGGGATTGGCATACGCCTTATTTTGGGACTGGATTAGGACTTGGATTTGGTTTTTTTCTATTAAGATGGCTGAAGTTAAAGTAACAACCTAAGTTTAGGGTTTGTGCAAGGGAAGAATGCAGAACTAGGTTGTTTTAAAGCAGAGGTAGATCCTCATACGCTTTGTAGTAAATGTAGAGGTTCTGAATGTGCGGTTGATAGAACTTGTGCTGAATGTGAAGGGCTTCGGATCAAGGATGGAAGGATTTAGCTTCTTATATTAAGAAAAGAGAGAAGGATAGAGCTAGGAAAGCGTCAGCTAGAAGCTCGAGTTAGATCTTGTTCTTTTGAGCCTGAATCAGAAATTAAACAAACTAGATGATGTTTCTCCCATAACCTCAGCCCCTTCTCCCTGTGAATCTAAGGGTTCATTTTCAGAAATGGAAAAAATGAGATCCTCGATCAGGGAGCTTCAGGAGCAGCTTAAAGCCATGGAAACACAAGGTAAGAGTGTCAGTGAATACAGTGACCCCAGTGCAGTGGAGGGGGCGGGGGCGTCTGATCGGCTCCGCATTGCTCCTAGGCCTAGACCGCTTCCAAACTCCCAGGACCAGGGGAGGAGGAATGTCAAAAGCCGCAGGGAGGATGTGGAGCATCCCCAACGATCAGGCGTCCCTTCGGCGACCCTGAAGTATCGACCCAGGCTGCTTGGATAGCCGTAGAAAAGGCATCCTGGAAGAGTGTTTTTCTGCGTCGGACTCCTCCTCGTCCAGGCGTGGATGGGAGCTCTGCTTCGAAGTCTCGTCCTCTGAAGAGATCGTGGGTAGCGCCGAAAGGAGACTTTTCTTTTGATTCAAGCCCAGAGCGATTTCCAGAGGATTTTCCTTCGACTAGTAAGAGGCGAGAAGACCGTCTCCAGCGCCTCAAGATCCACGCAAAGGCTTTTCCTGCTTAATCTAACAGGACAAAATATCCTCCTTGGTAGGCGCTCTACATAAGGATTCGTCTCGAAGGAAAGCTCCTCCCCCTTCCAGTGAAGAGATCAAAATTATCTTCTCCTGGTATGGAGAGAAGTTCCTCACTCTAGCAGGGGGCGCTCGTCTCCGGAGAGACTCTCTCTTGTTCAAAATCCCTTTAAACGATCCTCTCCTATCTATGGAAGGAGCAAAGTTCCCAGCGGTAGCCGCTCGCAGAGCAAGCGGTCAGCTACGTCTTTTAGGCGAAGTCAGGAGTCGGACTCCTCTTCCTGAGGATCAGGATAGGCGTCAAGAGCCTAAGAAGCAGGAGCTTGTGAGAAAAACATAGTTGACAGAGCCTAGTAGGCGCCAAGAATATTACAGGCGTATAGAGCCTAACAGTACGCCAGGAGTCTTGTGAGAGGCGTCAAGAGCCTACAAGGAGTCACGACAAGCGCCAGGAGTCAAGCAGGCGCCAGGAATCAAGCAGGCTTCAGGAGTCGAGCAGCGTCAGGAGTCGGGTAGGCGCCAGGAGTCTAACAGACGCCAGGAGTCGAGCGCAGGCGTCAGGAGTCGAGTAGGCGCCAGGCGCCTTGTCGAGCTTAGGTCAGAGTAAGACCCCTTCGCACTTTATGAGTTCTTCGGAGAGTAGAGCCCTTCACCTGGTAGGAAACAGGTGCCTGAAGAGAAGATCTCGTGCGTTTAAGAACTCTATTGCGCCTTGTAGTAGCAAGGATTTGTCACACGGACGACGTTCTTCTTCGTTTGACAGAAGTCCCTCGACAACTAAGAACCGCTCTTCTCCGAAAGGATCCCGGCAGCCGGAGACTTAGAAGAAGTCTCGGATGAAGAATTACCTGTGGATGTGGTAGTCTCTGATTATAAAAGATTGTCCTTGTTGTTGTTGAGGAGTTCGGAGATAAACAAATTCAACCAGCGGATCCGCCCTCTCCAGGATCTTTGCTATCGAGCACGAAGTCTCCAAAGGCATCCTCATTTGTAAAAATGCGTCCAGCCCTTAGTATGAAAAAAGCGTTCAAAGGATTTGGAGAATGGCTTAAGAATAAAAGAGAGGCGGGTGGGCAAGACTGTTTTTTACATGCCCTCCTTCAAAGTTGACGGGTAACCTGGAAGATGGTACGATACCAGGACCTATGGGCTTAGGGACCTGCCTTCATCGGCAGACGCAGATTACGCTTCCTTAGTAGATTCTTCAAGGAGGCGCGCTCTACTATCAGCAAAAGCTACTTGGGGATGTGTGAACTGGACCATCTACTAAAGGGACCTCTTTAGGACGCTCGAAGTATTTAATTTTATGGACTGGGCTTTGGGAGCCCTTGCGAAGAGAGCCCAAGATCCCGAATTTGTCACGATGGAAGAATTATCGAGTGTGTTATCGTGTCTGGACAGAGCGGTGATGGACGGCTCGGTGGAAGTGGCTGCTCTTTTTGGATCGGAGTTTTGAAAAAGAGAGCAGTGTATGGGTCTTTCCTGTCCAAGTCAGTATCTCCTCTACAGAGGTCGGCCTTGCTATATTCGCCGCTTTCGAACCACCTTTCCCACAGTACACGGTGAGGGATGTCGCAAAAATCATTAGCTGGAAACGCCACACAGGATTTACTACGACACAGTCAGCAAAGAGGTTCAAGCCTACGGTTCCTTTCAAAGAAGGATAAAGCACCTCTTCAGCAGCCCTTTCGAGGAGCCTCTTCCTCCTCAAGAACCCCTTTTAGAGGTAGAAGACCGGATACCAGAGGAAGACCTTCCAGGAGACCTGGCAGGGAAGGCAAAATGAAGAAGAAGTCCTCCAGATAGCGGTAGGCGCCAGACTGTCGAAATTTGCCAGAGTCTGGGCGAGAGAGGGGCGGACAGCTGGACCCTCTCGATCCTCGAGAGAGGATACCTCATCCCCTTCAGGGAATATCCTCCCTTAACAAGAACTCCAAGGGAGTTAACAGCGAGATACAACGATCCTGTCAAGAGTCAAGCTCTCCTGCAAGCAGTAGAACTTATGTTGCAGAAAAGGGCAATAGAACCGGTTTCAAGATCTCCATTCACCAGGTTTCTACACCAAGTCTATTCCTGGTACCAAAAGCCTCGGGCGGGTGGAGGCCGGTTCTGGACGTAAGTGCGCTGAACGTCTTTGTGATCAAGAAGAAGTTCTCGATGGAGACCTCTTCCTCTGTACTTTCTGCTCTTCGTCCAGGGGACTGGATGGTATCCCTGGACCTTCAAGATGCATATTTCCATGTGCCAATTCATCCGGCATCAAGGAAATACCTAAGATTCATGTCACAGGGAAGAGTGTTTCAATTTCGAGCGCTTTGCTTCGGACTTTCGACGGCCCCGCAAGTCTTCACGGGTATCCTAAGGAATGTGGCTCATTGGCTACATTTAGAGGGGATCAGAATCCTCGATGTATTTGGACGACTGGCTAATACGAGCAAAGTCGAAGCAACAGTCTGGAGGACCTTTCGATAACATTAAAGATGACGCAGTCATTGGGACTCCTAGTCAACCTCAAGAAGTCCCAGCTGGATCCCCAGCGAACATAGTTTTATCTGGGGATTCGGAGTGGATTCTCGGGTTTTCTAGCGTCTCCGTCAACAGAGAGAATAGAACGCTGCCTTACAAAGGTGTCAGGATTTCTAGGGAAAGAACATTGTTCCGCGAGGAGTGGATGAGTTTGCTGGGAACCATTTCCTTCGTTGGAACAGTTCGTTTCCCTAGGGAGACTGCACCTAAGACCGCTTCAGTATTATCTGAAGGAGAACTGGGATCAAAGTTACCAGGACCTCGAAGAGTCATTCAGGATAACGGACAAGGTCAAACAAGATCTTCGGTGGTGGTTAGACCCGAAGAAACTCGGTCAAGGAAAACTCCTTGCACATAAAGAGCCCTCTCCGAGCGTTGTTTGCAGACGCATCGGACGTAGGGTGGGGAGCAACGTTGGATTCACAAGAAGTGTCGGGAACCTGGGAAGGAGCTCAGGTGTCCTGGCACATAAACAAAAAGGAACTGAAAGCCATTCACCTAGCTCTCTTGCACTTTCAAGAACAGATATTAGGATCAATCATTCAGGTCAATTCAGACAACACGACAGCCCTAGCATATATCAGGAAGCAAGGGGGAACTCATTCATTCTCCCTTTACGAGACAGCGAGGGAGTTGTTGCTTTGGGCGCAAGAGAAGCAGATCTCTCTTCTAACGAGATTTATTTAGGGAGAGAGAAATGTTCGAGCGGATCTGCTAAGCAGAAGAGACCAAGTGCTCCTCCCCACCGAATGGACTCTCCACCCTCAGTGTGCGATCAGTTATGGGGGTTATGGGAAGGCCGAACGTAGACTTGTTCGCAAACCAACTGGAACAAGAGGTTGGAGAATTATTGCTCCCCATCGCGGATCCAAGAGCAATAGCGATAGACGGTCTCCTCATGGACTGGAAGGGAATAGACGGGTAACGTTTTTCCACCCCCCTTCAAACTGGTAGGGGAAGTAATAAGAAAGTTTGCCTCCTCAGAGGGAACAAAAATTAACTTTGATCGCTCCCTTTTGGCCAGCCCTAGATTGGGTGACAGAGTTGCTGGAGTGGATAGTGGATCTTCCCAGATCGCTCCCACTAAGGAGCGATCTTCTCAAACAAACCCCACTTCGACAGGTATCACAAAAACCTCCCCGCTCTAAGTCTGACTGCCTTCAGACTATCGAAGGACTCGTTAGAGCGAGGGGGTTTTCCTCGCGAAGCTTCAAAAGCAATCGCAAGAGCCAGGAGACCATCCACCTTACGGGTGTACCAGTCGAAGTGGGAAGTGTTTAGAAGATGGTGCAGGACGCATGAGCTATCCTCTTCAGTACCTCTATAACCGACATTGCAAATTTTCTTCTTTACCTTAGAAGAAAGTGTGGCCTAGCGGTATCTACGATCAAGGGGTATAGAAGTATGCTGGCCTCGGTGTTTAGGCATAGGGGTCTGGAGGTGTCGGACAATAAGGATCTACATGACCTTATTAGGTCTTTCGAGACCTCAAAAAGTCAGATTAATAAAAATCCCAGTTGGAACTTGGATATAGTGCTGCATTACTTGATGTCTGAAAGATTCGTACCTTCCAATAATTGTTCTTTTAGGGATTTGACGAGGAAATTCTCTATTCTGTTTGCCTAGCCAGGGGGCAGGCAAAAAGGGTGAGTGGAACTTCAAAGCGTTAGAGGGCAGAGTGGGGTTTAAGAAGGAGGCTGCAATTTGCTCTTTTAAGCCTCTCTTCTTAGCCAAGAACGAAAACCCATCAAAACCGTGGCCTAGAAGCTTCGAAGTGAAGGCACTCTCTTCTCTTACGGGGGAAGAAAAGGAAAAGACCCTTTGTCCAGTAAGAGCGCTAAAATTTTATCTACAAAGAAAGTCTCTTTTGGGAGGTACGCAGGAAAGTCTTTGGTGTTCGGTCAAAGATCCTACAAGACCAATATCAAAAAACGCCCTTACGTTTTTCATTAAAGACGTTATTAAGGAAGCGCATCTTAAATGTGGTGAAGAACAATTTAAACTCCTCAGGGTAAAAGCACACGAAGTGAGGGCAATAGCAACCTCAATGGCGTTTTCATAAACGTGGTCCCTTCAAAATCTAATTGAATCCACGTATTGGAAGTGTAACTCAGTGTTCGCCTCTCACTATCTAAAGGATGTGAGAGTTACTTATGAGAAGTGCTTTTCACTGGGAGGCATATGTCCGTCCGCGGATTTAGTGCTGGGAGGAGGAGCTGAGGTTAATCCTAATTAGTTAGTTATGTATTGTTTTAACATTATGGTGTTTGGTTTTTATGGTTGACTGAAAGAGGGTATAGGAAGAACCCTTTTCAGTTCTTAGATTTAACATGGTTAGAGTCAGGTGGTCGGGATTAACTTTTGGTCTCTCGTTGTGCATTATGTAAAGCCTAAAGCTCTGTCATGTAAGAGGGCTAGCCCCCATTGATAAGATACAGGTCAGGCTCTGCCATGTAAGCGGGTAAGCCCCATTGGTACGATCCATGCAGGTTCTGTCGCGTAAGCGGGCTAGCCCCCATTGACATGATCCAGAAGGGCTGTTCGGTCATAGGTGGTTTACCTCACTGAAGCTCTTGAGGCAGGCAGACTAAATGACAGTAATCATGAAGTCTTCAGCCCAACAGTAAGAACCAAGGATTGATATCCTACAACAATTGTTGTTTCCCGTTATTAGAAATTTGTTTATATATATAGCTGTCTCTCGCCCTCCACCAAGGGTGTCAATCAGCTAAGTATATATCTGCCTGGTAAGTCGCATGTATAAAAATGATATTGTTAAGAAATACCAATAAAGTTTTATACATACTTACCTGGCAGATATATACGATTAAGGGCCCACCCAGCCTCCCCCTCAGGAGACAGGTGTAAGAGAAAATCTGGCTCAGAAAACGGGAATGGTTGGGATTCCGCCACCAGCGGCGGGAATGGTAGATCACCTGACCTACCGGTAGAGTGTGCCGCGAGTTTTGAATTCTGTCGGGCACGACGGAGTCTATAGCTAAGTATATATCTGCCAGGTAAGTATGTATAAAACTTTATTGTATCTTAACAATATCATTTTTGGTTCAATCCTAGGATTTTACCGAACATACATGAATCCGTTCAGGATGGATAGCACCGAGAGTTTGAATGCCTCTCCATTGCTACTGTTTTGGGAACATCCAGTTCGGCTTGAACTAGTCATTTTCTGTATCCTGTTATCACTGTAGAAGTCTTCCTTCGGGAAAACTTCACCTTACGCTCTCTTCATTAGAGAATGAAGGAGGTCAGCTTCCAGTCCGTATTCTTGTTCCTCGAATGGAAGAGATTTTGGCTGGAGGTCTATGTACAGGAACCTACAAATATACTATGTATATTTGTCTCGCGACATGCTTCTGTTCTCAGTTGAATTATCCGAGGTGTAGGCACATAACTGTAGTTAACTCTGTGGGTAGTGCCCGAGACGAATAGTATTGAACTACAACTCGGGACTGCCTTGCAAGCCTCCCAAGAGTTACCGGTTTCGATTTTGAGATACTAGTGCTATTGTTTACAACAACACCACCACAGCATTTGCATTCACCGAATAGGACGGGTTTCTTCCCTCCCATTTCGGTTAAAATGCAAATGCTCGAGTGTATTTTCTTGCGCTCTGGTTCTAGCCGAACACATTTCCTCATGGAATGGATTACCTGGCAACTCAGGATGACAAATGAGAGAGCTAGCAGTGTACGTGCTGCCTGCCAGCCTTGCCTGCCGCAGCCAGTACAGCTGGCTCTCTGAGATAGTTCGTTTGGGTCTTGTCTCTCCTCCTCTGCAATGATTGACTACTGAATCGAATCTCTGCCCGGCAATCACAGACTTAGGTCTCTGGTTGGATGGAATTCTCGCATACGTGTATGACCATCTCTCCTGCATCGCACCTGCCGCTGCAATGACGCAGAATGATTTTCTTCAGACATGTGAGTTTGTCTTCTAAATACATCTCTTATTCGTAGGTGTGCAATTGTTCTTTTGTCCACGCCGAATTGTAGATGAATAACAGAAGACCATCACCTGTTCCCCACCCGCCAGCTCTACTTCCAAGTACAGTAACCTCCCCGTTAACACGAGGGTTACGTTCCTGGAGATGTCGTGTTAACAGGGAAGTATTTCTCCATAAGAAATAATGGAAATAAGGGGTTAACGTTCCAGGGCAATGGGAAACTTAATCTATTTTGGGATTTTGCCAGAAAAAAAACACTTTATTTATATATTTTTATATATTTATATATATTTAAAGGTCACAGAAACAATAAAAACACACATTCTTACCCTAGTTGTATTTATTTAAGAAAATACTGTTCAGTAGTTGTAACGCACGTAAACTAGTAAACACTATGACGCATCACTCCAGTCCCCACGCTCACCGCCCTCTCCCTCCTCACTCCACTGTCCTTCCTCGTCCCGCTCTCTCTTCTCACCCCCTCTCCCTCCTCACCCCCCTCCCCTCCTCACTTCCACTCTCCTTCCTCGTCCCGCTCTCTCTCCTCACCCTGCTCTCTTCCCCTCGGCCTTCTCTCTTTTTTTCCCTCATCCAGAACTGTTTTTTTTTTATAAAAAACTGGCTCAGTTTGTTTGTGTTTGTTTTCTTCTTTTGTTCAAGCATTACTGTGTAGCAGTTCATTTCTGACATCACCTCTCTAGCTATTGTAGCACTCCTGTTGATGTTGGGATCCTTGGCTTCTAGGATGTCTAATGCTCCTCGTATGGATGACAGCGCTTCTTCAAGATCACTTTTTGTTAGCATTCGCTCAGGCTCTGGGGTGGGTGCTGTAGGCCGTGATGCAGCTGCCTCCAACTCTGCATTTTGAGCTTCTCCATCTCCAAGAGTTCTTCGTTTGTCAATTCCTCTCGGTGTGATTCAGCAGTTCTTCAATGTCTTTTTCTTCAAGTTCATCAAACCCAGCTTCTTTGCCTTGACAAGACATTCCGTTGCTAGCTTTGTAAATGTTTTCACTGATGTCAAAGCCGACGAAATCATACACCAATTGAGGACACAGATGTTTCCAAACCCCATTCAGGCCATTTCCTTGGCACTTTCTCCCAAGATTCTTTTATAAAATGGAGAGCATCTTTGATGGTAAACTGCTTCCAATATTCCTTCACGGTCATCTTATCTGTTTGTGTCCTCGCAACCATGTCAGTTAGGGTCGAACGTAGATAGTAAGACTTGAAAGTTGTTCCGACACGGCATACAAACCTTCGGTCCTTTTACAATAGGAAGGTACTAGCGGCAGCTGGATAGGTCGTAAGCTTTCGAACAAGGGGGTTCGGTAGTTAACTGCTTGTCCGACAGGCGCGCGCGCGCGATCTGGGAGGTAAACAAACCACTATTTTGCTTTCGCCTGCTGGCGTGTGGACGTGTATCATCGCTCTCTGCCCGCTTCATCGTCGTTTGCTTTCGCATGATTGTGTTTTTCTTTTCTAATTATCTAGTGAAACTGAATTGTAGTCAATCTTTCATTGAATTCAATTGTAATTAAAGGATCTTGGTGTCACCACGCCCTCCGATTACCCGAGTGCCGGGACTGAAGGGCGTAAGTGCGGGAATTCATTTTCCCAGAATGATCCTCGTATTGTGTATGCCGGTGCCGAGGGCGGGAGCGCTCGCTCCGAGCGTAGATTGGGTTGGAAATGTAGATGAAAATCGTAAGTAAGTGCTCTTTTCATTTATTTATATACCTGTGTATGCCCGTTGCCGAACGAATGCGCTCGGCACGGAAACTTATTCAGTATGGAAGTGGAATCGCAAGTACAGTATTCTTTTTCATTTTCATATATTATTTTGATTGTAGCAATACTCAATTTGGTTCAGTTTCCGATTTTGCTTACCCGGAAATTGATCCTTCCCCCCTTTTTATTTGAATGAAGTGAAATCGCAAGTGCAGTTCTTTTCATTTCATTTTTTTTATTGAGATTGCATTGTTTACTGGGATCAATGTTTCCGCTATTCCCGGGAATTGATCCTTCCCCTTTTTATTTGTATGAAGTGAAATCGCAAGCGCAGTAGTCTTTTCATTTTCATATATTTGTTGATTGCATCAATTCATTATGGATCAAGGTTTCCAGAAACCTTGATCCATAAAGGTAAGGAATGAATCCTTTCACCCTTGCGCTCGGTACCGAGGGCGCAATTGCGCTCGATCCGAGCCCTTATTCATTGTGAAGTGATTCGTTTTGCTAGATGCATTTTCATTTTATTACTTATTATTGATTGCATCAATATTTATTTGGTTCAAGTTCCCGCTCAGTCAGGGAATTGATCCTTATGCCCTTGCATTCGGGCCGATGGCACGATTGCTCTCGGGCTCTGATTTTGTTGTTGGGTACATGGGTACTGTGCGGGGGTGGGGAACGAGAACCCCCCCCCCCCGCTCAGTTCCCACAGATGGCTCTTCCCCTTGAGGGGGGGAGGTTATCGGCGTTCTTCTCCTCGCCCGATCCGTCGAGCGCGGAAGGGCGCTCGGTGCCCGTTGTACAATTGTATTAGGGGTCTTCCACTCGTTCGGAGAGGGCTCACCCCCCCGCGCGAGGGGACTTCCCCCCCACTAATCGCTACTACTGTTATTTCCGCAGGTGCTACTGCCACGAGGGTGACCTTGGTGAGGTATGGGCGTCCTTCCAATTGCAGGACGTGCTAGTGTCCAGGGGCTGCGTTCTTGTCTGGGCCTACTGCGGTCACCCATTGGAGTGGTGACCACGCAACCAGGTGACGACGTCCCTCCTCACCTGGTGTACTCGCCTCACGTGGTAACAGTCTTGCCTACAGCCGCTGTGAAGTGCCGTTCGCCGTTTGTTTGAGAGGGGGGCGTGGCCGCCGCCGCTCGTGGTTGCCGCGCTGCAGCGACCAACACTTCCGCTGCCCTAGAGCGCGCCCCTGGACCTGCCGCCGGTACCAGGATGTTGCTGGCTGCTGCTCCACTTCCTGTGTTTCCGGTGCTGCCTGCCGTACCTGCCGATGCTGGGCTTACTGTCCATGCAGTTGCTGCGCTGGCTGTCCCCTGCCGTGGCTGCACTGGGCTGTCCCTGCCGTTGCTGCGCTGGCTGTCCCTACCGATGCTGTGCTGGCTGTGCTATGCTGTTCCTGAGATGCCCATACCTGCTGATGTCGTCCCTGTTCGTGGTGGTACTACCCCAGACTTTGGTCTGTCTGTACAGGTGCGTCCGGGCCCTGTGGCTTCGGCTACAGCAGCCCCGGCTCCGCCCTGGATAGCAGAATCTTACGTCTGTCCTGAGGAAGCTGACGAAGAAGAGGAGGAAGGTGTCGTCGTCGTCGTCTTCATCTTCTTCATCGTCGTCGGCTGCCGCCTCTTCCCCTTCGACTTCTAAGGCTTCACAGCCGAGGAAGAAAGGAAGGTTGCCTCCTCCCTCCTAAGAAGTCTCCCTCGGGAGCTTCTCGGACCCGTCTCACCTCGGTGGGACGGGAGGGTTCCTTCCGCTGGTCCTCCTGCTCCTTCGGGAGCGCGGGCCCGTCTCTTCTTCCGCAAGGAAGAAGACTACGGGACCAGAGGGGTACCGGCTAACACCGGTACTTCCTCGCCTGGTGTCAGTGGTTCTGCCACTGCATCAGGGTCCGTCCTCGGCCTCTCGTCGTTCGCGGGAGGTACCGAGTGTACGGTCGCCTACCAGCGACCGTAGCAGCCAGGAACCAGACCTCTGAGTCCGCTCAGCGTCAGGTTCACGGCACGGGGCGGAAGACTGGTGACAGCCGCTCTTGCGACTCTCACCAGACCAGCTCTCACTCTCGCGGCGAACAGCTGGCTACCCGGGGACGTGACGGTCCACGACCGACCACGGCTGAGGCTGGGAAAGAGTCCTCCCGTTCGCCGGTGCCAGCCACGGCTGGAACCGGCGACGTGACGTGCCGTGAGGACAAGCACCGGTCTCACTGTGACAGTGGAGCCTGCAGGTCGCCTGACCGTCGCTCTCACAGAAAGCGACCGGGTACGGCAACCAGCACCAGCTCTTCTGACACTCGAGATCGGGGCCGCTGTGCTCAGTCCAGCCGTTCTCCACAGCGAGACGGTTCGACCAGGCCTGCAGCTCGATCGCCACCGCGGGTTGACAATCGCCTCCAGCCCTCAAAGCCTGCTGGTTTCTGCCAGCGAGCAAAGAGGGAGCGTCAGGTCTGCCTCTACGTACCTTCAACCTCCTCGGTTACACCGGGAGGAGCGAGGTATTGATGGAGTGATCGTGAGGGGTGCGCGCCCCTCATGATCCCACCACAGCGCCCTACGTGCCAGGCACGGTTCTTGGACCGGCCAGGACGTATGCGCAAGTGGATGGGGAAGACCGAGAGGGCTGTCGCTGCTCCCCCTTCTTAGGAGGAAGGTTCTCGGAATATGCTCTTGTTCGAAGGGCTTAACGGTCCCACTCGGCAAGATGCTGTGACTTCCGAGATCCAGAGGAACTTTGCCGAGGTTACGGCGCTGATTCGTCAGCACAATGACCTCGGGGAAGGATCGCCGCTCCCACCAGCAGAGACACGTCTCGGCTCGAGTCGTTTTGGGGCCCGAGAGGGAACCCAAATCGACGGTGGGTCTGCCGCGATCGGAGCTTGCCGACTGTGTTGAACCGGGTAGTCTCTCGTCTCCGGACAAGAAGGCTCTCTCAGTTCTGGACGGTCGAACAAGCTACTTCACCTCCTCTACTGCGACAGAGGGCGTTTCTACGTGTCTTCGGACACCGTATTTAAATACCCCTTCGGTTCTCCTGAGGTTTCGACCTCGACGAGGACTGGAATGAGTCCGGAGCGGTATCGGCTCTCTCCTGTCTCGTGTCGATCAGCCCCACCCAGACGACGTTCACAGTGGCGGCAGACCCTTACCTACAGTGAGAGTTCGTAACCCTCCTCGGGAAAACGTTTTCTCCTGACGATACGTTTTCCCAGACTCTGAGAGGCCAACAGCAGGCGTACGTTCCAGGGGCATCGAAGGACGTAGCATTGAGACAGGAGATCAAGACCATGCTGAGCAAGAGAGCTGTAGAAAATCGGCCACGGATCAGTCACCGGGCTTTTACAGCCGACTCTTCCTGTGAAAAGTTTTACGAGAGGCTGGCGCCCGGTGATAGATCTCTCTCCCCTGAACCGGTTGGTTCGCCAGACCCGGTTCACGATGGAGACGGCACGTGCAGTGCTCGACTCTATCAGGGAAACGATTACTGCTTTCAGTGGACTTGAAGGATGCTATTTACAAATACCCATTCATCAGTCCTCCAGAAAGTACCTCCGCTTCATCCTCGACGGACGGTGGTACCAACTCAGGCCATGTTGCTTCGGTCTCTCAACCGCCCCACAGGTGTTCACGCGAGTGTTCACCCTGGTGTCTGCTTGGGCCCATTCGCACGGGATACGTCTGATGGGGTATCTCGAACGATTGGTTAGTCCTGGCGAGCTACCGCTCGCAGTTGCTACAGGACAGGGATCGACCTGCTCGAGTTCTGTCGCGATCTGGGGATCGTTCTGAACTTCGAAAAGTCCGATCTCGAGCACAAGCAGAGGATGAAGTACCTGGGTATGCTGATCGACACGGTAGCAGGGCGTATCTTCCCCGCAGACTCGCGGATCAGCAGATTCAGGGAGGCAGCCAACCAATTCCTGTCTCGGCAGGAACAGGTAGCTCAGCGATGGCAAGTCGTGATCGGACACCTGTCGTCACTCGGGTGAAGCCAGTCCCCTAACGGGCGTCTTCACCTGCGGTCTCTTCAGGAGACTGAAGGAGAGTTGGTCACAGGCGACGGATCCCCCAAGCTTTCCATTGTCACGGACACAGGAGGTGAGGCAGGACCTCCAGCCGGGTGACTGGACGACAGAACCCCTTAGATGAGTGCCTCTGCGCACTCTCCCCCCGGGACATGCAGCTGCTCTCAGACGCATCGACCGAGGGATGGGGCGCACACCTGGAAGAGTTGCGGACTTCAGGAGTGTGGTACGAGAACGACAAGCACCTTCACATCAATGTACTGAAACTCAAGGCAGCGTTCCTCGCTCTCCAAGAGTTCCAGGACCGCTTGATGGGACACTCAGTGGGGTTGATGTACGTCAACACCACGGTGGTGGCTTACGTCAACAAACGGGAGGGGGCCTAGTGTCTCTCCCGTTGTATCAGTTGACTCGGCAGGTGCACGAGTTGGGCCGAGGCGCACTCAATAGAGCTGTCGGCACGCTACATTCCAGGGAAGGAATGTAGTAGCAGACACGCTCGGCCGTCGGGATCAGGTGATAGGGACCGAATGGTCTCTACACCAGGGACGTGGCGGAAAGGCTCTTCGACCTGTGGCGGCGACCAGTCGAGGATCTGTTCGCCATCCGGCACAACAGGAAGCTCCAGGTGTTCTTCTCGGCCGTGCCGGATCCATGGGCAGCTGCAGAGGACGCTCTTCAACACCCGTGGGACAACCTCTTCGCCTATGCCTTTCCCCCGTTCAGCCTGATTCGCAAGGTGATCAGTCGAGCACTGGTCATCCCGAATCTCAGGATGATCCTGATGGCTCCCAAATGGCCACAGGCCATTTGGTATCCGGACCTGCTGGCTCTTCTCGCAAGAGAACCGAGAGAAATTCCCCATTGGCACAACCTTCTCGCCCAGCCACAACCGAGCAGTCCAGTCCCTACGTCTTCACGGCTGGCTGTTATCCACCATCTCTTGCGAACGAGAAGCTTTTTTCGTAGCGCAGCAACAGAGATGGCTGGAAACGTCCGTCAGTCCTCTGCAGCTGTGTACCAGAGGAAGTCGGCCGTCTTCTGTGGTTGGTGTCGTAGACGGGGCCTATCTCCTCTCAGAGCCACTCTTCAGCAGGTAGCGGTTTCCTCCTCGTTTTTCTTCGCCGAGGAAGCTCCTCTAAATTCCCACAGTCAAAGGATACAAGAGCCGCCTTGACGCTCGTCCTGAAACTGACGGGATTTGGACATCTCGAACTCGTTCGAGATCTCCTTGCTTAAGAGCAGCCTCCAAAGGTCTTGCCAACCAGGGAACTCACAAGACCCTCTTCTTGCTGGACCTGGCATCGGCGAAGAGAGTACGGGAACTTCATGCAGATAATGATGTGGATGAGATGCTGCTTTGTCCTGGGAGTACGCTACGGCGCTATCTGAAGAGAACTCGACACCTCGGGCCTGAGTGTCGACGCCTCTTCGTTAGCAACGGGGTCACCAAGAAAGAAGTATCAAGACACTCTTTCGTCCTGGCTGCGTGAGGTCTTCAGGAGGGCGTATGAGGCTGATGGTAGTGACGACATCCGTACGTCCCGTCCGAGAGCTCACGAAGTCAGAAGTATTGGCCCCCTCGTTGGCGTTTCGTAGAACTTCTCCGTGGCGCAGGTATGGAAGGCAGGGGTCTGGTACAACCAGACCACCGGCACCTTCCTTATACCTCTTGGATATTGCCCATAGGTCCTTGGATCGGTTTCCTTAGGACCCGTGGTGGCTGCTCAACACGTCGTCTAGCTAACCCAGACCCTAGCAGGCTGAACAGCATCGAGTCCTGGTGTGACTGTATGAATAGATAGTGAATGAGAAAGTGACTGGCTTCTCTTTCTATCTTTTTCTACCCCTCTACCTGTGGGTAGAGGGATACGGTCATCACCCTGCTGGATAAGGACGAGATGCCGTGAGCTATAGACAGAGCCCCATCCTATCCCTTTCATAGGATAGGAGGCAGAATATCCCACCACTTCCTTCTACAAGGGGGGGAAGTGGATGCCTACAAGAGTCAAAACCATGACTTTATCTTTGCTCCTGTACAGGAACAAGTTCTTACATTGCTGGTACGAAGAGATACGCTTGCCTCTCTCTTAGTACTCGGTCCAGAGGTCTGACCATTGATCCTGCGGTGCACACCCGATCAATCGGACAGAGGCTTGGATCCCCCCTCCCCCTCTCTTACGACCAGGGAGGCTTCCAAGGTGGGCGAACACCAGTCTGTTCACAAAAGACTCAGATTCCACCACCAAGAAGTGAGTCTTCCTATTGTAAAAGGACCGAAGGTTTGTATGCCGTGTCGGAACAAATGACAATTTGTCCAAAATTGCATTTTTCCTAACTATACAAACCTGAGGTCCTTTTACACTAGCCCCACCTCATGCCACCCCTCACTCTGCAGTTTTTGCTTGGACCAAAAGCAAAAGTGATTTGTTTACCTCCCAGTCGCGCGCGCGCGCGCCTGTCGGACAAGCAGTTAACTACCGAACCCCTTGTTCGAAAGCTTACGACCTATCCAGCTGCCGCTAGTACCTTCCTATTGTAAAAGGACCTCAGGTTGTATAGTTAGGAAAAATGCAATTTTGGACAAATTGTCATTTTTGATGATTCCATGGTCACATGGCTGAAGCAATGAGTAGTTTTGGTGGTGGCAATAAAGCGAACTGAATGTTGCTGGATAGATTTTCTATTGACGGAGGATGGCTGGGCGCATTATCCAAGATGAGCAGAATCTTGAATGGAATCTCTCCCTTCTCACAGTAAGTTCTAATTCTTTTTCCAATTTTCCAATGTAATCCTTAAAATGCTTCCCGTCATCCATCCTTTTTTGTTGAATACTAATAGCAGGGTAGGAAGGTCTTGACATAGCCCTGTGAACACAAGAACAAACGAATTAGTTTAGTGCACCGTAAATTGTGAGCTGGTGACACGGATTTTTCTTTTTTGTTATGGTTTAGGAATTAAAAACAAAATTAGTTTACAATCTTGAGAAAAAATATCAAATCTTTTGTGGCTAATAATTGAACGTTTATACCTTGCCTTCAATGCTCGTGGATTTTCCGAGTGATAGATGAGGGCAGGCTTCAGCTTACAGTCTCCCTCTGCATTGGCACCAAACAATAGAGTGAGTCGATCCTTGGAGGCCTTGAATCCAGGTTCTGTCGTCTCTTCAACCGAGATGTAAGTCGGTTAGGCAGTTTCTTCCAATATAGACCAGTTTCATCTACATTAAAAATCGCTTAGATGTGTAGCCACCTTCCTCGATGATCATCTTGAGGTAGCTGGATATGTCTTGGCTGCTTCTACATCGGCAGAGGCTGCTTCCCCAGTCATCTTGAGATTGTGAAAGACATATCGTTTTTTTTGAACCTGGCGAACCATCCAGCACTTGTATTAAAGTTCTTGATTTTTGTCTTTCTCCTCCTCGTCTACCAGATCATTGTGAATAACTCAATGGCTTTAGCCTGTATAATAGCCATGCTGAGAGGGACATTATCCTGTTCTGGTGTTGAATCCATTGTGCCAGTAACTTCTCCATCCTCTCCATCTCTAAAGATCTTGCCCTGGAACATTTTGAGGAGGAAGCTGATGTACCAGCGACAGCACTAGCTCTGATTTTGTCAGCATTCGCCCTTATGGTCCTCAATGTGCTCTCGTTAAGACCTGTAGCTAAGTGAACTATTACTGAAGTTTTTTTCACCACGATCATAGCGATTCAATACTTCTAACTTCTTTTCTATGGTCACAACTTCTCCTCTTTGATTCACTCTCCTTTGAGGCAAGAAGACTTCTTTGGGTGCCATAGTAAAGTACGCACTATTATGTTAACAATGCTAGAATATATTGGCTCTTCTCACTGCGAGGGCTGGCTTCACACTGAGCCAGCAGGCAAGAGAGAGAGAGAGCGCGGGAAAAGGTGAGGTGAGTCAGACTCGCCACACCTCCCGCGCTCTTGCTCTCAGCGGAAAATTCAAATCGTGTAACATCGAATATTACGTTGTTAGCAGAATTTTTCTGTATGATTTTGAATTCATGTAAGAGCGAAATCGTGTTAACAGAACTCGTTGTTAACGGGGAGGGTACTGTAATATGATGTCCTCCCTGATCCAGCGCATGAGAGGTGGTTCTTCAGGCAGTTCAATCCCTGTGTTTTTATTACTGAAAACGCGCCCCCGCTTTCATTGCAACTCCGACTTCTCACCGAACAGCAATGAAGTAGCGGGTTTAGAGTTTTCAGTCCTCTGTAAAACATGGGATTAAAGCCGTCTTCACGGGTTGGTGTCATCGGCGGGACTTTTTCTACTTTCAGAATTTTGAGAGTTAACTTTTCTCTATTCAGCTGTGGAGATGTAGGTCTGCATTCACCTTAGTCTTTTACTGGCATATAGTATTGTTTCTCCTTAGTTGAGATTCAACTACTATGAGAACTTCTGTCTTGCCAATCAGGGACCTCGGTCTCTAGAAGGCAATTGACTATTGTCTGATGTGCGCATGCCTTGAGAGAATCATCATCTAGTCTCCCAACATCAGTGGTGGACAAGATAAACGATTTGTATGGTTTCTCGGCATAACCCTTCCAAAGGCGAGTGTCATGTGGCTACATCTCGGATGCATGACTGCTCGCCTCACACAGTCAGTCGGCAGCTGTTGAAGAGTTCGAGACAGTCATGAGCTATGCTGTGGACTTTGTATTGGTTGATCCAGATCAGTCATTACTTTGTCCTATTGACGTGTTCCTGTACCCATAAGGATAGACACCCATCATGGAGTGTCAGTGTTTTTATCCGCTTCGGAATATTACGAGACCATAAGAGAATTCTCTGCAGTTGGATAGTCCAGTGGATGGGTGTTTGTCATCACTCTGAAGAATATGTCGGACAGGTAGATAATAAGGTCTCATTGCAACCATATTTATCTTTACCTTTGGGCCTGCCCACAGGTCCTTGGAACCTCATTTCCTTGGACCGGTGGTGGATGCTTGCAGGTTGTGTTTTTCTTACCCAGCTCCTTCTTACCTCTAGAAGTGTGTGTCAGTTCTAGAGGTAAGAAGGATGCGAGAGTGACTGGCCTCTCCACCTTCCCCACCTTGTCCTTCCACTCCTCTTCCTTCGGGTTGAGGATAGGACTTGAACTTACACTGGCCTGTTGGGCAATTGATGCGGTAAGCTTACACATAAAGCTTCCTTTCTATGTTTCTTATCAAAATCATAGAAGCAATACTGCTCCTTCCTCTAGCAAGGGGAGGGTTGAAACTGGCAATAATGCAAACTCTTCCCAGAACTTTGCATAAATGACTCTAAATATTCTTCACAGTCCATTATCGGATGAGTTACGATTCCTCACTCATTTCGGAGAGGCCCAGCAAAGTCTGACTCTTGATCATGCAGCTCCTATACACTGATCAAGTAGTGCCCATTTTGCTTGGTGAGATGTACCTGTGCACAATCTGATTAATCAACCAATATCACATGTTTAACATACAACTAGATAACTAATTATATCTAGAAGTGTTTGCAATTTGTCAGTGATAAGATTAGTGTGAGAATAGTAGGATAAAGCGTCTACTAAGTTAGTTTATCGAGTGGTGAATTGTAAATTCGATCAGGATGGCAGTAAGCTCCAACTGTGGAAAGCAATGGCAAAATCTTGCTTGCCTTGCAGATATACAATATGATTAGTTAGCAGGAAGGGAGCTGGCTTATCTCATCTGAGATCAATAACAGCCCTAACCAAAAAGATGCAAAAGATTCATAGACATATTGGAAAAGATATATCCTTCAAACTGGAACAAGTCAGCTGAAAATATTATGAAAATAATTGAAGGAGTACCAAATAAAATTCAAGTGGTCAAGAGACTTATAAAGAAAATTTACATCAATCAACACATTCCAACAAAGAAAATGAATAAGGTGAACATTGTGAATATACTAATTGATGCAATAGGAAAAAAATGCCTAAAGCATGCAAACTGTGTAAGGTGTAGTACTATAGCAAAGTAAATCCACAAAACCTGATCAGGAAATGCTATACATGCAACATGCCCACGCACCCTCAATGCGCAGAAGTACAGCAGAATACAAGTAAGGATACAAGAGTATTTTGCTCAACATGTCTATCATGGATAGGTAATGTTATTAAATCGAGACTTAATGTGCAAATAGTAGAGGGTGAAGATGAGGAAGAGGAAAATGGAAAAGAAGAAAATAAAACTGAAATAATAGAAAAAAATAATGAAAACAAAGAATAGTACAAGAGTATGGATGCAGAGATACTCATAGATACTACATATGAGGCAATAGAGCAGCATACATAAGAAGAAATAAATTACGACATGACAACACAAAATAAAATCCCGAAGAGGCTTTACCCATACTTCATACTGATGGGAAAGAGCAAGAAAAAAAAGAAAAGAAAATACACAGTCTGCACCCTTTTGTAAAATTTGAAAAATAGGGATTTGCAGATTCGGTGAAAAATGTTACTACAAACATCCTAAGGTTTGGTCATCAATTATTAGTTTTATGGCAATGTCTTACCTAGAAGGCTATGAGGTTGAATGCAGAGACTACATCCAAAATATGCGAAAACTTAAAAGAAGGAAAAGGATGTAAGTTCAACAAAAAATGTAAATACGTATATGCACCCTGTAGCCATGATCAAAATCAATGAAAGAATAATCCAAAATAAAAAACGAAACAAAGAACATGAGGTGAAGGAAAAACTAAGCCATGACTCTATGGAATGTCAGCATCGAGAATGCAAGCATCAGCTCCAAGTACATTGCAAGGAACAAGCACTGTATATACAATGCCAGGGGATGGTGCAGATACAGAGAAAATTGCAGATTCATACACAAAATGAATAATTATGAAGGAAGATCAATTATATTGGAAAAGTTTGGATTTTTTAATGTCACAATGTCTGGAAATGAAGAGAACAACAACATACCAGACCATGAAAGAGACACCGAAAATCCTTATTGTTACCCATATAATGAAGGGGATAACATGCAAACCATCAAAATGATGAATGCTCAGGGTTTAGATACAAGTAACTCAAAAAGAAAAAATAGAGTTCTTAGAAGAACTAACCCAAACTGAAAAAGAATAGATGTATAATGAATATAAGTGAAAACCTGGTATTCCCAAGAGACTGGTAATGATGATCAAAAAAGAGAGTAAATAGTAGCGCAGAAGATAAAGAGGCAATTCGAAAAGCTATTAGATATGCTACTAGAAATACACATTCAACAAATAAATCACCTCAGACCATAATGTCATAGAATTAACAGTCCATTCCAAAGCAAGTGAAAAAGTGGGAAGGATATGGAAAATACAATTTCTACAGTAAAAAATATAAAAATGGTCAGAAATAATGAAGAATTAAACAAAGATTGGGATAATATATTCGTAAGTGATAATATACAGGTAAATACGGATATATTATAATAAAACAAATATTAGAGAAAACAATATTTGGGTAAGTATACCGAAGAAGAAAAATAAACATCAGTCATGCATACCAAGAGACAAGGATCTTGTTCCAGAAAATCAGAAAGTGGGAAAAAGGTCTTGCAAAAGAAAAGAATGCATGGAAGTGATGGAACTAAAAAGTAATATAGAAAATGCAGAACAAAAGATTATACAATCAAAAGAAAATAAAAAATGGGACTTGGAAGAAAAACACTAGTAAATATCAAGAAAAACCCCAAACTATTGTACTCATAATGCGAAAAAGATGAATAAAAGAAGAATAGAAATAGGCCCTCTAAGAATGGAAGATTAACGAATGAAAAAGAGGAAATATGCAACATATTAGCAGAAAGATATGAGAGAGAATTTACCCCTAGAAATTGATAATGATACAGAAATAGGGGATGAAAATTGTGTATTTATCAGACCAAAGTATTAATGAAGCCAATATTGTGCAGGCTATTAATGAAATTAAAAATGGATCGGCAGCTGGGCCAGATGGTGTCCCTGCTATTTTGTTAAAGAAAGTAGTTCATTCCATCGCTAAGCTGCTTGCAATATTATTAAGGCAAAGTGTAGATACAGGCAAGATTTATGATGAGCATAAATTAGCATATATTATCCCTACTTTCAAAAGTGGATCAAGACTAGAGGCAAGTAATTATAGGCCTGTGAGTCTAACATCACATATTATGAAAGGGTATGAAAGGGTAATGAAGAAAAATATTATGAAACATTTAATAAAAAAAATAGTTTGTTTAATATAGGACAACATGGTTTTGTACCCGGAAAAAGTACACAAACCAACTGTTAGTCACCACGAGAACATAAACAAAAATATGAAAAGCGGAAGTTAACAGATGTGGTTTATCTAGACTTTGCAAAAGCTTTTGACAAGGTAAACCATAATATATTAGTGAAGAAAATTAGAAAACATAATATAGTGAATAAAGTAGGAAGATGGTTAAAAGAATTTTTACACAACAGAAAACAGATAGTTATTGCAAACGATGAGAAATCGGATGAAGCTAAGGTAATATCCGGTGTGCCCCAAGGTACGGTGTTAGCTGCATTGCTGTTTGTTATTATGATTGCAGACATACAGTAATATTAAGGACTCGGTAGTAAGTAGTTTCGCTGATGGCAAAAGAATAAGTAAAGAAATTACTTGTGATGAAGATAGGAACTTTGCTACAAAGAAACCTAAACAAAGTATATGAATGGCAGAGAGAGAGAGAGAGAGAGAGAGAGAGAGAGAGAGAGAGAGAGAGGAGGAGAGAGAGAGAGAGAGATTGCATAAAAAGCATTAAATTTGTTGACCATTGTGTG
Source organism: Macrobrachium nipponense (assembly GCF_015104395.2). Classification (NCBI taxonomy): domain Eukaryota; kingdom Metazoa; phylum Arthropoda; class Malacostraca; order Decapoda; family Palaemonidae; genus Macrobrachium; species Macrobrachium nipponense. Next base: position 9,496,054 of record NC_061101.1, on the reverse strand, counting down.
GCACCATTACTTGACATGTTTGATAGCTTCCCAGCTCCGAGCATCACTGGAGTTATGAGAAGGTAGGGAAACTGATAACAGAGAAAGACGAAGGGAAGAATTTTCATTTGAAATTAGTTATTATTATTATTATTATTATTATTATTATTATTATTGATATTGATAAACATATGCATCTACCATAAAAATTCTCTCATCTCAGTAAGAGAGAGGAGTTATCCTTACAAGTGAAATGGAAAGTTCATTTTTATCTCTTTAATTACAAATTTTGTAATTACAGTTTTATTATTATTATTATTATTATTATTATTATTATTATTATTTAACTATTATTAACAACAGAAAATATCAATAAACATTTTACATACTAGCACAATAAAAATTCTTTCATCTCAGTAAAAGAGTGTGTGTGTGTGTGTGTGTCTATTTATCTGTTCTAAAAAAAATACTTCTAACACTTGCAGCGAAACAGAGGGAGGGAGTTACCACTATGACATACATATCTTGTGTGGCAAGAGAGAATATTAAAAACATATAGTACATGTACTATAAGGATTCTTAAGTCTCAGTAAATGAGGAGAGAGAGAGAGAGAGAGAGAGAGAGAGAGAGAGAGAGAGAGAGAGAGAGAGAGAGAGAGAGAGAAATTGCATGAACACTTGGTGGCAACAACACAACAGCTCCTCCCCCTCCAGTCCCATTACTTGATAATTGACAGCTTTAGTACCTGGAGTTGGAGAGAAAACTGGGATTTCCTTCAATCTTACATAATTTTTCAAATTTATAAACTAAATCCTTACTAATTCACATTAGTATTTTCTTTAATGAATTGATATTATTGCTGTATACATTAATATTAATTTTATTTATCATACAAAAAAACATTCATATCTGTAGGAGAGAGAGAGAGAGAAATTACTATTTTTATTATGTGATATCATTTAATCTTATTGAACTTACTAATATGGTATTAATCAATATTAGATGATTTGAAATTAGTAAATCATTTTTGTACCCATAAAATGTATTTAGTCATGAAAAATAACATCAAAATACACTAATTAGTGATAATCTTTGCTGGAAAATCCCGTGAATAGGCGAATCCCCCGCAAATAAAGGGTAGACATGGCCCAGAGAGAAATCCGCGAATCCGGAGAACGCGAATACAGGGGGTCCACTGTATGAACATAGGGGACCTAATAACGAGACAATCACTAATAAGCAAGCAGTTAAAGACCTTGGTACGATGTTGAATAGGAACATGTTATGTAATGATCAAATAGCAATTCTATTGGCAAAATGCAAAGCAAAAATGGGAGTGTTGTTAAGACACTTCAAACAAGAAAAGCTGAACACATGATTATGCTTTATAAACGTATGTTTGTAGTCCACTTGATATTACAATATGATATGGTACCCACACTACCCAAAAAGGATATTGCACAAATAGAGAAAGGTTGGTGGGGGGTGGTGGTTGGTGGTGTGTTGTACAAAGGTCCTTTACAGTTCAGCATAGAAGTAGTTAAGGATCTTGACTACTGGAAAAGACTACAATTTTAAAAATTATATAGTCTAGAAAGAAGAGAACGCTACATGATAATACAGCATGGAAACAGCTAGAAGGAATTGCCGAAAATATCGTGGAGCTAAAATATCAGAAAGACAGCAGAGGTAGATTAATAGTGCCCAAACTATACCAGGAAAACTAAGGAAAGCACACAGGACATTAATCCACTACGCACCAGCATCGACAATGCAGCATCTATTCAATGCGGGGGGGGGGGTTTTAGCCAGCTAATCTGAGGAATATATCAGGAGTGAGTGTAGATGTGTTTAAGAATAAGCTTGACAAATATATATAAGCTGTATCCCAGACCATCCAAAATTGGAAGATGCAAAATATACTGGAAGATGCATTAGCAATTCTATGGTAGACATTAGAGGTGCCTCACACTGAGGGACCTGGGGCAACCCGAACAAGATGTAAGGTCTGTAAGGTAAGGTAAGTTAAGTTGTCAGAGGCACGGCACTCCTCGCTCTTACGACCAGGAGGAGTAGCCCAGGTGTGTAGAACTCCAGTCAGTTTCTAGAGGCTCACTACTCATATTCCTCCCACCAATCTGTGAGTCTTCCTTATGTAATGGACCGAGTGTTTGTATATTGTGTAGGAACAAATCACAGTTTTTGAAATTAAAATTGTAGTTTCTTAACTATACAAACTTGAGGTTCCTATACATATATGCCCACCTCATGCCACCCCTCAATATGACCCTGGGCTGAAGGCAAAGTGAGTGTTTACATCCAGCAGGCTGGCCTACCTGCCTGCCACGCGGTAGTTACTGCCTATCCACCTTGTTCAAGAATTTAACGGCCATAATTCCAGCTACGCTGAAAGTAATTCCATTACATAAAGGACCTCAGGTTTGTTTAGTTAGGAAAAATGAAAAATACAATTTACTTTAAAAAATTGTGATATTTCAAACATTCAGTTTAATTAACTTAAGTGAAGAAAGCTATAATTGTTAGATGTTGTGCATTGGATCGCTCTCAGTCACCAGTAAATTTTTGCATTTTTGATTAGTTACTTGCTATCAGTTAAGAAACCAATTTGGTAGTACTCCTTTTATATTTCTTTCATGAATTCTGAGTGGTGAATGTTTCCAACAGGTTCGGGAGATGCTTGATGAGAAGGATCGTATAAACAAGGAACTAGTTAAAAAGATCAACGACCTGAAAACAAAGTTAATAGTGTCAAGCCATCCCAGAGAAGCAAAAGATGTAAGATTTTGAGTCGTTCTGTAATTTAGATGCACAAGAATTTTTAAGCCATGCTGTTCGAAATTTCAAGTCAATGGGCCCCTTTGGTGGTCTTGTTCCAAATGAATAGGATTCATCATCTGAATGATAATTAATGATTAAATTTATTCAATCAAGGACAAGAAGAAGAAGTTGAGACGAGAAACATGGGCGGCACCTCGAGCTTTGCGAGCGATGAGGCAAAGCATGGCTCCCGTCAGCATTGAACCAGTCAGATTCGACAGCAATTTCCTGGAACCTAGACTTCCTTCGTTGGGACTACGGAAGATCTCAGAAGAATCCTCGGGGCGTTCGGATGGCAACGATTCAGATCTGTCAACCATTTCAGATGGTAATTATCTGAATTAGTTTCAGCATAGCTAATGATTTAGGATAGATGTTGTATCCAACTAAGTGAATACAGTCGACCACCAACTATTCAGGGTTCCGGATTTGTGACTTTACCTCCTCGCAGATTTTTCTGTGGAATGTTTATACATACGTACATATATGTGGAAAATTCCCCTAATTGCAGTATTTCTCATTGAGAAATATTCACTCATTGCTGTATTTTCATATTATTTTTGTGACTAACTGCACTTTTTGGGATAAATCTATTATATTTAAAAACTTGGGCATAAGCATTTTTAGTTGGGCATGAAGTATTTGTGGATCTTAGTTTTTGTGGGGGACTGTGGTAGACATCACCTGCAAACACTGTTGGTTGACTGTACATTCAAGGGCACTTTTGGGCTCCACTATCAGTTTAGGTTACTTTTATCTCTGTTTGTAATTCAAACAAGTATAAAAAAGAATATATAATGTCACTTCCAACTGTCTTTCAGTATTTTACAAGCCCAGAAATTATGTCTTATCATTAAGAACAGTATTATACAGCTAAGGGAAGCAAACCTTTTTCCACACAAACAGAATGCTCTGCACTTGCATAATATCGTAAATGAACAGACCGTTATAAATGGAAATTTGTTCCTACACGATATACAAACACTCAGTCCTTTACATAAGGAATTACTTTCGGCATAGCTGGAATTACGGCCATTAAATTCTTGAACAAGGTGGTCAGGCCAGCCTGCCCGGATGTAAACATTCCACTTTGCCTTTGGCCGTCTTCCGATGAAGACGTGTTTGTGAGCTCTTGCTGACTGGCCATTGATCATTTTCCTGGTGGGATATTTCTTGTTTATTTTTGTTTCTTAAATAGACTGTGTTTGATATTAATATTAAATTCAATTAATATACAAACCCACTTTTTGTGATAGCCTTTTAGCTGCCTTTCTACTTTGTGTTAAAGGTTGGTGGCAAAGGTATGCCAACATCTTTATCATTTACATACTTTCACCCTTAACGTGAGGACGAGATATGTATTTAACATGAGGACGAAGCATGTATTTAACATGAGTGATATTGATCCTCGAGTGTGTGTAACGATACATGTATTCATCCAAAATTTCGCTTACACTTTGGGAATTACCGAGGGGAACTTCAGAGGTTTGTCCTTTGTTTTGTTTTTTCTGGTAATTTCTCTTCTTCATCCTTTCACTAACTATCGGACGAAGGTAGAAGAGGGGGCGTGTGTTGCTGGTGTTTGGGGGATCTCCTCTCACTTCGGAGGGCGATGCCCTTGGATGCGAGAGAAGTATCCTTATTACTTTAAATAATTTTTCTTTATTTTATAGACTAACAGTGGTGATTGTGTTTACAGCAGTATTGGTTGGATAGCTCTTCGTATTGGTTATCCTAACCTTGGAATAGTACCTGTGACTCGTAGCATGTTGTGATACTGATCCGCTGCTGGTAATCATTTTCATTTACCATTACTACCCTGGAGTTACGTCATTGGACGAAGCTTTCGCTGCTGCCCTGTGATATTTAACTATTCCTGATGGTAGAAGTCTCGCAGAATTTGGAGGAATCGAAGAGGAAGATAGTTCGTCAAGTGTCGTCCTCCTCCTCTTCGAGTTCATATTTTCATCAGTATCCACCCCTTCAACTCCTAAGGCTCCTTGCCATAGAAGGAGAAGATAGTCTCCCCCCCCTAAAAAGTCTCGTCACAGAACTTCTGAGGGTCTGCCTCCTCAACTAAGGAGGCGGTTGGGTCTTCCGCTTGCTCTCCTGTTCCTTTGGGAATGGGAACCGTCATGCTGTCCCCAGGGCCTAGCGTGTCGGTTTGCCTGCTGCTAGTCTTACAGGTTCTGCCCTTAAGACTCGTTCTGGATCAGTAACCGTCTCGGTCGCTCGCCAGCGAGCGTCACCAAGTGTATTGTCACCTGCTGGTGACTGTGCAGCCAGGGTCCAGGCCTCTGCGTATGCTCACCGCCAGGACCCAGGCACCGGGGCGGAAGGATGGTAAGAGTTGCCTAGGTGACTCTCGCCAGACCGGCGATCGCCCGGTACCCAGGGTAGAGGTGATGTTCCCAGCTGTGGCTGCTTCTAGGACTGTGACATGTCATGAGGACGGTGCTCGGTCTCACCACGTTGGCGGACGTTACCAGTCACCCTACCATCGATCACACCACGTGATTGGACGGTCCGCACGGCTGGTAGCAGCTCCCCTGATGCAAGAGACCAATGTTACCATCCTCGGTCCAGCGCTTTCCACAGGGAGATCACTGGTCCAGACCTGCAGACTGGTCATCTCCGCGGGTTGGTGATTGCCTGCAGCCCTCTCCATCCACCGGTTCTGCCGGTAGATAGAGTGGGAGCGTCAAATCGACCTCACCTGTCCCTTCAACTTCGTCGGCGGGATACACCGGAAGGAGCGAGGTGACCAGGGGCTATCGTGAGGAGTGCACTTCTCTCAGTCCAGCCGTGAGAGCCTATTTGCCCGGTTCGGTCTTAGGACCGGACAGGTCGTACGCTCAAGTGATTACGAGGAGATCTTGGGGGGTAGGGGGCGGCTGGCGAGGACGATGATGCTTTCCTGTTCACGTGATGGTCCCACTGGACCACGCACGCAGAGACTGGTGTGTGCTCCGCCTTCAGTCCTCTTGAGAGGTTTTGGCCTCGGCGAGGACTGGGACACGTCGGAGGACAGTATCGGCTCTCTCCTATCAGGTGCACGCTCAGCCCGACCCAGATGACGGTCACGGTGACCGACCAGTCTCGATGGTGGCAGACGTTTCGCCTGCAGTACGAGAGTTCCGTAGACTCTCGGAGCTGCCATCACCGCAGGTTAATGGCTGCCCGTGACTTGCTTCTCCGGCTGCTAGTTCCGCTAGCAACGCGAGCAAGAGCGTCCAGTCTTCCTCTCCCATTCCCTCTCTACCTGTGGTTACACCAGGAGGGGGAAGGTAAATGGGAGGGATCCTGCAGAGTGGTCTCCGTAGGATTCAGCGTCGGGGGACTGTTCCTGGAGTGACCTTCGGGTCCTACCGGACGCACGTCTACGTCGTTGAGGAAGTATCTTGCCCGTTCCTCCTCGATTTCTACTGGAATTGAGGAGGGCCACCACCTGATGATTGTCTGACAAAATTTGGGGGTTTTGCCAAGTACTTAAAATTCTTCAGAATTTCTAGCACTCTCCAAGTGTTTTTGTTTTCTACGATCTGCAAATACTTGGGCGAGACGAAAATTCCTGATAATTATTACTACGATGATTGGGAATCTCGCTGAATGCTCAAATTCCTTGGAATTTCTGACCTCTCAGAGTGTTTTAGTTTTCCTGTAATTTCCTAACGCACTGTCAAGACAGACATTCCCGGTAATTATTACAAACTCGAGAGTCGCTAAGCCATTAAAATTCCTTGGCATTTCTAGAGTTTGAAGGGTGATTTGGTTTTCTGAGATTTCCAAACACTCTGGCAACAGGTATTCCTGATGATATTACCCGTGGAAGTGCTGCTGCTGAAGGAAGAGTATCTCGGGAGGGACTCGGCCTGGATGGACCTGACGGTCCACCACCTCTGTACGCAGTCACCCCCGGGATACAGAGAAAAACAGGCAATAACAATCAATCCTCCTCTTTTTTTTCCCTTTACTTTTTGGTTATACCAGAATGAAACAAGGAAATAAGAGGAATTCGGTGGAGTTTACTCCTTGGAATTCGAACCCAAGAGACTATGTTTTTGTTTGAATCCTAGGATCTTACTGAACATACGTCAATCCGCTCAGGATGGATAGCACCGAGAGTTGAATGTCTCTCCAGTATTATTGTTTTGGGAACATCCAGTTCGGCTTGACCTAGTCGTCTTCGGTATCCTGTTATCACCGTAGAAGTCTCCCTTCGGGAAAACTTCACCTTTGCTCTCTTCATTAGAGAATGAAGGAGGTCTGCTTCCTATCCTTATTCTTTTTCCTCGAATGAAAGAGAATTTAGGCTGGAGGTCGATGTACAGGAACCTACAAATATACATATATTTCTCTTGCAACATTCTTCTGTTATCAGTGAATTGTCTGAGTTAGGCACAAACTGTAGTTAACTCTACGGGTATGTGACCGTAGAGTTAACTACAGTTACTGGTTTTGATTTTGAGATACTAGTGGTATTGTTTACCAACAGCACCACAGCATTTGCATTCACCGAATAGGAGGGTTTTCTCCCCTCCCATTTCAGTTAAAATGCAAATGCTCGAGTGTATCTTTATTGCGCTCGATGGTTCTAGCCGAATGCATTCCTTCATGGAATGGAATACCTGGCAACTCAGGATGATTTTAAGTTTAGCAAGAGTTAGCGGTGTACGGCGCTGCCAGCCTGCCTCAGCCGGTATGGCTTGCTCTCCAAAATACTTCAATTGGTATTGTTTCTCCTCTGTCGAGGATTGACTAGATTCAAATCTCTGCCCGGCAATCACAGACTTAGGTCTCTGGTTGGCTGGAATACTCGCATATGTGTATGACCATCTCTCCTGCATTGCATTTTGCCGTTGCAAGAATTTTCAGACAGATATCTCACTAGACTTGTAATCATCTTTCTGTTTACCTCACAGTAACAAGTCTAGCAAAGTCTTCTGCGTAATCACAAATGATTTCCTCAGACAATCTGAGTTAGTCTTCTAACATACATTTCATAATTCGTAAGGTGTGCAATTATTCTTTGTTCACCCCGAATTGTAAATGAATAATGGAAGACTTCGCCTGTTCCCTGCCCTGTCAGCTCTGCTTCGAAGGTAAATAGAAATTTCCTCCCTGATCCAGCCCACCAGAATCGGTTCTTCAGGCGGTACAATCCCTGTGTTTTCATTGCTGAAAGATGCTCCGACTTTCTCACCGAACAGCAATGAAATAGAGATTTAGCTTTTTCAGTTGTCTGTAAAACAACAGGGATTAAAGCCGTCTTCACTGGTTGGTGTCATCAATGGTACTTTTTTTATGCTCAGAATCTTGAGTTTACTTCTCTCGATTCAACTGTGAAGACGTAGGTCCGCATTCACCTTAGTCATTCAATAGCATATAGTATTGTTTCTCCTTAGTTAGATTCAACTACTATGAGAACTTCTGTCTTGCCATCAGGGACCTTGGTCTGTAGAAGGCAATTGACTATCGTCTGATGTGCGCATGCCTTGAGAGAATCATCATCTAGTCTCCCAACATCAGTGGCGAACAAGATAGACGTCTTGTATGGTTGTTCTCGGCATAACCCTTCAAGGCGGGTGTCACGTCGTGACTGTCTCGGATGCATGACGGCTCATTAAGTGCAGTCAGCCTGCAGCTGTTGAAGAGTCTGAGACCCTCATGAGTTATGCTGTGGACTTTGTATTGGTTGATCCAGATCAGTCATTACTTTGTCCTATTGGCGTGTTGCTGTACCCATAACGATCGACACCCACCATGTGTCTGTGTCTTTATCCGCTGCGAATTACCGTTGCAGAAGTGTCCGATGACACGTCTTTCTCCGAGTCTTACGAGACCGTGAGAGACTTCTCTGCAGTTGGATAATCCAGTTGATGGGCACATTTCATCACTCGGTAGAATATGTCGGACAGGAAGGTAGATGAAGTCTAACTACAACCATATTTATATCTTTCTTCCTTCAGGCTTGCCTACAGGTCCTTGGAACCTACTTTTCTTGGACCGGTGGTGGATGCTTGCAGGTTGTGTTTGCTTACCCGGCTCCTTCAAGAGGACAAGTTGCATCTCGCCTATGGTCTGCAGTTCTAGAGGTAAGAAGGATGCGAGAGTGACTGGCCTTTCCACCTTCCCCACCTTGTCCTTCCACTCCTCTTCCTTCAGGTTGTGGATAGGACTCGAACTTACACTGGCCTGTCGGGTGATTGATGAGGTAAGCTTACACATAGAGCTTCCTTTCTATGTTTCTTATCAGAATCATAGAAGCAATCCTGCTCCTTCCTCTAGCAAGGGGAGGGTTGAGACTGGCAATAATGCAAACCGTTCCCAGAACTTTGCATTAATGCCTTCAACTCTAAATATTCTTCATAGCACATTTTCGGATGAGTTACGATTCCTCGCTCATTTCAGAAAGGCCCAGAAGTTTGACTCTTGATCATGCAGCTCCTATACTCTGATCAAGTTGTCAGAGGCAGGGCACTCCTCGCTTTTACGACCAGGAAGAGTAGCCCAGGTGTGTAGAACTCCTGTCAGTTCTAGAGGCTCACTCATATTCTTCCCACCAATCAGTGAGTCTTCCTTATGTAAAGGACCGAGGGTTTGTATATCGTGTAGGAAAAAATCACAATTTTTGGAAGTAAATTGTATTTTTCCTAATTATGAACCTGAGGTCCTTTATTCTGTTTTTTTTGGGGGGGGGGGGGGGGGGGGGGTTCTTTTTTTTATATATTCCCACCTCATGCCACCCCTCAATCTGAACCTGGGCCGAAAGGCAAAGTGGAGTGTTTACATCTGGGCAGGCTGGCCTACATGCCTGCCACACTGTAGTTACTGCCTAACCACCTTGTTCAAGAATTTAACGGCCGTAATTCCAGCTACGCCTGAAAGTAATTCCTTATGTAAAGGACCTCATGTTTGTATAGTTAGGAAAAATACAATTTACTCTAAAAAATTGTGATATTTTGAGTTACTTTCAAATATGTCCTTAGTGTTACCAAGACAGACCCTCGATACTAATTGTAACAAATGTCATCCTTTGCTTGGCTTTCTCTTTTGGGTTTATCCTTGATAGTATTGGTTTGACATAACCAGTACATGTCTATACTGATACCTTGTGGCAGAATAAAACTAGCTGGTAATTATTACAGATTTTTTAAAGCATAGAAAGATAATGCCTGAGTTATGAAATTGCAAGGCTGCCAGTGTATTTCAAAAGGTCAGCAAGTTACGGCTATAAGTATTTTAGAATCCTCCGAATTCCATCATTTCAAAAATGTTTTTTCATGGACGTTGAAGTAAAGTCCTGTTGAACTATTGTGATAACTGTTTCATCTTTCTTTGGTGGCCCTACAACCATGTTTTAAAACTGTTAAATGTGCAACGCTGTCTACTCTGACCCTTATAGTATTTTCTTTTGTAGCAGTAAGAATCTTACAAGAGTAAATGGTAGACTACCAGCACTGAGTAGACAGACAGTCCTGATCTCCTAAGGCAATGAGTCCAAGTAAGCATTTAAAAGTCTTGCCTGGAAATAAATGATAAAGCAGAAAACCTAAGTATGGAAAGACCAAAGGGATCATTTGGTGCCAAGGGGACTGCAGAGATTTGTTGTCTTTTTATTAAGCTGGTGTGGTCAGCACAGGCTCTTGCTCACAGAGCAGCACATAATGCAGACTATGCATACTAACCCATCATAGGTCAAGTTTATTAGTGTTGCGTCACAAGTAGTACAAGGTATGCTGACTTCATTGCATTAAATTTTTTAAGCAACTGTCCTTTGAACATAACCTTTCTTTAACAAATAATTTTAGGTGCTTTTTCTATAGATATAAATGCCAGCAATGCCACAATAGATCTTTTCCTTTAGGTTTTGGAACGAGAGAAGTCAGCTTTATCAACGATTTGGCTGAGCAGTCCAAACTTGAAAAGTTAGAAAGCAGTTTTGACGGTTTAGATGGTTCCTTTCTCAAACCATGGAGAAGAGTGCATTTCAAGCTCAATAATTATGAGGATGCTGAATGCCAAACGGAAGAAAGCCTGCTTCCTTCCTTAAAGTAAGTGGTAGCTTTGTTCAGTTTATTTACCATTATGTATTATTACTACTGTATAGTTACACTAGTTATTTTTGCTATTGGTAATTTACATTTTCAATAAAAAATTTTATTGGTGAAAATATTCAGCATCTTGGAGGTGAAGGTTGTATAAGTGGGTGATACAGGCAGATCAATTTCATTAAAAGCTTTGTAATCCTGGTAATATAAACAAATATATGTTGGTAGTGCCATCAGTACACCATGTGGTGCACAGTAGGCATTACTGGAAAGCGTTTGCAGTATCCCTTTGGCCCCTAGTTGTAGTACCACTTTTTATATCCTTTACCTCCATTCCCACTTCCTTTCTGTAGTCTTGTTGTCTAACCTCTCTAGCTATCACTGCTTGGTGCAACTTTCGGGTTTTCTCTCGGTTCCACCTTTAGATCCAAGTAGGCAGTCCCCGGTTAACAGCAAAGATTCCATTCCCGGCTGAGTTACCATAACCGAAAATCGTTAATAACTAGAATATCACAGTACTTATGGTAATTAATGGCATTTACAATGCTGTAATTGCTGATCAGCGCCGAAAATTGCTTGCCAACACCGATAAAGAGTCAACCAATGCTACAAACCACTTACCAGCATTGGAAATTGCTTACTGGCGCCAAAAATCTTGTTAACGATGTCATTAGCTAAGCGTTGTAAAACCAAAACGGCACTAACCGTTGCCACTGATAAGCGGGGACTGCCTGTACTTTGTCTCTTTTAATTTCTAAATCTCTTTTATCTTGTCCAAGCACTGCAACTCCACTTTTCAGTCTTAACGTTGAACGGCCAAAAGTGCCCCAGTAGGTTAGATTTCATAAAATCATTTAAAACAACTGGGCAGAGCATATATATACTTCATGAAAACCATATTAATTATATATATACAATTTAGACCTTATTTTTGTGTCTGCAATTCCTGTCGTGTCCACCAGACTTGTTATCACACATACAACTTTGCTTTAAAATCTACTGTTTCCAGATTACCTCTGCGTCCTCAAACTCCAACTACACCAGGCACACCTGCTTCTGTCCTTCGGCTGAGGAACAGGGAACTGATGGAAGCCTTGAGCAAAAAGGAGGATTGGTTGAATGAATGGGGAAAAGAGATGAAAACCCAGTCAGAATTTCATAGAGATGAACTGGCCTTAAGGGAGGAAAGCTTCCAGCTCAAGTTGGTCGAAGGTCCTGTGGACTATGAGAAGGTAATGATTTAGATATTCCTGGATACTAAACATTTGCTAATGTGTTTTGAATGGATGTGATAAATAATTCCCTGTACACTGAACTTTTGCTATGTTTTTTCCTCATTGTTTCTTTAACAAATATAATAGATTATTCCTATTGTGCAGTATTTGTAAATGTTAGTTTACATCATTTTATTTAATTTTTTAGCTAGAAGAGAAAGAGAGAGAAATTGCATACCTCCAGCATTCGCTTTCTGATTCAGAAGCTCTGTTGCTGGATGCCAATCGAAGCTTGTCTAAAATGAACCAAGAAGTTGCCCAGCTCCAAGAGCAAGTACAGACCCTCTTGCCTAAAAGTTTAAGACTGATTGAGGTTGAAAAGGAGGTCAGTGTTCTGCAGAGTAAATATGAAGAAATTTCAAGGACCTTGGTAAGATTTTGGTTTTATCAGTCAGTTTAGTTTTGCCACTTTTGATATATTTATAGGGCATTGGCATATTCCTCAAAAGAATGAAATTGCATAGTAAAGAGAATGTAATTTTTTATAGGAAACATACTAGGACTTAATTTTTTCTTTAAAATGTTTACTTGTAACAGTGGTACTCAAATAAATGTTTTAATTTTTTGAAAAGCAGTACTTTAATTATGGACCAAGTAGACCATTTGTGTTATCTAAAGTTTTTTTTTTTTTTTTTTTTTTTTTTTTTTTTTTTTTTTTTTTTTTTTTTTTTTCCCATTTGCTGACAGTTTTGATATTTAAACCTTTTCTTTCATTTTTATTTTGCTTATTTTATATAGAAGAGTAAAGAAGAAAGATTAAGCCAGCTTGAAAACGAAAGAAATGACTTTGACATGATGATGGAATTGGCACTGGAGAAGCAGAGGGTCAAAGAAAGAGACCTAAGGAGAAGTTTAGACGTAAGTTTTATTGTTTTTAGCCCAGATCCTGTCATTAATATGGAACTGCAGTTAACTATTGTACAATTCATAGATGAAAAATTCAACTAGATAATGGGAGATGGATTTGTTTGATGTAACATTGAAGGCTATCTATAAGTAGAAAAAGTTATTTTATACTAGAATGTGAAAGGTATATTTCTTGAAAGTTTGGATCTAGCATAAATTGTCCCTGCAATGCCTTTCATTCCTTTTTACTGTACCTCTATTCATATTCTTTTCTTCCATCGTACTTTCCATCCTCTCCTAACAATTATTTGCAAGGGTTTCCTCATGCTCTACCTTAAAGCCTTCATTTCCCTTTGGCGAAAATTTAATATTCCATTCTAATCTAGTGTAAATGAGAAAAGCTTATGCTTTAACTTTTTTTCCCCCTCTAGGATGCTTGGAGAGAGATAGCAGAACATGAAAAAGGTAATGTTGAGGAAGTAAAGAATAGGCATCACCGAATGAGCACGTTGGAGGCTGAACTTACTGAGCTTCGAAAATTCAAGTAAGTGAGAGTTGTGATTACTTCATAGTTTCAATTTTCCAATCTATTGATATTTTTAGTTATTCCAAAGTCATAGAACACCACAAGGAAATACATAAGAAATTTACATAATCCTTTAATTATCATAACATTCATGAAAAGGAATTGTATGATACTCTGATATAATGCATCTAAATTTGTTAGTTGAAATAAATATGCTGCTGTATTGAGTGGTAAAACCCTTTGGTTTCATTGCTGAAACTTCAAAGTTTTTAAAACAGTTAAATTTTTCATACAGTCTCACACCTTTCAGTTAAATACATTCACACCACAGGTTATCATATAGAACATAAAGAAAAATAGCAGCCAGGCAATGTTTTTTCAGAGTTAGTGTAAACTTCAACCTCTCAATTTTAGAAATTGCTGGGCTGCATCATTATGACCAGGAGGTTTTGAACTGACCAATAAAATCAAAGACCTAACACATACATTTTAATTGGCATTACTTTACAGTGAAGGAGAAATGATAAAGTATGGTTTTACAGCTTCCAATGCCTTCTTGCAGGGTAGATTTTGATCAGGATGAGCTTGAGAAACAGTTAAAAGTTGCGCTGGAGAAGCAGCAAGAATACGAAAAACAATTAAATGAGCAGTCGGCTCGGTTATCACAGGTAGGTGGCAATTGTATCATTTGTAGAATTTCTTGAATTGTGTTAATATGGAATGTTTGTTTTTTGGGTGAAGTGGAATAAGTTGATATAAGTCCCTCTGGTACACCCTGGTTTAGTAATGATAATTTTACGGTTTGGTTTTGCTCAACAATTACATCCTTTGAAGAAGATCAGAAAGTTACAAGTATTCATACGTAAGTTTTTGAATGAAAATTGTACTGCTGTATGTTTGCAGGTCTCCAGTCTTGAAGAGAAGGTGGAGAAAATGGAAGCCCAAGTATCTGAGATTGAAATTCTGAAAACTGAACTTTACAAAGCTGAGGATCTTGTGAAGATGTTTGAAAAGGAAAATGTAACATTGAAGAGTGATATTGAACTCTTACAGTCAGCGCTGAAACAAAAGGAAGGCTCTGAAGAAACAAAGCGTATTCAAGAACTGGAATTAGAGGTATGTATCCCTCTTTCTTTAAAATAGGTATTTTTTTTATAACATAGCTGCTGTTCATCTTCAAAGGAGTTACACTCTCGTGGGCCCCCAGGCCTCCATAAGACAGGCTAACCAATACAAAGAATTTGCTTATAGTTGGTCTTGGCCTGAATAGTGCATTTTGACACTGATAGAATGTAAAGGACACATGACATGAGCGTTCTATCTCCTGTCCTACAACGACTGCCTCGGCTGTGTACGTCCCGCTTGCGAAAATTTGTCGACTGCATATGTCAGCCATCTTCCCCATTGCAATCTGGTCTGTTCAGTTATCCTGATATTAGGTTGCTTTTCAAATGTTAAGGGAAATGCTTTCATGCTGATCCGCTTCCAAAAGGTATTACTCGACTGGTAGTGATGCCACAAAAATATGGTTTTTATATATGTGCAATCATGTCATCTGTCAACAAATTAACTTCTGTTATGTTGCATATAGGGTTAAGGAAGTCAAAATTAATTGTATCAAAGACTGAAATTTTGTAATCCGATTCATTATCATAAGTTAATCATATTAAGAATGATGACTGATAAATTTTTATTATTCCTGCATTATGGTAGTGTATAAGTACTTATGCAAGTATGGTAGTGTACGTATAAGTACTTCTGGAATTACTTGCAGAAGTTACCCAAGACTTCCTGTTGTAGGTATTTTGTTTCATCAGTACAAACCACTTTCTGCATTTTACTGTTAGATTTTCTTTGCAACTACTTTGTGGCCCCTTTCATCCCTTTTACTGGGGCTCTGTTCACATTCCCTGTCTTCCATTTTCTTTCCACACACTCCTAACAATAGTCTCAAAGTGCAACTGTGATGGATTCCTCCTGTCACACCTTTAAAACTTTTTGTATTATCAATTTCCCTTTCACCACTGAATGACTCAAGAGGTCACAGTGCTTGGTCTTCGGTCTAAATTTGATGTTCCATTACATTATATTATGTGAAATAAAAGGTTTTTGTACTGCATGGAACATGAAAAGCATTTTAAAGATTTGATTTTGCAGAGGATGTAGATTCTAACAAATACCATGGAAATTTAGCTGGTCTTTGTACAGTTATTTCTAAACTTGTAATTGCATACTTGGGAACCCACCCAGAAAGCGGCTTAGAATTTGAAGTTACCAGGATAGTATATTGCATTTAAGTTAAAATTTAAGAACAGGATACAGACATCACCCTATTACAAGTTACGTTCTGGAGCTCATATACCTAGTCTTTAGTTTGTTCCGATACGTAATACAAACCATCGGTCCTTTAACAATAGGAAGTAGCTAGCGGCAGCTGGAACGGTCGTAAGCTTCGAACAAGGGGAGAACGGTAGTTTAACTGCTTGTCCGATCGTCGCGCGCCGCGCGACTGGAGGTAAACAAACCACTTTTGCTTTCGGCCGCGGGTGTGAAGGACGTGTTCGTCATCGCTCTCTGCCCGCTTCTTCGTCGTATGCTTGTTTTTATTGTGTTTTCTACTAATGGTTTGTTTGACTTGAAAATGAAACTGTAAGTACACTGTTTTTTCATTTTCTTCCATTACTTAATTATGAACCAACATGGAGTTATCGCCGTAGATGCGGCGATTTCCTCTCTTTTCATGAATTGAACCCTTGAATTATGTCTCGGTGCGAGGGGCGGGCGCGCTCGCGCCGAGTCATGTATTTTGGGCGAAAGTGTGTAATTGAAAAATGTAAGTACTCTTTTCATTATATTTTTGCCCTGTGCGTTCGTTACCGAGAGTGTGATTGCCTCGGCACGAGCCTTTTAATTTTGTATAATAGAATGCAAGGAAAGTGGATTCGCAATTGCAATATTCTTTTCATTTTCATTTATTTATTTGCATGAAATTTAATTTGGATCAATTTTGTTTCTTACCCGGGAATTGATCCTTACGATTTTTTTTTTTTATGTGAAAATGAATCGCAAGTGCAGTATCTGTTTCATTTTCATATATATTTTATGATAGCATCATATTATTGGATCAAGTTTCCGTTCTTACCCGGGAATTGATCTTTTCCCCTTTAAGAGTTCTATGAAGTGAATCGCAAGGGCAGTATTCTGTTTCATTTTCATATTACTTTTCACTGCTGTGCGGGGGTAGGGGAAGCGAAGGTCTGCCAGGAAGTCGTCGGAAAGCTCTCCCGCGACTCCCTTGGGTATCCGATTCTTCGTCTTCCTTCCTGCCCCCCGCTCAGCTTCTTCGTTGTATTTTGTATTTGGGGTCTTCCTTGCGTTCGGGGTGGGGCATGTCTTCCCCCCGTGCGTGAGGGAACCCCTCTTACTAATCTATCTATGTTACCGCAGGTGCTACATCCGTGGAGACGACCTTGGACAGGTATGGACCACCGCGGAGGCAGGGCGTGCCTAGCATCCACGGGCTGCTGCAGCGTCTAGCGAGGTCTGGGGCGGTCGCACTACTACCACGGCCGCTTATGCTGCTCCCCCCCTCCTGGTCTACACTCCCCATGCTGGTGTCGATGACAGCCGTCTGCCGCTACTAGGGCCGCAGCCGTACCGAGGTGGGGTTGCCGCCGCCGCCTGTTTTCTTCGTGTTGCCTCCCCCAGACTTCCGCTGTTCCATCATCTCGCCCCTGGACCGGCCGCCAGGACCCAGGTTCCGCTGGCTTGCCGATGATTCTACGAGGCGATCGCTGGGCCTGCCGTACCTGCCACTGATTCCCGCTGTTGGCTTGGCTGTCCCTTCTGGGTCTAAGCCGCTGCCGCTGTTCCTGCCGCTCCTGAGCTGGTTGCTGTTCCTGTCGCTCCTGATTCCTGTGCCTGTCCATGCTGGTCCTGCCCACGGTGTGTCTTCCCCAGTCCCAGGTCCTTCCGGACAGGTGCAGTCGGGCCCTGTTGCTTCGGCAACTGCCCCGGCTCCCTCCTGGATGGAGACCTGACGACTGTCCTGCGAGAGCTGACGAGGAAGAGGAGAAGAGAAGAACTGTCATCTTCGTCTTCATCGTCTGCTGTTGCCTCTTCCCCTTCGACTTCTAAGGCCATAAGCCGAAGAAGAAGAAGGCTGCCTTCCCCCCTAAGAGTCTCCTCGGGAACTTCTAAGGGCGCCCGTCCCACCCGGTGGGTACGGGGGGTCCTTCTGCTGGTCCTCCTGCTCCTTCGGGAGCGGGCCCGTCTCCCCTTCCGTAAGGAAGAGATAGACGGGGACCAGAGGAGTATCGGTTAGCTCTGGTACTTCCTCGCCTGGTGCTAGCGGCGATGCCGCTACGCCAGGTTCCGGCTCGGTCTCTCGTTCGCGAGAGATCCCGAGTGTACGTTCTCCCTCGGGAGACCGTGCAGCCAAGTTTCGGCGCCAGAGTTCGCTCGGCGCCAAGACGCGGCACGGAGCAGAAGGCTGGTGAGAGACGCTCAGGTGACTCTTGCCAGGCCAGCGGCCGCTCTTGCAGCGACCAGCTGGTAACCCGTTTTCCCCCCTAAGAAGGCTCCTTCGGGACCTTCTAAGGGCCCGTCTCGCTCCGGCGATTCGGGGAGCTCTTCTGCTGGTCCTCCTGCTCCCTCGGGAACAGGCCCATCTTTTCTTCTACCAAGGAGAAGAAGACGGGGGACCAGAGGAGTACCAGCTTCAAAAAGGCTGGCACTTCCTCGCCTGGTTCTAGCGGTTCTGCCGCTAAACCAGGATCCACACCTCGGCTTCTCGTTAGCGAGAAGTAGTACCGAGTGGACGGTCTCCCACGGGAGACCGTCCAGCCAAAGTCTTGACACTCGAGCTCGCTCGCCGCCAAGACCGAAGCGCGGAGCAGAAGACTGGCGAGTGTCGTGCAGACGACTCTCGCTAGGCCAGTGGACGCTCTCGCAGCGACCAGCTGGCTGCTCGGTTGACGTGACGTCGCTGACCAGCCACGGGTTGAGGCGAGGAAGGGGTCCCGCGCCGTCGTCGGTACCAGCCACGGCTGGTACCAGCGGGCTCGACGCGCCGAGAGGACGCTCGCCGGTCTCACCGCGACAACGAGCCTAGCAGGTCACCTGACGCCACTCCCATCGGGGACCGGGCGGAGACGGTAACCAGCAACAGCTCGCCTGACGCTAGAGATCAGTGTCGACGTTCTCAGCCGAGCCTCTCGCCCCCAGGCGAGCGGCAAGGCTAGGCCTGAATGCTCGATCGCACTCGCGGGTGGACGATCAGCAGCAGCCCTCCAAGCACGCTGGTCCTGCCAGCGAGCTAGGGGGGAGCGTCAGGTCTGCCTCTCCTGTACCTTCAACCTCCTCGGGCTACACCGGGAGGAGCGAGGTACCTATGAGTGATCGCGAGAGGTGCGCCGCTCGCGATCCCGCTATGACGCCGTATGGACCAGGCACGGTTCTAGGACCGACCAGGACATTACGCGCAAGTAGCTGGAGGCGACCGTCAGGGTCTGCCGCTGTTCCTCCTTCTGAAGGAGGAGTATCTCGGGATCTGTTCTTGTTGGAGGACTGGACCGGTCCTACTCCGCAAGACACGGTTACTCCGAGAATACAGAGGAATTTGCAGAAGTCATTAAGCTGATTCGTCAGCATAATGACCTTGCGGAAGGATTGCCGCTCCCACCAGCAGAGCCCACGTCTCTGCTCGAGTCGTTTTGGGGCCCGAGAGGGAACCCAAACCGACGGTGGGTCTGCCGCGATCGGAACTTGCCGATTCTGTCTCGAACCAGAGTCTCTCGTCTGCCGGACAAAGAAGGCTCTCTCATTCTGGGCCTGGTCAATCAAGCTACTTCCACCTCCTCTACTGCGACAGCGGCGTTTCTACGTGTCTTCGACACCGTAGTTGAATACTCCTTCGGTCCTCCTGAGAGGTTTCGACCTCGACGAGGACTGGAATGAGTCGGAGGACGGTATCGGCTCTCTCCTGTCAGGTGTCGATCAGCCCCCACCCAGACGACGTTCACAGTGGCGGCAGACCCTTACCTACAGAGAGAGTTCGTAACCCTCCGCGGGAAAACGTTTTCTCCTGATGATACGTTTTCCCAGACTCTGAGAGGCCATCGCCGCAAGGCGATGGCTGTTCCTACTCTTCTCCAACTGCTAGTTCCACTGGGAAGGCGAGCGAGTATCCAATTCCTCCCCCATTCCTCTCTCCTTACGGTTACGAGGGAAAGGGGGAGGGATCCTACAGAGATTTCTCTGTAGGATCCTTCGTTCGGGACTGCGCTACCTGGGGGGGACCTTCGGGTCCTACCTGACGTAAGCCCCGGTCGTTGAGGAGGAATCCTGCCCCATTCTCGATTTCTACGGGAATCGAGAGGACCACCAGCCGATATCGTTTGACGAATTCGGTGGGGGTTTTCGCCGACTGCTTAGAATTCTACGGAATTTTCTAACGCATTCAGTGTTCGAGTTTTACGATCTCCAAACACTTACGCGAGACCACGGTCCAAAGTGAGCGAGACGAGAATCCCCGATATACACGATACTCTGGGAACCTCGCCTATGCTCAATTCCTGAATTTCTAGCATTGGAAGAAGACTGACGTGCTGAAGAAACTATCTCACAGTAGGCGACCAACCTGGACTAGAGAAGATCGGACGGGAATATCCAGTTTGGCTTGAACTATCGTCTTAGTATTCTGTTTCACCATTGAAGCTTTCCTTCGAGGAAGACTTCTCCTTCACTCTCTTTGATAGAGATCGAAGGTGGTCGATCTCCAATCCTTATTTTGTTTTCTTGAAGGAAAGATTTAGGACGGAGATCGTTGTTCAGAATCCTACAAATATACTACGTATATTAACCTCGCGACATGATTCTACTAAGCAGTTGAATTGTCGAGGGGTAGGGGCGCATATCCTAGTTAATCTACGGATTGCGACTTATAAGAGAAGTATTCTAATTGAACTGCAACTCGGGGTTGCCTGCAACCTCCAGGAGTTTTCAGTTTCAATTTTATATACTTATGGTTTTGTCATGACAACACCATTTCAACGTTTATATTTTACCGAATTCGTTTCGCCTAAATATAAATTGCTCGAGCATATCTTTTATGCTCGGTAGTTCTAGCCGAACGCATTCCTTCATGGAATAATGGATTACCTGGCAACTCAGGATGACGAGTCAGCGAGAGCTCAGGCTCAACTACTGCGTATTGAACTGCCTGATAGCAGCTCTGTATCAGCTGGGCCTCCGATATGCACGGTCATGTATGTCTCTCTCTGCCCTGCTTTGATTGACTACCGAAACCGTATCTCTGCCCAACAATCATGGACTTAGGTCTCTGATTAACGGGGATTCTCGCAATAATGAAGGACCATCTACTGCTGTGACGCTAGATTCCATCGCCTTCGACATTGCGAGAATTTTCAACAGAGATATCTCTTGGACTCTTTCATCTTTCTGTTTACCGCACGGTAACATGAAGTCTGTACAAGTCTCCCGCTGCATCGGCCCACTGCGATAATGCGATGATTTTGCAGACATCTGAGTTTGTCTTCAAAATATCTCTTATTCGTAGGTGTACAAATTGTTCATTGTTCAACCGAATTACGAGATGTGTCAGAAGACATCGCCTACTCTCCGACCTGACAGCTCTACTTCAAATGTTCAGCCATGAGCAGTTCTTCAGGCGGCTTTCCCTGTGTTTTCATTACTGAAGAACGCCCGCTTTCATTGCAACTACGACTTCTCACCGGACAGCAATGAAAATAGCGGTTAGCGTTTTTCAGTCATTTGTAAGCACAGGTTATGAATCTTGAGAATCCTTCTCTCGATTCATATGTGAAGACGTAGGTTGCATTCAATATCTACCTTCGTCTTCAACGGGTACATAGTGTTGTTTCTCCTTAGCTGAGATTCAACAACCATGAGATGTTTTACCTTCAGGGACCTCGGTCTCTAGAAGGCAATTGACTTTCGCCTGTTGGGCACATGCCTTAAGAGAATCATCACCTCGCTGTCCGGCATTGGTGACAAACAAATACATTATTTGTTTGGTCTCTCGGCATAACCCTTTAAAGGCGAAGGTCCACGTGACTTACTCGATGCTTTGACAACTTGCCTCCTACCGAACGCAGTCAGTCGGCGGCTGTCAGAGCGGCCGAGTCAGTTACGAACTACGCTGTTGACTTAGTTTCGGTTGTTACAGAGCAAATCATTACTTCGTTTAATAGCTTGTCACAGTACCCATACCATTGACACCCACCATGGAGTGTCGGTGTCCTATCCACACCGAGAACTTCGCTGCATGGGGATAGGAGATGCGAGAGACTTCGTGGCAAACGGACAGACCAGTATGGGTACTGGACATCACCGAAGTAGAGAAGAGGGATAGGCATGCGACTATTTCCTTCTTTTCCTCTGAGGAACTGCATGACTTCTCCTGCGAAGTCAAGCATCCAGGGGATGGGGATCCGTGACGCTCGATTTCGTACCGAACTTCGTAGCGAAGACTCAGAATCCCTTCGGTCCCTGACGATTGGTTCGAGTCGTTCACAATCCCCTCCCTAATGGACTTCACAGCCTTCGATGCGAAGGAGAATGCTGCCTTGTCCGCAAGAACTTCTCCGTGGCGCAGGTACTGAAGGCAGGGGTTTTTTTCTGGTCAACCAGACCACATGCCCTTCCTTCTACCTTCGGGATATTGCCCACAGGTCCTTGGATCTTTTTCCTTGGGACCCGTGGTGGCTGCTCAACACGTTGTGTAGCGAACCCAGACCCTCGCAGGCTGAACAGCATCGAGTCCTGGTGTGACCATAAGAATGGATGAGTGAATGAGAGTGTGACTGGCTCCTCTTCCCCATCTTTTTCTTCCCCTCTAACTGTGGTTAGAGGGACACGGTCGTCACCCTGCTGGATAAGGACAAGATGCAGGTGAGCTACTCAACAGAGCCCCCATCCTATCCCTTTCACTAGGGATAGGAGCGTATATCCACCACTTCCTCCAACAAGGGGGAGGAAGTGGATGCCAGCTTGAGACAACCCATACTTTATGTTGCCTCTTGCAAACAGGAACAAGTTCTTGCTTGCTGGTACGAAGAGATACGCTTGCCTCTCTCTTAGTACTCGGCCCAGAGTCTGACCATTGATCCTGCGGTGCACACCCCGATCAATCGGACAGAGGCTTGGATCCCTCCCTCGCTCTTACGACCAGGGAGGCATTCCAGGGATGGACGAACACCAGTCTGTTCATCAAAGACTCAGATTCCTCCCACCAAGAAGTGAGTCTTCCTATTGTTAAAGGACCGATGGTTTGTATTACGTATCGGAACAAATGACAATTTGTCGAAAATTGCATTTTTCCTAACTATACAAACCTGAGGTCCTTTACATATAGTCCCTCCTCATGCCACCCCTCACTCTGCGTATTTTGCATGGGCCAAAAGCAAAAGTGATTTGTTTACCTCCCAGTCGCGCGGCGCGCGACGATCGGACAAGCAGTTAACTACCGTTCTCCCCTTGTTCGAAGCTTACAACCGTTCCAGCTGCCGCTAGCTACTTCCTATTGTTAAAGGACCTCAGGTTTGTATAGTTAGGAAAAATGCAATTTTCGACAAATTGTCATTTCAGTATGGTTTGCTCTTAACAGGTTGAGATGCTGAGAGAAAAATTAGAGGGCGTAGAAAATGCTGATTCCACATTTGGAAGTAATCCTCTAAGCCAACCAGACACCAATGTCACGTCGAGGATTTCACGCAAGCTCTCCGAGACTCTGCAGGTACTCGAGGAATCTATGCTGATGCCTACTACACCAGGGAAAAACTCAACCAGTTTTTGTGAGACATTTATTCAGTCTTACGATGTGGAAGCAATCAAACAGCAATTGTTGGACTTACAAGCTGCCCTGGTAGCCCAAGAACTACAATATCAGAGTCCAAAAGATCCTCAAGATTACTGTAAAGATGCACTTCTTCATCAGATGATATGTAATGAGGTATGATTCTTCGTAGGTCATTTGAATCGTGCACTCACTCTCTCTCCTTGCAGAATGCATTTATGATATTTTTTCTGTTTTAATTTTTTTTTTGTATGTAATGTGTCATAATTTTTCAATAAGTTTATTATCAATTTTGATGCCTTTGCTTTTTTATGTATTGATATATCACAAACTGAAGTCAGCCCACATTTATAGTGTGTAGATAGAAGTTTTTTTTTTTTTTTTTTTTCATGTCTGTCTGATAAGGTATTTAGGAGTCATAAGTGTTACTTTACTATTTCTGGATAATTAGACTTAATGTTGTGATTGTTGGGTGTTGTATTAGCCTTAAGGAGGCAATTTATTCCCATTTCCATAAGAAATCTATTGTTACTTCGTGTGTGAGGAAGGGGATTTGATTTTGTTTTGAAGACCTGCCTTTGTTTCAACAGTTCATAATTTCCTTTTTGAGTTAGATCTTAATGAGGGTGATATGTTGCTTGTCTTTTAAGCCCCAATTATAATTCAGTTTCATGTAATATTACTTATTTAACAGATTAAGATGTTAGATGCAATTTTGATTTGGCATATCAAGGAAAATGAGGCGCGATTGATTTTCAAGTACAGCATACAATTGTTTTAAATGTTTATATTTGTATAAAATAAAGATGTAATTTTTAAATCATGTGAAAAATGATCTTGGCTTTTCAATTGCAGATGGTAGCAGAGGCATCAGCAGAAATGAATCTGTGGAAACTTACAGAGTCATTTTATTTTGACTATTTGTCCCACTTCACTCCTGCCTTTGACAAAAAACCAGCTGCTGTGGAAGACAAATTCTCACCTTCTGTGCCTGACAGATGCACAAGTGTAATTCCTGACAATAAGATTAAACAGAGCACCACTACTACATTTTCTGTTGGCAATGCATACAAGAAATGTAGCACTCTGGAGAGAAGTCCATCCCAGGATTTGCAAGGCGATGCTCTTAATGCTTCAATTTTGCCATCAGATGATGGGACAGCATCAAGTGCTAGTATGGAAATGACTTTAAATGATTGCTTTGAAGTGTCCATGTTAGATACCATACCTGTTGGAAATGAAGAACTTTTAACACTGAAAGAACAGCTAAAGATACTGAAGGAAGAGAATGGCCACTTAGTTTCTCAGGTTGAACAGTTGAAGAAGGAACTGGATTCAGGTTCAGATAAGAAACACGAAGAAACTGTTGACAGTTTGAATGATTCTGTTTTACCGCCTGTCAAGCCTCGCTGTGGAGCACTTTCCCTTGCGGATGAATTGCGTGATGCTGGTATGAATGGTACATTCTGTAATGACACTTTTGAGACGTCAGTTTTGGAGATGGAGATTAATCCTGCACAAGAAAATGAAACATTAAAGCAACGTATTGAATTGCTTAGTTCTGAAAACTCTTCTCTTCAGAACAAAGTCTTACAGCTACAAATCCAGTTGGGCTGTGTAAACGATTCAGACTCTTCTGGTGAGGCATCAGCACCACCACCTATTAGCCAGTATGATTTGAAGACCATGGAGGCAGAACTCGAAAAGCTTCAGTCTGAAAAGAGCATTGCAGAGCTAGAGGTGAAGAAATTGCGTGAAGAACTTAGCAGTGCTAGACTAGCAGAAGAGGAAGCACACAGTTTGCGTTGGCAAGTGGAATCGTTAAAAGAGGAAAAATCTGATTTGGAAGAGGAAGTAAGATTGTACGAATCTGGATATAATGCATCCAGTGCAGATAGTGATACTGCTGTCACAAAGGAAACAAATGAACAAGACCTCAGCCACATACAGAAAGAAATGGAAGAAAAGATGATCTGTGAACAGTTGAGGGAAGATTTGGATGCCAAAACTAAGGAGTTGGTTGAGAGCCAAGCTTTGGTCATTGATCTTAGAGGCAAGGACAGTGAGTTGGAATCGATCAAAGCAGACCTCAGCCACAAAGAAGAACTGTTAAGAAAAGCAGAGAAGAACATGGAAGAGTTGAAAGAGGAGTTAAATGAGAAAACTACAGCTTTGGAAGAGGCTAAGTCTCTGCTTGTGGACCTTCAGGATAAGAACAGCAAAGAGCAGCCCAAAGAGAAGACTCCTTTAGAAGCTAACAAGAGTGAGGTCGATCTTGCTCAGGAAAGGATTCGGCTGTTAGAACAAGAACTTGAAACCCAGAAGAAGTCCACAGAAGAAAAAATTGCAAGCATTTTAGATGAGAAAGAAAGTGAATTAGAGAGTGTAATAACAAACTTCATGGAAAAGGAGGAAACATTCGAGAGAAAAATAAAAGACTTGGTGGAAGAACAAAAAAAACCTTCAGTCGAAATGGAAAAGGAAGACTTAAAACAGAAGTGCTCTTCTCTTGAAGTTATCATTGAAAATTTGGAGTCTACACTCGCCAAGAAAGGGGCAGAGCTTTTGGCACTGGAAGAAACATGTGAGAAAATTCAGAAAGACCTATCTGATGTCACCCAGCAACATAGTAATCAGATGAAAGAGATGACTGAAAAACTTTATGCCTTTGAAGAAAGATGTTGTTCTCAGTTCAATGAAATGGAAGCCCTTAGGAAAAGGCTTGAAGAAAAGGAAGATATGATGAAGATGGCAGAAGAAGAAAAGCAGAAAATAGAGCAGAACTTGGCTTCTGTCATGATTTCACTCGAGGAACAACAGAAATTGCTGAAGGAGAAAGAACAAACAGAAAAATTGGAACAGTCCTGTGACCAATTGGATAATGAGAAATGTAAGGCTAATGTAAGAGAAGCAGATGTGACTGAAGAAAATAAAGTGTTAATGGAAAAAATGGATGAGTTAGAAAAACTGAAAAATGATCTGCACACGAAGGCACTGGAATGCAGTGAGCTCAAGGATTCTGTTTACAATCTCAAAACACTGAAAACCAAAAGTGAGGAGAAATTGGCCCAAGCAAATGAAGACCACAAGCTTGAAGTAGCAATGTATTCAGACGACATAGAGAAGAAAAACAGAGAGATAGAGTCGCTGGAGGTAGATGTTAAGGAAAGATCAGAGAGGGTAGCAACACTGACTCAAGCATTAGAAGCAAAGGAGAATAGAATCAAACATTTGGAAAAGGATATTGAAGAATTGAAGCTTATGAAGGAGAGGGTTGTAATGGAGAGTGAACAAATGATGGAGGTTGCTCAGGTAGAAGCATCTCAGAAGGTGAAAGAACTTGAAGTGGAAATTGAAAGGTTGACTAAATTGTCTGAGGAAGTCAGTGAAGATAGGATGAAGATGGTAGAGGCTATTAACAGCAGAGAACTTGCTAGTAAAGACCTATTAACAACTAATAATTCTTTGAAAGAGCAGTTAGACAGCTTACTAGATGAGCACGACAAGTTACGGGAACGTTTTGAGGTCCAGCATTCTGAAATGTTGAAATCGGTCGAAGAAACTCAGCTACTGGAAAAGGAACAGCATGAACTGAACCAAACAATTAAAGACTTGTTGGCAGAAAAGGACAAGTTGCAGAATGACCTGGATTTGAAACAAAGTGAAATCATACAGAAGGTTGAAGACATGCAAGCACTTGAGGATGAGCATGAAAAAGTGAGGTCGGAAGTCCTCAGTCTCAACTCAAAAGTAAAGACTATGAGCAATCAGCATGAAGCTGATAATAGTCGTATAGAGAGTTTGATTGCTATCATAGAGAAGTTTGAGGCGGATGAAGTTGTGAAGGACAATCAGCTGGCCCAAGCGGCAGTGTGGGAACGCGAAGCATTAGCCAAGGAAGAGAGAATCAAGAGTTTGCAAGTGACAATGGAAACCCAGACAGTGAAGATAGGTGAGCTAGAAAAGTCGCTTGAAGATTTGCATAAAGAAAACGATGACCTGAAGATGATGAACAGTAAGATGGAGAAAGATGCTCTCAACAAGAAAAGATTGTCTGAGGAAGCAGGAAGCCTCAAGGAAAAGCTGGCTTTGGCTGAAAAATTATCGGATGAAGTTCAGTCCAAACTTGATCTGGAGATGAGACAGCATGAAGAGGAACTCTCAGTCATTGTAAGTGAAAAGCAACAACTCATTGAGAAGCTGAAGACTAAGGAAGAGGAATTAGCTAGATTTATTTTGGACAGCAGAAATGGCCTAGAAGATATTCAGAGTTTGAAAGAAGAACTGGAAGGAAAGAAGGAAGAAGTGTCAAAGCTCTCATTAGAATTAGTGTCTCTCAATGATAAGTTGAGTTCTGTCACGGTAATCATTAAAACTTCTGAACAGAAGATGCTTCAACAGGACCAGGAAATAAAGTCCTTGAAGGAGGAAAAGAACTTGCAAGAAGAAGACTTCAAAGAACTGCATAATTCAAACAACCAAAAAATTGATGGTCTTGTAAAAATAGTTGAGAAACTTGAACATGACATTTCATTGAAGGAGGCAGAAATGGCTAGAAAAGAGAGAGAACATGAAATTGAGGTATCTAACAATAGTGAAAAAGTAGAAACTTTGATGTTAGAAGTAACAAATAAGTCATCGAAGCTAGCTGAAGTGGAAGAAATTTTAAGATCTGTATGCTCAGAAAAAGCAGAATTGTTAAAGAAATTATATGACCTTGAGAAGCAACTGTCAGTTCTGAAACAAACTTCCAGCAAAAGTGATGCTATTGCTCATTCAGAATCAGTTGTCACTAATGATTCAAAAGACAAAATTCAGGTAGAGTCACTCCTATCAGAAAATAAGGATCTTGTTAACAAATTATTGGAAACTGAAGAGCAATTAAAAGTTGTCAAGGGAGAGTTGGAGAAGACAGTGCAGAAACTACAGAGCAAAGAAGAAGAATGCTCCAGATTAGATGCTGAAATGGAAGACATGGTTGAGTTTTACAATAAGGAACGTAAAGAAATGGGGGAAATACTTTCTTCTCGCAGCCAGGACTTGCAGGGAGCAGAAGCCGATAAGGATCTTATTAACAAATTATTAAAAACTGAAGAGCAATTAAAAGTTGTCAAGAGAGAGTTGGAAAAGACAGTGCAGGAACTGCAGAGCAAAGAAGATGAATGCTCCAGATTAGATGCTGAAATGGAAGACATAGTTGAACATTACAATAAGGAAAGCAAACAAATGGGGGAAACGCTTTTCTCTCGTAGTCAGGACTTGCAGAAGACAGAGGCAGAGTTGCAAGAAACCCGGGAGAAACTGAGTAAGTCACTAATGACTATGGACATGTCATCTTCTGATGCTTCAGTAGCAGATAGAAGTATTCATGATGTAGTAAAAGCATTGAGAGAAGAGTTGGCCCATAAAGAACAAGAGTGTTTAGAGCTCAACAAAGAAATGGATGACATTGTTGAACATTATAGAAAAGAAATTCGTGAGATTAATGAAACCACCTGTTCATGTAAGGAGGACCTACAGAAGGTGAAGTCTGAGTTGGAAAAGACAGTGCAGGAACTACAGAGCAAAGAAGAAGAATGCTCCAGATTAGATGCTGAAATGGAAGATATAGTTGAGCATTACAATAAGGAAAGCAAACAAATGGGGGAAATGCTTTTCTCTCGTAGTCAGGACTTGCAGAAGACAGAGGCAGAGTTGCAAGAAACCCGGGAGAAACTGAGTAAGTCACTAATGACTATGGATATGTCATCTTCTGATGCTTCAGTAGCAGATAGAAGTATTCATGATGTAGTAAAAGCATTGAGAGAAGAGTTGGCCCAGAAAGAACAAGAGTGTTTAGAGCTCAACAAAGAAATGGATGACATTGTTGAACATTATAAAAAAGAAATTCATGAGATTAATGAAACTACCTATTCATGTAAGGAGGACCTACAAAAGGTGAAGTTTGAGTTGAAAGAAAATAAGGAAAAGGTGAGGAAGGCAGAACTGATTTTGGATGCTTCATCATGTGATAGTTTGGTAGCAGACAAAAGTGTTCATGGAGATTGTATAACACTCCATAAAGAAATGGTTGATCAGGAAAAAGATTTGAATGAAATATCAGAAAAGCTTGAAAAAACGCAGAGTAGACTACACAGCTTGAACATGACGAGAGAGAATGTTGTTAGTAAGTCATATACCGAACACTCGGCACGCAATGATGTAACTAATGAAGACCTACGACAACTTGATCAACAGAAGGATGTGTTGGAGGGGAAAATTGTCTCTCTTAAGAATGACTGTGCAAAACTCAAAGAAAGGTACAGTGATCTGGAGAAGAAATGTTTTGTTTTGGAGCAGAATAATATTGCTTTACAAGAGGAAGTCAGGACTGGGAGCCTAGCTAATGCTTCGTTAATGGAGAAACAGAGAGATCTTGAAAAACTCAAAGTGGTTTGGTCAGAAGAAAAAGAAAACTTAACTGCTCAGGTTATCGATTATAAAAAAGAAATAGGTATTCTGAGGAATTCAATATCAGAGCAGTCTGCAGGAGAACAAATAGACACACTTTTGCAAAGGATTAAAGTCCTTGAGAAAGAGTCAGAACTTAGTAATAAGAATTTTGAGAATCTTGTAGAAGAATGCTCTAGTTGGAAACTCAGGTATACCGAACAGTTTAAGGAATGTGATAAACTTAAAGAGCAGATTAGAGATACAGAGGTTGAAATGGAGAAGCAGCAGTTAGCGTTTAAGGAAAAAATTGTAGATCTGACCACTCGACTTAATACAGTTTCAAATAAGTCGTCCCTTGACTCTTCTATGGGGAAGGAGGGTAAAATTCTGTCACTGGAGCACCATAGGGACCAGTTGCTGGATGAGGTTGCGGTACTTACAGAAAAAAATAAGCAATTGGAAAAGTACCTGGAAGATATAAAAAAATCCAGTGGTATTGTCTCTTCTAACGAAGAGTTTGATTTAGAGTTATCTTTAATCAAAAAGAAGTTGGAAGAAGCAGAAAAGGACCGAGACTTGTTGAAGAAGAATTACAATTACCTTGAACAGAAACATGCTAAATTACAAGAGCAGAATGAACGATTAGAATCTGGAAGGCAGGCATTAGCAGGAGTTGCAACCAGTAATTGTACATTGGATCAGTTGCAGAGGTAAATCTCAACCAAATTTTGTCAAATAAAACTCGAAGTATTATAAAGTTATTCATGAGTGAAAACTTTTTTGGCACATATTTTATTGTCATATATATATATGACATGATGATACATGGATTGTGTAGTTAGTAATAAATAAGGATAATGTTGCAGGTAGTCTTGAAGTATATTTGCTTCATAAATTCATGGAAGAATGACTTTTGTAAGACAGGAATGATTGCCAAATGTTTGAGAAAATGTACATTTTATTTTCACTGTACCATTTTGGTCATGCTTTTGTGCCATCGGAAAAACAATTTTTCTTTATCATTTTCTCTGAATTTTTTTAATTTTCAATTTGTCCTTATAGTAGATGATTATATTCTGTCTAGTTGAAAAAAACATGAAGGCAGCTTGTTATAATAGTGGACAATAATATGCTTTTTTCTTTTTAATGTATAGTGCTTTGTAAGTTGTTTTGTCAGTATTTCTTCAACATTAAATATAGACAGGCAACTTGGACTAATTTTGAATGCTCTTTTACAGTGAAAATGCACGCTTACTGATGGAGATTGCGTTGTTGAAGAAAACAGCTATTATGAAATCAACAGAAACGGAAGCAGGTTTGTGATGTCTGCTGTTGAATGAACGGATTGTAGATATTATACAGTGTCCGTAAATTTCTTACATTACTCAAGGGTCTTTGCAGCGTCCCTTCGGCCCCTAGCTGCAACCTGTATAGTATTCCTTGTATTGTACCTCCATTCATTTTTTCTTTCTTCCATCTAATTTTCCACCTTCTCCTAACAGTTATTTCATATTGCAGCAGCGAACCTTATCATATTATCCAGCATTGAAGTAGTTTTAGCTGTCTGACAGTTTATATGAACCTTCAGGCAGAGTTGTTAGATGACATTTACTTATGTGATATTCTCTTGTTAAAGGAATAAGTATTTAGTTTACAGATTTGTGAATACTAGCATTTCAACCAGACCACTGGGAAAAGTGTGTAATAATAAAGATTATAGCAAAATATTTCAAGATCGTTTAGATACATAGAAAAATAGAAAACATTACTTATTTTATGCTACAAAGAATTTTAGCAAATAATTTGTTTTATTTCAGACACAGGTGCAAAGGAGCCTCTTGAAGAGCGCGTTGTGGAGCTGGAGCGGGAAAACAGCGAATTACGTTTCAGATTAAGGGCTCTCAATGCTCCTGCTGAGAAGGAAGTCCATACTCTTAAAGATGAACTTTCAAATGCCAATGCTAAGGTAATGTGTCCTAACCCTTAAAGATGAATTGTCAAATAACAATATTAAGGTAATCTCTCTCTCTCTCTCTCTCTCTCTCTCTCTCTCTCCTCTCTCTCTCTCTCTCTCTCTCATCTCTCTCTCTCTCTCTCACATAAACGCACACATGCAATCAAATTAAGTTAAATTTGCTGTGAAATGCTTTTTCTATTTGCAATCAGTAATTTTGTTCATGAAACTTACCTGTCAGATATATATATAGCTGTATTTTCTGACGTCCGACAGAATTTCAAAACTCGCGGCACACGCAGTGGGCGGCAGTGGTAGTACCCATTCCCGCCGCTGGGAGGCGGATATCAGGAACCATTCCCATTTTCTATTCATATTTTTTCTGTCGCCGGTGCTGGAAACAACTGTTTGCAGTACCTCCGTCTAGGATTTTGGATTATCTCGCTTTTAAATTTTTATCTGGATTGACTTTTGGTATCGACTCTGGATTGTTGGATTGGCACGCGTAATAGTTGATTGGTTTTTTATTTTGGATTGGCTTTTCTGTGTACATGATGTCGGGATCAAGTACAGGGAGTTTCAGAGTGTGTGTGAGGAGTGAATGTAAGGTGAGGCTTCTTAAACCTTCAGTTGATCCTCACACAGTTTGTATGGAATGCAGGGGGCATGTTTGCTTGGTTGATGATCGGTGCAATGAATGCAGGGATTTGTCAGATGATAAATGGAAGATGTATGAGACCTATCGGCGTAAATTGGAGCGTGATAGAGTCAGGAGGTCTTCCTCCAAGAGCAGTTCTACAAAAGGTAAGGAATGTAATATTTCTCCTCCTCTAACACCGGTAGATTTTGTTCAACCTAATCCTGTGTTGTTGCCTTCGGGCCCTATTGCTGTGTCTGGAGAAGGTAATGCCCTTTCTCTGATTCTCGAGTCTATTCGCGCTCTTGAATCTAAAGTGTTGGCCTTAGAAACTGGCCCTTTGAAAGTTTGTGATCGTGCCCCTAGTGTTGTGGAGGGGGCGTCAGATCGGCCCCATAATGCCTCTAGGCCTAGACCTCTATCGGACTCCCAGGACTCAGGGAGTGGGTATGTCGAAAGCCGCAAGAGGGTTACGGGGGCTCCCCACCGATCTGGTGTCCCTTCGGCAGGCCTTGTTGCTAAGTCCCAGGCTGCCAAGGAGCGCGCACGGGCGCGCGTCCTGAAGGATTGCTTTTCGTCCTCCGAAGCGTCCTCCCCGCGCAAGGGGTGGAGCGCTCGGAGAGACTCTTGTCCGCTGAAAAGGACTTTTCGTTTTGAGGACGCTTCACGTCCTATATCACCCGCTTTTCTTCAGAGGACGCGTATGACGCCTTTCCTCCTCAGAAGAGGTAGAGTCTCAACCGACGAGGACGCTGGGTTACGCGCACAGGCGTGTTCCCCTGAGATGTAGGTAGCTGTACCTGCGAGAAGGAAGGAGGCGTCCCTCGCCCCTCGCCTTCTCGCAGGGTCAGTCCTGCCCCTTCTTCTTCGTCACCTACGAAGAAAATCCTTTTGTCCCTTCAGGACAGATTTTCGTCTCTCATGGCTCAAAGGACTCGCCCAGCAGCAGTCGAGCCTAAGCGGAGAAAGGACGTCAGGCTGCCCGTCAAGAGGACGAAGCAGTCTCCTTCTCTCTTCTCGTCTCGTTCATCTCTCTCTCCTCCTCCGGATCGTCACCGTTCTCGTTCTCCGAGTAGATCTTACGCTCAGCAGGACGCTTTGCGCTTTCGACAGGGACGCTTGCTACAAGAAGCAGGACGCTCTCTGTTCGAAGCAAGCACGCTTTTCGGACGAGGCAGGACGCTTTTGAGGACGCTCAGCAGGACGCTTGCCTGGCTAAGCTTTTGGCGCCTCTCGTCAGGAAGCTCGTGCTTCCTCTTGTAGGGACGTGTCTAATAGTAAGACAGTTCCCGTTGTTTCAAAGGACGCTCTACGTTCACAAGATGTCCGTCCTTCAAAGGATCGTCGTAAGGGCGAGTCCTTGTGCCTGTTTGAAGCGGTAACTTCCAATCAGCGGAAAGTCTTTGTTTAGACCTAAGCCTGCTGGGACATACGCCCTCTCCGGATGGACGTTCTCCAGTTCCTCTTAGAGAAGAAGGGGAACATAGTAGTCCAGCGAGTTCAGTCGAAGAGGAACCTCCGGTAGCTTCGGCTGTCTCAGACTATAAGGTTCTTGTGCGGCTGTTACGTTCGTCCTTCGGGTGGATAGTTTCAGCCGGCAGCCCCTAGGTCTCCTCCCTCTCAACTTTCGTCTTCTAAGTCAGTCAAAGACTCCTGAGTTTGTCGAGATGAAGACGTCGCTTTCAACCAAGAGGCTTTCAAGAAGCTCCAAGATTTTATGTCTCGAAGGAAGGACCAGGGCAAGACCACTTTTGCCTTTCCTCCCTCTAGACTCTCCGGGAAAGGAGGCATTTGGTATGAAACCAAGGAGGACGTGGGGGTGAAGGTTCCTTCGTCCGCTCTTGGGGACTTCTCCAGTTTAGTAGACGCTCAGAGGAGGTCCCTCTTATCATCTGCAAAGGTGTCCTGGACTCCTGTGGAGACGGACCACCACTTGAAGGGACTGCTGCGCACTTT
Source organism: Macrobrachium nipponense (assembly GCF_015104395.2). Lineage (NCBI taxonomy): Eukaryota > Metazoa > Arthropoda > Malacostraca > Decapoda > Palaemonidae > Macrobrachium > Macrobrachium nipponense. The sequence goes on along the minus strand of NC_061101.1, from coordinate 9,461,722 downwards.
GGGTGTCTTCAATTTCTTTGACTGGTGCTTGGGAGTTTTGGACCTTCAGTCTAGAAGCCCTGATTCTCTCAGTCTGGGGGAGCTGTCCAGCGTGTTGTCGTGTATGGACAAGGCCGTCAGGGATGGTTCGGAAGAGCTGGTTTCTCATTTTGGAACAGCTTTCCTGAAGAAAAGAACTCCTCTATGTAATTTTACCGCTAAGTCGGTTTCTCCCGCTCAGAAAGCGGAATTGCTCTTTTCGCCTCTTTCGGACCATCTCTTCCCCCAGGCTATGGTGAAAGATCTTGCGACTAGTTTGCAGGAGAAGGCGACCCAGGACCTCTTGGCACAGTCTTCAAGGCGCCCAGCAGTTCCTTCTACATCTTCGTTCGTGAGACCCCCGAAGAAAGTCAAACCCTTTCGCGGGGCACCCCCCTCAAGAGCAGCTCCTCGAGGGAGAGGTTTTTCGAGAGGAAGAGCTTCATTTAAGCCAAAATCTACCAAATGAAGATCTTGTCCTTCAGATGCCAGTCGGGGCCAGGCTGAAGTTCTTTGCGGAGGCAGAGAGGGGCAGACCCTTGGACTCTCAAGATCGTAGAGCAAGGGTACAAGATCCCCTTTTTACATCCTCCTCCTTTAACATCAACTCCCAGAGACCTCTCTCCGACTTATCAGGGAGAGAAGAAAAGTATCCTTTTCGATCTTTTAGACCAGATGGTCGAAAAAAGAGCGGTGGAGCAAGTCGTGGACCTGGGGTCACCGGGCTTCTCAACAGGATTTTCCTGGTGCCGAAGCAGTCGTCGGTTTGGCGCCCAGTCCTGGATGTGAGCAGGCTCAATCTTTTTGGTGGAGAACAAGTTCAAAAAAATGGAGACGCCTCAGTCAGTGCTAGGAGCCTTGAGACCTGGCGACTGGATGGTGTCTCTGGACCTGCATGGACGCGTACTTTCACGTCCCCGTTCCGTCCACCCTCTTTCAAGGAAGTACCTGAGATTCGTCTTAGGCAACAGGGTTTGGCAATTCAGAGCCCTTTGTTTCGGTCTCAGCTCGGCCCCGTGGTTTTTTATTTATAATGAGGAATGTAGCGAGGTGGCTCCATTCTTCAGGGATCAGGATATCCCTCTACCTCGACGATTGGCTGATCAGAGCGTCGTCGAGAAGAAAATGTCTGGAGGACCTTCAATCAACGTTAGCCCTAGCAAAGTCCCTGGGCCTTTTAGTCAACTCCGAAAAGTCACATCTGACCCCGACACAGTCCATCGTGTATCTGGGGATTCAGATGGATTCAGTGGCTTTTCGGGCGTTTCCATCCCAGGAACGTCAGCAGCTAGGTTTAGAGAAAGTCTCAGCCTTCCTAGGGAGAGAAGCTTGCTCGGCGAGGGAATGGATGAGTCCTGCTGGGCACTATTTCCTCGCTGGAAAAGTTTGTCTCTTTGGGAAGACTGCACCTCAGGCCTCTTCAATTTTTCCTTGCAGAAGAATGGAAAGCCAAGGAGGACCTGAATGCGATCCTAAGGATCTCAAAACACAGTGAAAGACCACTTAAGATGGTGGCTCGACCCTCAGAAGTTGCGAGAGGGCTTATCCCTAAATCTTCTGAGCCCCGACCTAGTGTTGTTCTCAGACGCTTCCATTTCCGGTTGGGGAGCAACACTAGGAGGGGAGGAAGTGTCAGGCTCCTGGAGAGGGGAACAGGTAGCCTGGCACATCAATGTAAAGGAACTGGCAGCGATCTTCCTGTCGCTGCAGTTCTTCGAAGGCAAAGTGTCAGGCAAGGTCATTCAAGTCAACTCGGACAGTACCACAGCCCTTGCATATCTGAAGAATCAGGGAGGAACTCACTCCCGATCCCTTTTTCTCCTATGGGAGGGCAGACGTAAGGCAGATCAAGATCCTGACGAGATTCGTGGCAGGGGTACAGAATGTCAGGGCGGACCTTCTCAGTCGTCGAAATCAAATTCTGCCCAAACAGAGTGGCCGACCTTGCCACCAGGAAGTTCTGTCAGCCAATTCTGGAGGACTGTGGGAACGTCCTCTAGTCGACCTGTTCGCCACGTCGAGGACGAAGAGGCTTCCTCTGTATTGCTCCCCTGTCCTGGATCCAGGAGCAATTGCGGTGGATGCGTTGCTCTGGAGCTGGATAGACCTAGATCTTTACGCCTTTCCCCCATTCAAGATCATGGGGGAAGTCATGAGGAAGTTCGCAGCTTCAGAAGGGACAAGGTTGACTGATTGCCCCGATGTGGCCAGCAAGAGAGTGGTTCACAGAGGTCATGACTTTCCTTGTGGACTTCCCAAGAACGTTGCCCTGGAGGAGAGATCTACTCAAACAGCCTCGCTTCAAAAGGTATCACCAAAACCTCTCCGCTCTGGCTCTGACTGCGTTCAGACTATCGAAAAGTTGGCCAGAGCGAGAGGCTTTTCGAAAGCAGCTGCGAGAGCAATCGCTAATGCTAGAAGAGCCTCTTCAAGAGCTGTCTACCAATCTAAGTGGCCTCCTTCAGGGCATGGTGCAAAAAGGAAGGAATTTCCTCTTCCACGACCTCTGTGAACCAGATAGCAGATTTCTTGCTCTATTTAAGAAATGAGCAGAAATTGGCAGTCCCTACAATTAAGGGTTATGGAGTATGTTGTCGGCCGTTTTTCGACACAGAGGACTGGACCTCTCTGACAACAAAGGATCTATCACGATCTCTTAAGGTCGTTCGAAACCTCCAAGATTCCACAGGCAAGACACCCTCATGGAATCTCGATGTGGTTCTGAAACATCTAATGTTAAGTCCCTTTGAGCCTCTCCACGAAGCTTCTCTACGGGACTTGACGAAGAAGCGCTTTTCCTAACTTCTCTGGCGACGGCGAAGAGAGTTAGTGAAATCCAAGCGTTCAGTAGCCTAGTGGGCTTCAAGGGGGACAACGCTGTCTGCTCGTTGAGCCCGACTTTCTTGGCCAAAAAATGAGAACCTGTCAATCCTTGGCCCAAGAGCTTTGAGATCAAAGGTATGTCGGGTCTCGTGGGTCAAGAACCAGAGAGAGCCCTGTGCCCTGTCAGGGCTCTCAAGTTCTATGTTCATAGAACTAAAGAGATAAGAGGTCCCTCAGGTAATCTCTGGTGCTCGGTGAAAGACCAGATTTGCCTTTGTCAAAGAATGCTGTGGCTTTCTTTATGAGGACGTCATTAAAGAGGCTCATTCATCTTGCCAGAAGACTGATTTGAGCCTCTTTAAAGTGAAGCTCACGAAGTTAGAGCCCGTAGCTACTTCTCTTGCCTTCCAAAGGAATGTCTATGAAAGATATCCTTGATAGCACCTTTTGGAGGAGCAATTCCGTATTCGCCTCACATTACCTCCGGGATGTGAGAACGATTTACGAGAACTGTAGTTCTTTGGGGCCATACATTTTGGCAGACACAGTTTTGGGGGCGGGGTGAGGTAGCTCTCTTCCTATCCCTTAGCTTAGTTTAGGTTAGTTTTATTGTTGTGTTTTTGGTTGATGGTGAGATCTTCTGTGGAAATCTCCCATTCTTTAGTTTAACTGTCAGGGGTCTTTTGGTTAGTTGGTCAGGTGGTGGTCGGTTGCTGTGTTACTCCCATATGTTTGGCTCGATGGTCTTGTCACGTTGAGGTCATGTCCCCGTTGACAGAGCATCCAGAGCGCACCAGCACTACAGGTCTACACCTGGCGGCAACTCTGATAAAAGCAGAAGCAGGCTTAAGTGACAGTAATCACAGAGTCTACTCTGCTAACAGGTAAGGAACCAAGAAGTACATCGTCTACTTAATTTTAAGTTTCCTAAAAAATCCTATTCTCTCTTCCCGCCATCCGAAGGTGGGATTCAGCTATATATATAATCTGACAGGTAAGTTTCATGAACAAAATGTTATTGTTATAATACAATTAAGTTTGTTCATACTTACCTGGCAGATATATATAATTAGAGTGCCCACCCTCCTCCCTCAGGAGACAAGGGTCATGAATAAAATATGAATAGAAAATGGGAATGGTTCCTGATATCCGCCTCCCCCAGCAGCGGGAATGGGTACTACCACCTGGCCGCCCACTGCGTGTGCCGCGAGTTTTGAAATTCTGTCGGACGTCAGAAAATACAGCTATATATATATCTGCCAGGTAAGTATGAACAAACTTAATTGTATTATAACATAACATTTTTAAGATAATGGTTTATCTTGACTATAGTATATATTTTTTGGCTCTACTGCTTTTATGTATTGAAAATTATTTTATAAACACCATAAACTGTTCATCATTGCATTCATAGTTTTCAACTAGTTGTTCTATATCAATCCTCTTACTGTATCCCCATTCATATTGTCTTTTGTCCATCCTGTTATCCACCCTCTCCCAACAAGTATTTCATAGTGCAATGGCAAAGTTTTCCTCCGGTTATGCCTTTAAAACCTTTTTCCTGTCAGTCTCCCTTCCAGCACTAAATAACCTTTGGTCTAAATTCCATACTCCACTCTGTTCTATTTTTTTTTTTCTTGTCTCCACAAATTGCATTGACCACTAGAAAATAAAGTTTGAGGTGCTTTAAAATTTGCTAAAAGAAAAAGTAGCCATTATTCACAGTCAATTCTATTTTAGGTAAACCACTTGAAAGCAGAGCTGCGCCGAATCCAGAATAGCAATAACGTGGACTCAACAATCTGTGAAATAAGAGGAGGCCCTGTCTGTTCAAAGTTGTTTGACAAGGAGGAAGAGCCTTCAGGTGACAAATTTGACTACAGCTCCAGGAGTGGCATTGTATCGGTAAGGATTTTAAAGAAATAGGCTTCAAAATATTTTCATAGCAATAAAAAGCCAATGACTATTGATGCATGGGTTCATTCGCTTGCACCAAGTCTGGCACTCAGCAACGAAATCATAATGTGCCTCAATCTGTTACAAAAGCTCCCTGAGTGGTTAAGAGGAGCAAGGGCTGAGATCTAACAACAAAATATTAGTTTGTTAGAAACTACAAATTTGCATAAAGAAAGAGCCCTGTATGGGGATAGTGCCACCAGTGCACCTCACACAGTGCACTGTAGGTATTAATTGAGGGTTTTTGCAGCGTCCCTTCGAGCCTTAGCTGCAACTCCTTTCATTCCTTTTACTCTCCCTCTGTTCATATTTTCTGTCTTCCATCTTACTTTCCATCCTTTCGTAACAGTTGTTTCATAGGGCAACTGCAAGGTTTACTGTTTCCCTTTCATTGCTGAATAACCTCACAGGGTTCCAGCACTTGGCCTTTGGTCTAAATTTTATATTCTATTCCATAATGAGAAAGGTGCAAAGTCCCATGTCCAATCAACAGAAGTCATTCTTAATGATTGCGTTGAATGCACATTGTAGGACACGAAATTGATTCTTTGTTACATGAAATTCCTCCAAGCTCTGTAGGCTAAAGAAATGAAGAGGAGGAGGTCTCTATGCTTTGACTTTTCAGTCATTTGGGTAATATTTTTTAGTGCAGTTAATTTCCAATATTTACATACCTCCACTATTCATGATATATCTACTGATACAAGCACCTAAACTTTTGAATAGTAGTATCAAGGTAGTATGTTAATTTGCAAGATAAGCGTCACAAAAAATTTAAAAAAAAGACAAATGTGCACACAAGAGTATTGTGCTTGTGTGGAAAAACTATTTTTTTTTCTTTTTTTTTTTGTATAGTAGATAAAAAAGAAATGACTTAATTTGTTTTACTAAAATGTTTCTGTATATTATTTTTTAGGAGGTGCAGGTCATGATACTCCAGAACAAGCTGTACTGCCTTGAGAAAGAAAAGAAGACATTTGAAAATGAGTGTCGCAGTTTAGAGCAGCACATCGACCATTACAAGTCCAAAGCACAAGAGTGGAAAGACACTTGCCTGAAAGAACGTAGAACTGGGGAAAAACTCAAGAAAGAAGTTGAATCTTGGCGTACCGAAGCTACCCGACTGAGAAAGGAGGTCGAGAAGTGCCAGAGTGAGATCGAGAGACTGCAGTTTGAAATTGGCAGTCAGAGACAGTTTATTGAGAGGATGGAAAACGAAAGGAAGGGAGCCACTCCTAAACCTGTGCCACTGAAGGATCAGGTGAGCAATAATTTGTTGTTTGTGAACAGGTGGATTATTGTGTTTTGAATTGGTTTTGAGAGTGGAGGAGGAGTGGTTGGTGAAATGTATTTTGTAAGGTAAAAAAAGTCCTTAGATAATGGAGGATGCTGAGATAGATCTTGAAGGATTATTATTATTATATTATGTTAATAGGTACTTTAACCCAAGCTGATTTTTTAGCCCTTACAAAGCTGGTCAAAAGAATGTTAATTAATGATTTAGCTTAGATTTTGCTTATTTGATTGAAGCTCCATATAAATTTTTTTAGTTTATTGAAAAAGATGGGAATTCTGACAAAATTCTGTAATTGATTTGTTTCCAAAACTTGACAGTTGTCTTCTATTTTGGACATTTACACAAAACATATGTAGGTGTTAGTGTTATTTCGCATTCTGTACTTATAGGGATTAGATGTGATTCTATAAGAGCTAGCTTGATGAGTTAGTTGTGACATTTGTTCCTGAATTACAGTGGAACCTTGGTTTTTCGTATGTAATCTGTTCCGAAACCTCGTACGAAAACCGAAAATAATTCCCATGAGGAATAATGTAAGTACAATTAATGCATTCCAGACCCCCAAAAATATTAACAAAAAATACATTTTATAGGGAATTAACACATTTTACATGCAGAAAACAATGAGAAATAAATATAAATGACTAATGAAATGAATAAATGAACATTTAACATCACTTACTTTTATGGAAAACACTTGTTAGTGTATGGAAGACAGAGGAGGGGAGATGGAGGAGGAGAGGTTATTGTTTGGAAAGGGAATCTCTCTCCAGAAGAACTTCAGGTATCAAGGACCTATCTGGGGTTACTTCGAAGACCTTATAGCATACCCACACCGAACTGTAATTCCATATTAATCTGGCTTATTCCACCATGTATTTTACACTTGCCATTCAGAAAAGGAAATTTACCTAAAAATGCATCACTTCTCAAAAGATAGCCTATGAAAAACTGTAATAATGCAGCTGATAAGTATCAAACTGATAAGCTAAGGGGTTCTATTGGGAAACTGTCTTAATTAGACTAGCAAAATGTATGAAGACATTGATTTAGCTATTTGTCAAAGTAGTGAATCATTTGTTTTTAGTACAGGTACTCCAATTCATTTTTCATCCAGATTCGGTTCATAATCAAACTTCATTTCCTCATAGGTCAACGATAACAGTACTACTGCAGAGAAAGCGGAAAGAACGTCTGACTCTGCCTCATACACGCGCACACACGGAACTGCCATTCCCAGTAAGACCCGTTTAGAGACCTTGCCTGTTGGTAGGACTCCAAGCAACCCACAGAGGGTAGTAGCAGATAAAGAGCCCTTATGGTACAGTGCATATAAGGAAAATAAAGACTACTCAAAGTATAAATTGCCTCCAGGATCAACTCAGAAAAAGAAAGATGAAGACTGCAAAACTCAGTGACAGGAAAGTGTTTTAGTACAAAGTAGCTATTAAGGTGCTTCAAAAACAGAATGAACAGAAAAGACATTTAGAGTTATATATATGGATGAGACGATTTATTGAATAAGATATTAAAAATAGGATTTTATAGTGATGGATATCTATTGACTGATTTCTCACTTTCAAACTAGTTTACAAATATGTGCTAATTTTAGCGCCTGTGCTTAGGAGCTACAGTTGAGCAGAATTTTTAATATACTTTTCATTCTTGATTATCTGTCCTTTTAAACAAGTTTCATGTTATGACTAATATTTAGTTTTTCTAGTTTCTCATCATGTACCCTTAATGAATCTTGAGGATTGTTTTATTTTGTAAACGATTAAGTTTTATAATAAAATTTTTCCCAGAAAACGATGTGGTTAACCCTGTCCCACCATGAAGTAGAAGTGTGGCAAAGAATATTCTGAAGAATATAAGAACAGAATACCAAGGAACAATTATATTTGTTCATTATATATTTATGTATTTACTGCATTTATATTAAAAGCAGGCCACCATGATGGAACAGCAAGAGAAGTTTGAAATCCATGATTGTTTTGCTTTTACTTATTCTCTTGCCTTCTCTCCATTTGCTGTGAAGTTGCCCTCAAGTCAGGCTGGCACATAGTAACATATTCTAGTGGTAGTGTTTCTGTTGACAGAAATTTTCTCCATGAATCCCTTACAGACCATAAGTGGTAACTAAGTGATTTATTAAAATTAGTTATAACTATTGTATGTATTAAATAATGAAAATTATAGACAGCAAAAGATGTATAATATAGATTTTATGCTGTTCTCTATGCAAATATTAGGGCTGCACAAGACAAATGACAATCACAGAGATAGCAAAGTCCATATGAATAATTAAAACGCTGAGGATGAACTTACTTTCTTTGTATGCTGCTAATGCCATCCATTTCTGGCATGCCTTACTCATCATCTATTTCTGATTTAAGTTACCAGAGAAATATATTTTTCCATAATACTGCAGAATAGCCTAGATTTATCACAAGGTGTTATTAGTAAGAAAACTGTTTGGGAATGTTTTATTAAATTTTACTGATTTGAATTGTATATATGTATATTAAAGAATCTATATATATATATATATACTATTATATTATATCATATACTCTTATCATCTATATATTATTATATATATATTATCTATAATATATTATATATATATATAGAGCACTGCCCAAAAATTATTTTTAGCCTTTTGAACTGAATTAGGATATTTAGGAAAGCAATAGTAATGCGCCCTGTTTTTTTACATGTAAGATGATTTATCACAAGCACTGACCAATGCGGCTAAACTGACATGGCTATGAAGGATATGCAATAAAACTATTTTGGTGGAATGTTTTATTAAATTTTACTGGTATAAATTATATTTTACTGATTTGAATTATATTTAATATATATGTGTATGTATATATATATATATATATATATATATATATATATATATATATATATATATTATATTAGAGCGCACCACAACTTATTTAGCCTTTTAAACTGAATTAGGTATTTGGTAAGCATATTAATGCCCTGTTTTATTACATGTAAGATGTTTGTCACAAGCACTGACTAATCGGCTAACTGACAGATGAAGGATATGCCACCAACTCGAGTCCTGTGTCTTATTTACAACTGAAACTAAAGGACATCCTGATCACAGTAGCAGAACTCGGTCACTAAAATCTTATAATGCCAGAGTTGGAAGGGAACTCGTACTCTTCAAGAAGTAGCTTAATGTAGTCGATATCCTTTGAAGATGATCAAACCAGCCCAAGAAAAGTATATAAGACAGAGGTCTGGAAAAACTAATCCTTATTATATATATAATATAAAGAACATCAGATCACAATGAATTAACTTAATTTGTGATAGAAGGAAGTTCTCTGTTTGTTTGATGTTCCCTTCAAAGGAAAAGTCCCAGGACTTGTGGGAATTGAAAACAGGACATACATCAAAGAAGTTTAAACAGTTACACACAAAACTTTCAGTACTGGAAATTAAATACAGCCAGTAACTTTCAATACTGGAAATTAAAACAGGAGCTTTGTTCAGGCAAAGATCATAGGTTAAATAAGTACATTTATGTATGGAGCTCACTGAACGTTAGAATGATATAAGGAGGAACTATGTTTCATTGTTAAATGAAAGGTATGCCTGTCATCTGAAATACTGTAGAATGAAATTTATTGCCCCACAATGACAAGAGCCTGATAAATGAGAAACAGTGCAGAAAGATTTCAATATCATCTTGCTGTAAATTGATAAATGGAAACAAAGTAGGCACTGAAAAGTTGTGAAAGTCCTCCTCATTGTCAACACAGCTGATAAAAGCCTTCCTTAATTTAACAAGATTCAATTTAGTTGGCTCTCGGTCATCTATCGTGTCAATATTGTTTGTTAATCAGGGCAGCTACTTTTTAGGAAACAGCATTGTTAGCTTACAACTAGTTGAAAGTATTGTTGAGTATTTACAGTCTATTTACAAATGTCCTCTGCCTATAGATCCAAGGAGCTTATATACTTCAACATAAGTTAATATGGATGCTGACTGAGAACAAGCTTAGGTTTAGCGAATCTGATGATTTTTCTGTATAACCACTAAAAGTTCAGCTTGCATGACATACCTGTACATGTGCAATGTCCATTGTACCCTAATGTTGCATTTTTCATCTGTTTAGTTCTTGTCACAAGTTTGTTGAGCACTGCAAACACTCCTCCTAGAATTTGCACGTCATCCTTCTTATATAAACTGGGTTTAAATCTGCACAAATTTTGATAATTCATATTCCATATCTTCCATTAATTGTTAAATTTTTTGCTGTTCATTCTCAACTTCCCATTTATTCTGCATAATGAATTTTCTTCAAAATGGAAGAGTTTGTTTCAATAAGCAAGCAGTTTTTTGGTTATTTCACTTTGCACCTGGATGTGGTCTTGAAACATATGATCACTTACGTCACATGAGGTTATTACAACTTTCTCTGATGCTGAAGATAATATATAGTAGTCCTTGAAGCTATTTCAATTAGTGTAGAAAAACATTTTTCTTCCCACACATACTTAAGATCGCTGGCAACCTGTGAAGAACATTTAAATGTTTTTTCAGTGTTTTCTGTCACCTCACCAACTTTCATTTTTAGAGATAAAGATATATTCATTGCAGTTTCAACAGCATAAAAGTAAATGGAAAAGTAATGCTATCTTGTCAGTTAGTGACTGTATATCTTCGTGTGCCTGAGTAGTTTGTCAGTCAACTGATGTTGGATTCTTTCTTACATGATCCTAGCTTATATTTAATAGTTTTACATAAGGCATAAACTGAGCTAGTACCTTTGTATACTGTAAATTCTCTCTACGTCTGAATTTCATTATCTACCTTTATTCTAAATTAGAAATGTACATTGTGCATTCAAGCAAACAAACTACGACTGTTTGTTGAGCCTAAATTCAGTAACAAGCATAAGATCATACGTCAACTTGAAATATGAAGAAAGTACTTACTACACACTGAGCATTTTTCTTCATCACTGTTGTCACCACATCCGTCAGTCCCAGAGCAAAGTATGGCTGTTGAACGACACCTTCCATTTCGACACCTGTTGGCAATGGAGATAATATTACAGCAACAAATGTTGATAAGATTTTTTTCAAAATGTGGGTTGATTTCTCGTAGGTGATACTAAGGATACTAATGAGTGTGATGTTCTAGATAATCTCTTGGATATTAAGATTAAGATTTCATGCACGTGGTGAGGTTTTGTATATCAGTAGTAGTTTTATTTTACCATTTTTTTTATCTGAATCACCATTATAACTTGATGAGTTGGGGCAATAAAAAGCCATTGACCTAATTTCCAGGGCACAATTTCAACATCAAATACAGGTCATACATTAATTATCTTTTATGTATGACGTATGCATAAAACCTGTATAATGAGAAAGTTGCTGAGGTACACTGGCATTTTAAAAGTTTGAGAGATCAGAGTTGCTGGTGAAGAATTTTACATCACTGACTGGGAAGCCAAATCAGTTATACGTCTGTCCACAGGTTTCATGTCATGGGTTTTCTTAGTAAACATTGCATGGAATAACATGCCTTTCATTCTTTTGTGCCACAAATACATAACTATCTATGAAAAGGAATTAAAGTGTCTGAGAAGCTTTTACCTAAACGGACAGTACGTAGCCGTAATCGAGCCCTGGACACAGGCCTCCTCGTCTTCGTCACTTCCATCGCTACACGTCGGAGTGGCATTGCAGAACACGAATCCAGGAAGGCATCTCCCATCACCACAGCGGAACGTCGACGCTGGACAAACTAGGAAGGAAATCAAAGTTATACTCGGAGGTAGGAGATGGTACACACACAAAATCTAGTAATGTTGAAATTGGAAATGTTGACTTGATTATGAATCTTTCCCCTCCCAGGAATGAATCCAAAACAATCTTGAAAATATCAAGTTACGATGTTCACCTTGCCACATGTTACTAGCATAGATAATAAATAGCAAAGGGTTCTTGAGGAACACCTGATATGGCATGACTATTCTAAAGACTTGCCTTCTCTGCAGTTGACCTCGTCTGAGCCATCAGGGCAGTGTGCTTTGCCGTCACAAAGCCTGGACCTAGAAATGCAGGTGCCATCCCTACAGGTGTGAGCTAGAGGCGGACATCTATGGGGGAGGCAAGAGTCTTCGTCAGAGCCGTCTTCGCATTCTCTGACGCCATTGCAGACGTAGAACCAGCTTATGCACCGACCTGACGAAGCGCACTGAAATGAAGAGTAAACTCTATAGGTAATCTGTTTTTTTTCCATCTGTTCTTCCGCCTGTGGTGGTCGCGCATGGTAACACTGCGTCCCGGGCTTTAAATAGTTACGTTATGTCTAAGTTTTATGTAAATAAAAGGATATCTGGGTGTACATTTGCAACTGAAAAAGTGTTTTAATAATTTACTGTATGCGAATTACACCGTTAATATTCGAAATAGGATATATTATTATTATTGTTGAGTGTAAGCTGAATGTAACTATCTGAAGCCCAGGACGCAGTGTTACCATACGCAAACACCACAGGCGGGTGGACAGATGGGGGAAAAAAACGAGTATAGTACCACCTGCACTTGAATATGTAAAAGGTATCTTAGAGCTATCAGAAAGAAATTCCACATTATTTCTAAACTAACCTGTATATAATTTACACCAGACATTCAATTTCAGAGAAAAAGGTAGTCGTAATATTGTAGTCGATGAGTACAAAAGTCCGCTACGTTGAGACGTCAATAATGCAGAGGTTACAACAGCCAAGAGTTTGAAAATCGTATATTAGGAACTCAGCTGGCTGTGCTACCTTAGTCAGACTCAGCTGGTTGGTACTACCTTAGTAGACTCAGCTGGCTGGTGCTACCTTAGTAGACTAAGCTGGCTGTCACAAGCAGTAGCAGCATGAATATTCGAGACAATTAAGCAAGTGTAAAGTAAGATGAACAAGAATATATTTAAATGTAAAAGAACAATAGTTCAGCGACCTATTTTATAAGAGGAAAAAGAAAAGTGAGTTACAAAATTTAAAAAAAAGTTACAGCAAACGAGTTCATCCTGCTAACTAGTGTATCAGGAGATATTGAAACAATCATGATATCCGAAATTCTCTCTCTCTCTCTCTCTCTCTCTCTCCTCCGTAGAGGGGTAGTGCCGTCAGTGGGCCTCATGCGGTGCACTGTAGGCATTACTTAAGGTTCTTTGCAGCGTGCCTTCGGCCCCTAGCTGCAACCACTTTCGTTCCTTTTACTGTACCTCTTTTCACCTTCTCTTTATTCATCTTACTTTCATAACACTTGTTTCAGAGTGCAACTGCTTTGAGGTTTTCCTCCTGTTACACCTTTCAAACCTTTTACTGTCAATTTCCATTTCAGCGCTGAATGACCTTATAGGTCCCAGTGCTCTGCCTTTGGCCTACATTCTATAATCAACTCTCTCTCTCTCTCTCTCTCGTGCAATAGGGACTAGTCGTCATTCTACACTGAAACGAACGAAAGGACAAGAGAGAGAAAAGCACCCAAGACGTTTTACCTGAAAAGTGTCCTTGTGACACCCGGTGTTTTCCGCCGAACATTTCGAGGTGTCGGTGAGGCAGTGACAGACACCCTCCTTGCAGTGAGTGAAAGGGTCTGATGCTCTGCACTGGCTAGAAGTCTCGCACCTCTGGCCGAGGGAGGCTGGAATGACTCCAGCATCTGAAAAATAAATTACAGAATGTTTTAGGCCTATATAACCTCTCGGAATTGACGTCACGCTTCTAGAACGACTGTCTGCGAACTCTCCTGTCTTATAAAAAAGTGAGTTTTCGTAAATTAGAGAAACGAGGGAATACAATGAAACGATAGGACTACTAACATAGATTTAATCGGTGTTTGTTTTGGCTTCAAGATGCAATTAGTCTAGAAAATAGGCTTTACTTTCAGCTACTTTTACGTAAAGGAACACCATTCCTTGAAATATTCATGAAAGCATTTGATAGGAAACATTGGCAAGTGTAGGTAATATGATAACGGTTGCAGTGGCCTAAGCATTGATCTAAGATGACGAAGTTTTTGCCGGCATATATGGAGTTCACAAGCAGCATGACTACAGGATCTGGTGACAGTCATGGAAATATTGTTTATAGAAAAAATAAGATTTTTATGTAGTAAATTTTCCCATGATACTACTCTTTATGTTCTCGGTAACTGCTGTTTTGAAGTTATGGCACAGAGGCAAATGATATGTGTTCTGCCCCACGAGGCTTGTAGTATTAACTTCGTTAATTTTAAAAAGAGTTACAAGTTAATAGAGTTAAAATGGCAACATTAACGGCGTTACTTAGGTGTCGACACCAGGGGATGCAGATTCTATGAAACGCCGAAGTGGTAACATAACGCATAGGTTACGGCTAGAAAGTCGACAATAATTGGTAGATCAGGCATGGCCTTCTTGCTCGTAATTCGTATTGCTTTCTGCAGTTAGAGAACTTCGGGTTAATAAAGAGAGAAGTTTCTTTGTGCAAGTTGGTTAATTTCCTTATGGCGCTGCTTCAGGTAGTAAAAAAAAAAAAGTAATTTCAAGCAGATGTAGACAAACTGAAAGTGTAGTACTAAATAAATGTCCCATGATATGAAATGATAAATGGAACATTTTCGAATAATGGCACTGAAGAGAGCATGCGTCTTCTCTCTAGGAATTCTGGAGAAAAGGTAACATTGTAGTTTCATCAATATTTTAGTTTTATTTATTAGGATTTATTTATAATGATCGGCCCGTTTGTTTGCACATGCGCATCCTTAGAAGGCATCCATTTCAAGCTGTTAGTTATAGTTAGAAGCTCGTAGTTTGAAGACATTCATTTTAAAATTAAGCGGTTATTTATGAAAATCATGGCATGCTTTAGACTAAATTATATCATGCTTCGTTCGTACTATACATTTCTTCCGAGCATATTGATATTGTAATTGTGCATGCATATTCTATGTAAGAGACTTGATTTTTTTTTTCTCAATGGTTGGACAAGGCGCAAGCATACAAAATTAGATTATGGGCCATGCAGTTTCTCTTGAACTCTTACTTTGTAGGGCGCTCTGGCCTGAAAAGAGAGACAATATATGATCATTACACTTATGATTTATTGTAACACGATGCAGAAGGGGATCATTGTACAGCTTTAAGAATGAACATAGCTAGAGAGAGAGAGAGAAAGAAGAAACTCGGTTCTCATAACACAAACCCTTACCTCTCACGACGTCACGAGCAAAGTAAAAAGAAGAAGAAGAAAGCTTTTGATACAGCAACCCAAGATCGCCATCTTTATCCATTCCCGCGCAAGCATTCCCTGTTAAGGACGTATAAAGCCTAGTAATCAATGCCTTACCTTTTTGCACAGGGATACACCTAGACTCATCCTCGGCTTCGATGTGTCCCGCGGGGCAGGCGCAAATGGCCAGGGGAACTCCGATGGGCACAGGGGATATCCCGGGGATAGCGGAGATGCTGTTCACGTCTACTGCGTCTATAGACTTGATGGTCGTGAACCTCTGTATGACACAGACGGCGCCGGGTACGTCCGAGCTACACTGGGCACTGGTGCCACAAGGTGAACCCAAGGCTGTGCGACGAGTTTGGGCGTTAGAATGGGTGGGTATGGAGGATATATACGTCATGGTGTTGGAAATGGAAATGGTGGATGAGAGAGAGAGATGCTACTGTGAATTCAACATTTAGAGAAATGAAACCATGAAAATGGGCGGGGTTTGGGGATATTTTTGTGCTTAAAATAATTTGTGCAAATAGAGAGTTTTTGGTTGTAATGAATGTAAACGTCATAAATAAAATACTAATTATGAAACTTGAAAAAAGAAACACTGACCTTCAATTAACTAACAAAAAGGAATTACAAATGAATTAAACACAACGAACTTTGATCATTCATATACACCAAGAAAAAAAAAACTCCCTACGAGACAGTTAATTAAAAAGTCTCTTTTTATCAGAAACTACAAACTACAAAAGTATAAAATAAGAGAAAAGTATTTTCAAGGGACTTACACATCATTAGCTATCTATTAACTATGTGACCAACACAAAATATTTAGATATTATTGCAAGGGAAAATGAAATAAAAGAATAACAGGAAAATGCTCTAGACAGATAGGACTACTGACAATCTAGAAGTACGCTCTTAAGACACTGAAGTTAAACGAATGTAATGTAAGAATATATATATATATATATATATATATATATATATATATATATATATAATATATATATATATATATAATATATATAATATATATATATATGTGTGTGTGTGTGTGTGTGTGTGTGTTGTGTGTGTGTGTGTGTGTTTAAATGCCTAAGTGTATCGGTAAATACTCATTCATATCAAACCACAACTCACTATATTTCGTGATACCACAAGAATCTCCGACCTGTGGCACGTCGCTCGAGCATTTGCAACGCCCGTATACCCTGGGCACGATGAAATCGCAGTAGCTGCCCTTGCTCTGTATCTGGCATTGATCGTGGCTTCGACACATCTCGCCCAGTTTAGCCTCTGTAAAAAAAAAAAAAAAAAAAAAAAAAAAAAAAAAAGAATGAAGTCTAGAAGGTAGGTACTGACTGACGCCATTGGCTGTTAGGCTTAGTGTCAAATGATTCTTTAGTTATCAGAGAAAAATATGACAGTTTTAACCTGAGAAAAAGTTATAGAAATTATAGAAAAGAATCATAGATTTATAGAATAAAGAATTAAATAATTATAGCTTTGCTCAGATAACATTAAAGTGTCCTTGTAGCTACAATCTATATAGAGGGAATCAGTTATGAGTCTAGTTAAGAGTCTGAAAATGGATTCAATTTCTAAAATTGATGACAATCATATACAGAAATATTTAAGTAAAATGTATAATCTCCAAGAGTTAATTATTGACCATAAGTTCATAATTCATGTAATATTAATCAATGTCATCTAGACAGGTTACAATACACGAAGAAACTTTGCAGAAGAAAAATTGTTAACTATCACTTGAAAAGATGTCAGTACTAGGCAGAACTTAACTGGGGCTAAATGAAATAACTTGCAGGTAACCTGTACATAATTAAATTGCATTATTTTGTAAAGAAATCGTACGTTACGTTACGTACTTTTAAGACAGTTGTTTCGGCGGTACGGAGCGTAATCTGCTCCGCACCGACAATAACCCTGGATGCAGGCGGAGTTGGCCACGCGCATGCTGCACTGCGCATCCACCTCGCACTTGAATCCGAGCAATGAACCTGTTTAAATAAAAGTTTTTTTTTTTTCTCTCATATAATGGCGAAGTAGTATTAATATTCTGTATATAACACACAATCAATCTGATAGACATGTGGTGTTAGGTTTAGGAACTTCAATTAATCTGATGGACTTATGGTGTTAGGACTTAGGTCTATGAACTCCCATAATAACAGTATATGTTCACGAAAGCAACGATTGTCTTGATGGCAGAAATAACAGCTGCTGTTTTTAATTACAGAAAATAACGCCTGTTATCTTTTATTACCAAAGTTACAGCTGTCATGATTTCTTCCGTTAGCTACAGCTGTTGCAATGAAAGAGATAATGACAATATCGATAAAAGCACTTATTGATTAAATAAAAAGTGGTTTAGAAGATGAGAAAGAGATTGTAGTACTACCACAAAAAAATAAACAATAGACGCAAAAGATTTATTTTCTTTCTTTTGATTAAGTTGGAAAATCTAAGGGGCTCCGGAGACTTTCATATAGCGTACAGTCACGATTTGCTCTCTCTCTCTCTCTCTCTCTCTCTTCTCTCTCTCTCTCTCTCCTCTCTCTCGTATGCTACTTGAATTTCTGAGAAAATTCAGTTTTTCTCTCTATGTCTCTCTGCCGTATATAGTTTAAATTCTGGAAACATTCATCATTATTATAGGTGATCCATTCAAATGCACACATTGCGATCTCTCTCTCTCTCTCTCTCTCTCTCTAACTTGAGGTCACCTGTCTGTCCCTCCCTCCCTCCCTTACCTGGCAAACAGCGCTGAAGGTCCACTTGGACGTAATGCGGCTGACACCGACACCTTCCCTCGTCACAGACGCTGTTTACGACGCTGCAGTGTTTGCTGACGACGCATCTCTCGCCCAAGAGTGACCTCGCTGACATACTCAGGAGGTCGACGCCGTACCAGGAGACGGAGTTTAGGCTTTCGTCGTTGGCGGCGGCGACCTCGTCGAGGGAATTCCTAGGCGCAGTTACGCTCTGGTGGTGAAATGGTACGAATGAGAGATAAGGGAGGTATACAGAGATAAAGACCATCTGGTTGTGAAACGGTACGAATGAGAGATAAGGAAGGTATACAGAGATAAAGACCATCTGGTTGTGAAACGGCACGAATGAGAGATAAGGAAGGTACCTATACAGAGATAAAGACCATCTGGTTGTGAAACGGCACGAATGAGATATAAGGAAGGTACCTATACAGAGATAAAGACCATCTGGTTGTGAAACGGTACGAATGAGAGATAAGGAAGGTACTGCAGAGATAAAGACCATCTGGTTGTGAAACGGTACGAATGAGGGGTATACAGGAGGTACAGTGATAAAGATAATGAAGTAATTTTTATTTGGTTTTAGAGTACTTCTGCTCTGTAAGCACATAATATAGGCCATAAGACAGCCGATAACAATGCTCTATAAGCACATATAGGCCTAAGATAGATCTGATTAGAAGAGAAGTAAAATAATGTTTTCTTCCTAGTTTTAAGTGTTATATTGTTGATAATTATCGTAATAGAAAACAATTATATATATATATATTATATATATATATATATATATATAATATATATATATAATACATTTTCTTTGAATTTATCCAGCTCTGATATAAATATATTAGTAATGTGAACAAATATAATAATGCAATAATATTTTCCTTGGGCGGGTGAACTGAACCCTTCCTTCATATTTGGACAAAAAAAAAAAAAAAAAAAAAAAAAAAAAAAAAAAAAAAAAAAAAGAGCCGGGTTAACGTCTGGGTAATTTGAAGAGTTCATTCCCCTTCTTCGAAAGAAGATACTATTGCAAGAGAGAGAGAGAGAGAGAGAGAGAGAGAGAGAAACGTGGTCAGACAAGCCATATCTGGTGTTTACAAAAGGCACGCCGGGTTCCCCGTCAAGGTCTTCGGTGTCAGTGGCCTCTCTCTCTCTCTCTCTCTCTCTCTCTCTCTCTCTCTCTCTCTCTCTCTCAGGCATCGTCCGTATGTCGTGTATAGGTAACTGAGTTCGGAAGACAGCGGGGAATTAACGCATGTTGTTACTTCCGTATTAGACCGTTGTTATGTAAACTTTACATTCTTCTGACGTAACTTTTTTTCTAAGAGAAAATCTGAAAAAATCTGATAATTATTGATTCAACTGAAGAATTTTGTCCGATTCATTATACTATGATAATTCCTTTTAGGCGAAAGCTTATTTCTAAGGCCAATTGATTATCGTAATCCGAATTATCTGAATAATTCTTCACATAGTCTATACTTGCGAAAGAAGGCCTAAGTGTGCTGGTATGACTTCCCTTTGGCATGGCCAATTTAACGTAATGGTTCTCTAACTTAAGGAAGGAGACTGAATCTCTCTCTCTCTCTCTCTCTCTCTCTCTCTCTCTCTCTCTCTCTCTCTCTCTCTCTCGGCCGTTGCTCATCCTCTTCTGAAGAAGAGAAAGCCTAGGCTATGTGATAACCCGGTTTGTACGCCCACCAGGATAACTGTCATTCCTCGTTTCTCCCGACCCAGAACGGCTTACGTTTTCTGTGCTTCTGGTTTCCTATTATAATCTGTATAGTCTACACATCAAATATTTTTCTGCGATTATCGTTCTTGTAACGGCTTGAGACACTACCACAACTGGACACTGTAAACCTTAAGTTAATTCATTTCAGAAATGGTTTACAACCGGTATTATGTTTGGTAGACACAGTTTCATTATTCAACAACTAATGTGCTTCTGTGTAGAGCTAATAGTGCATGTTACGTTAGGCTACCGAATGCTTTGATTTTAGCGTGAATTTACTAAATTAATTAATTAATCACTGCATTTTCAGCAGTATTTTATCTCGTTTTAGTGAACACCTCGAGAAATTCACAAAACGCCACGGAAACCAGAACCCTTGCTTACGGAACTCCGTATATGATACAGCACCCAAGAAGTGTCTTGACCTTCTCATGGGGGCAAAATATCTGTAGCGTTCTTCTTCTTCTTTATTTCCGGTTGTGTGCGTGTTTGTGTGTGTGTGTGTGTTTGTGTCTCCCGAGGAGTCCGTAACAAACCGTCCATAACGGTGAGGGCTACTTTTCTGAGACGGAAACTCACTTCCCACGGTTGCGGTTATATTCCCAGGGTAACTAAATAACTGTCCGATTTAACCGGGAACCGTTTTTTATCTCTCTCTCTCTCTCTCTCTCTCTCTCTCTCTCTCTCTCTCCTCGTACGGTTGACTTCTGCAAAACTTTGTCACTAGGTAGTAGGCCTAACCCAAGCAAGTATTTTCACTACAAGAGATTTACGATCTCTCTCTCTCTCTCTCTCTCTCTCTCTCTCTCTCTCTCTCTCTCTCTCTCTCTCTCTCTCTCTCTCTCTCACGCAATTACCGCGCGTGTTCGATCCACAGTGTCATGCTCTCCGCTGAAGAAGAAGGTCTAAAACAATTACAACGGTATAGCGTAACAGGAAATGCGCCTAACTGCGCCGTATCACTTTTTTTTTCTTTCTGTGTCATTGCAGGACCTACAGGTGTTTTGGTGTTTTTGGGGGTGATCTAGGTGACCTCTAGGCGGGAGGGGGGGGCGGTTGTTGGTGGTGTGAGATGGGTGACCCTGGGGTGGGGGATGTGAATCAGGTGACCCTTGGAACTGTAAATAATGGAGTTCCCCAAGGTGCTGTATTCTGGGGGGTCACCCTTGCTTTTTTTTTTTTTCTTACCGTTTTTCTGTTTTGTTTACCAATGTTTTCCTTCTCTCTCTCTCTCTCTCTCTCTCTCTCTCCTCTCTCTCTCTCTCTCTCTCTCTCTCTCTCTCTTTTCTTTAGTATTTTGTGAAATAGGAGTAGCAGTAATGAGTAAATATACAAGATTTATATACCAATATTTACTTAGATTTTATTGGTGTGTAGTTGACGATCATCTGTGAATGTAATAGATAAATTAATTAAGAGCCAGATTCAGTGATAAATATACAAACCCTTCCATCAGTCGAAGAGAGAGAGAGAGAGAGAGAGAGAGAGAGAGAGAGAGAGAGAGAGAGAGAGAGAGATCCTGTAATCCCCGTGTAAACCACAGGCCAGTTATAGGACTTACCTCCTCACCGTTGGAGACAAACAGCATCCAAGAGAGAAGAAGAATGAGAGATACCAGCTTCATCATGCCCACGGGATCTGCAAGAAGAAGATGATGAAGCTTATGGGTCTAAAGTAAACGTTGCCTGTATAACGGCTTGGCGAGACGTCGCCAAAACCTTGCTAGTTAACTCGTGGAAGTATGTTTAGTCTTATACAATTCCTCTGGTAAGAAACACCAATAAGAAGAATAATATTTATGCTTTTGTTATTATTAATATTACTATCTATCATCATATCATTATTAAAGTTTGAAAGCATAACGGAGCGGGAACACGCCAACAAAACCTTGCCTGTTAACCCGCGTATGTTCAGTTTTATGGAATTCCGTTGCTAAGAAACACCAGCAATTAGAATATTTATTCTTTTAATCATCATTATTATTACTGTTTATTATCATTTTTGATTTGAAAGTTGAGTAAAGCTCAGAGAATTCGTCTTCCGAGTTTAAAGGGTGTCGTCACAAGCGAGTCCTGGAAGGGACCTGATTTCCAACATTTTCTTCGATGAAGCTGAAAATGTAAACACGAAACACCCTCGCCAAATGATAGGATGGAAGATTGCATGGTTGATAAGAAAAATGAATGAAATGGCAAAGCAGAGTCATAAGATGCCCAGCGGGGAGAAACTGCACAATTGACATAACAGAAAATGTGAGGCAAGGTACAATTTTTTGGCCCAAAGCTATGCAGCATAGTGACTGACAGAGTAATTATTTAATTTAAGCAGGAAGAATGTAACACTCATAAAGAACGTAGCAATAGAGTCCCTAATATTTGTTGATGATATGTTCCCCACAAGCAGGAAAGAAGGAGTAGAATGGCAATTGGCAACTGCCGTAGCCTAGAGCAGCTTAAGAAATTTACATTTAATACGAAGCCAAGTAAGTCAGCAGTGCTAGTTAAATAGATAAAAAAGCAAAGAAATCAGATGTACAATAAAAACAGAACTTAAAAATGGCCCAATTAGTAGCGTGAAAGAGTATAAAGTACTTAGGAGAATGGTACACACTGAATGGCTCAAAGGAAGCAAGTATTAAAACGAGAAATCAAAAGGTTGAGTACCTACTAAGAGAAATCAGAAAGATATGGAGATGTTTAACAAGTAGGAAACATGGCACTAGAAGTAAGGAAAAAGATCTATGAAACAGTATTGTACCAACCTTATTTGCCAACATAGAGACGTGGAGTACGTAACGGAAAATGATTAATGCGCTAGAGAAAAATGCAATATAGGATCCTCCGAGGAATGTATGAACAACCAAGGGCACTTCGTATTGGGGAATTATAGCTGAGTCCGGCATATGGCCAGTAGCCAACAGAATTGACTATAAGAAGTTAATGCTTTTCCACAACATAATAAATTCGGAGGAGAAAAGATTAGTAAAAGAAATAGTTGAAGATCAGTTAAGAGCCCCAATATGGGCAATGGGTTGGTACAAAAAGTGTGGGTGAACATAGCACCAAATATGATATAGAAATTAATGGACTAAGAGAATATCCCAAAGCAGCACTGAAAAAGGAAATAAAGAACAAAATTAATCAAGATATCCAAGTGACTTTGAGAGAAAAGAGAAAGAAATGAAGAAGCTAAGATTCATTGACGACTTCGAGGAAAACAAGTACATAAGGGAACTTTAAACAAAGGATGCGTGTATCATTATGAAAGCCAGACTGAATATGTTGAACTTAAAGGCCAACTTCCGGGGCAAAATTCAATGACGAGGTCTGTGAACAATATGTAGAGTGAAGGAGGACCCAACCGAACATTTATTCACGTATCAATTACTACAAAAGCAGATAAGGATATAAATTTAGGAACACTGTTATCCCCTAACAGAAAACTGGGAGAATATAAACGGATAGCCTCAAGATTAAGAATGTTCTTAACCTGAAAGGCGATGGATGTCAAAGCTAAGTACACGGCTCTACCTCACTTACAAAGAAGAAAGAAATGAAAGGGAGTTTGGGTAAAAGTAAAAATAAAGCTTTGCACCTCATAGTGTAAGTGTAGTGTGCCCGCAACTGTGTTTGTGGAGTGAGGCGCCTAGGAACCAGGAACCAGGAACCGGTTTCGCCGCATAGATCTTAGTTCGTTGCTTATTGACAATGTTTACTGACGCCGTCGTAATAATACCATCCTTTTATTATTTTCAAGATGACAACTTGTCAATCTTCTCGTATTATCATTGTGATCTCTTCTAGACCATATGTTATATTACCCAGGGCTAAATTCAGACCGTCTTCGAAGGTTTTAGGTAAGATGTAGACAGCAGTTTTTAGACCCTGTTTAGCCTATTCATCATACGAAATTCCAGTTGTACGATCATTTTGGATGGATACGTATTAGCAATCGCCTTTTCAATGGTGTTTTTAAAAGTATTAGCATCTGTGTGGGAATGACATTAAAACCATAAGGCACTTATGTTGGATAGTGAACAGAAATTTGAAGATTATGTTACACATTTGGTAAAAAATTCTACTTCGTGCAAAAGTATTTGGCTCAGATTTATTTTTATAAAGACATAGCTGAATGTAAATAATACTTTAACTAATAGATAGGCTCTGCATTTTTAGTAAAGTGTAACTCTAATATTAACGAGACATTAAAGATTTTACTGAAAGCTAGAGAGTGTAATTCAGAATTATTCACTAGAGTGCTAGTTCACCGCCGGCCGAAGTCGAATTTCGTGATAGAGAGAGAGGAGAGAGAGAGAGAGAGAGAGAGAGAGAGAGAGAGAGAGAGAGAGAGAGAGAGAGTCTTGAAAATCAAATAATGTTTCAGATCTCCACTGAAATTTCCACACGGCTGTTCTCTGGGGTCAGTTTAGAAACTTTTTTTTTTATCTTTTCTAATTTGGTTTTTGGAGTGGAATCAGGTTATTGAAGTAATGACTTGTTTCTTTTGGGAGGTCAGCTTATTATTTACTCGATGGTACGCGAACAGTTTTTCAATGTGGATTGTAGTACTTCTTCATGTAGGTACAAAACGTGTCTATACATACCGTATATATATATATATCTATATATATATATATATATATATATAATATATATATATGTATATATATAGATATATATATATATATACATACACATAAAACTTCACAGTAAAGGCTTATGGATTTTTAATACTAACTTCATGAAAAATCTAAAATCTCAGTGAGCAGACTGTAAAAAATCAGAAAAAAAATGCATAGACAACACCCCCATCAATCTGTCTGTCTGTCTATCTGTCTGTCTGTCTGTCACTGCCCTAAATTCACAGCAGCTGTCTGGCCCTTAGGTTGGTGATATGGTTGGGGGAAGCAGAGTCCGTGACATTGGCTAAAAGTTTAATTACGTTTCTGACACGCACCAGGTTTAGTTATATCGAAGCCATATCGGCCGAACGTGACTTGAGGTCATTAAAAAAAAATTTCTGGTGTATATCCAGTGAAAGTGCTCTTCATTAATTTAAAATTGCGAGAGTAATGAGTTAACTACTTAAGTATATTTCTATATACAGCATACATTGTTGTATATTCCCATTAACAAACGAATAAAAGTGAAGATTAAATGTATGAATATTTTTCAGGTCTGTACGTGAACCCAATTACGTTTTCAACGCTCGCTCGCTCGCTCGCTCGCTCGCTCGAGAGAGAGAGAGAGAGAGAGAGAGAGAGGCTTCTTTTGGCATTTACGAGACAGCAACGCTCTGCAAATCTCCATAACATACGAGACAGACACTAATATTTATTCGGGAAAATGTTCAGTTTTTTTTTCCATAACAACCAGTTCTGTGAAGAAATTTGTTCTTTAACTATAGTTAATGTTTATTATATAGAGGTTGTATACATATGTATATATACAGTATATATATACACATACATACATATACAACAAAATCCTTTTACAGCCAAAAAAGAAAGAAAAAAAAATTGTGCGTTTTGATTTATCTGTGGAGGAAACTCCTCCCAAAATCCTTCCCTCCTCCCTCAGGAGAGCGACACCCTGGCAGTAAGGGTAATGTCGTGCCTAGTTCAAAGTCAGGGTGAGGGATGGATGGCCAGTTTCTTGTCCTCCACCTCCTCCTCCTCCTCCTCCTCCTCCTTCTTCTTCTTCTTCTTGTTCTTCTTCCTCCTCTTCCTTCTTCTTCCTTCTATTTTCTTCTTCCTACTCTCCTCCTCCTCCTCCTCCTCCTCCTCCTCCTCTCCTTCTTCCCTCCTTCTTCTTCTTCCTCCTTCCTTCCTCCTCCTCCTCCTCCTCTCCTTCTTCTTCTTACTTCTTCTTCTTCTTCCTCTCTCCTCCTCTCCTCCTCCTCCTCTCCTTCTTCTTCTTCTTCTTCTTCTTTTTTCTTCTTCCTTCTTCTTCCTCCTTCTCCTTCTTCTTCTTCTCTCTCCTCCTCCTCCTCCTCCTCCTCCTCCTCCTCCTTCTTCTT
>NC_061101.1:9430820-9433320 GCF_015104395.2 Macrobrachium nipponense | reverse complement strand
CTCATACAGATGTATTTCTCTAAATGGTCCTCCGCTATTAGTATTCGTTTGTTGACAGATTGCCTGGGTTCGTTAGCGGAATCGAGAGAGAGAGAGAGAGAGAGAGAGAGAGAGAGAGAGAGAGAGAGCATAACCTGAGTGATAATTGCATTGCCCAAATATATTGCATCAAAATTAAAAGCGAAAATGGATTCGACAAGGTATATTTGTCGGATAAATCTCTCTCTCTCTCTCTCTCTCTCTCTCTCTCTCTCTCTCTCTCACGCACACACACACACACACACACACATTCAGAGTACGCGCGTGTCAGCGAACAAAAGCTTATATAACCTTTCGCGGAAAAAAAGTACACTTAAGGGTAGGGCTCCACTTTGGGGGTGCCGATCGTAAAAAATATTTGCCAAAAATACACTAATCAAGACAGGCTAATGAAATTTTCAGGCATTAGTTAGCACTATAACTAATGCATATACCCTGTGAGTTTTATCATCCTACAGGGAAAATTAATGATTTTTATGAAAAAATGTGAAAAAACGGAAATTTCCGGCCCCTCGTACTGAAGGTTATTTGGTGATTGGTGAGAAACTACAGTCTTGAATAGAAATTCGGTCTGACAGAATGTTGGTATATCCACCTGGAACTGCATTCACAAAAAAAAAAAAAAAAAATTATCAAAATATAACAGTAAATAAGCAACGTAAAATAAAAAACAAAAAAAAAGAGCAACAACTTTGTAAGTTCAGCGAAAGCCCCGCCGAAATCGCAGACTATAGCTATGAAGAAATATTCAGGAAAAATTCAATCTCGATTTAGGGACAAAAAACCTTTTGAGAGTTTTTGTAGTTTAATATGTCACTTGATAGCCTAAACATCTAAAAATTATATTATTTAGGACAATCAAAGAAAAAACCACCCCCACCCACCCTTTTTTTTTTTTTTTTTTTTTTTTTTTTTTTTTTTTTTTTGAGGTGGGTTTTTTCTTTGATTGTCCTAAATAATATAATTTTTAGATGTTTTAGGCTATCAAGTGACATAATAACTACAAACTCTCAAAAGGTTTTTGTCCCTAAATCGAGATTTGAATTTTTCCTGAATATTTCTTCCTAGCTATAGTCTGCTATTTCGGCGGGGCTTTTCGCTGAACTTACAAAGTTGTTGCTCTTTTTTTTGTTATTACGTGCTTATTTTACTGTTCTATTTTGATAATTTTTTTTTTTTGCATGCAAATTCCAGGTGGCATATACCAACATTCTGTCAGACCGAATTTCTATTCAAGACTGTAGTTTCTCACCAATCACCAATAACCTTCAGTACGAGGGGCCGGAAATTTCCGTTTTTTCACATTTTTTTCATAAATCATTAATTTTCCCTGTAGGATGATAAAACTCACAGGGAAGATGTATTATTATAGTGCTAATAAATGCCTGAAAATTTCATTAGCCTGTCTTGATTAGTGTATTTTTTGGCAAATATTTTTTACGATCGGCACCCCCCAAAGTGGAGCCTACCCTTAAGAAACCCATCTCTAAGCGGGTCATCACCTGCTTAGCGAATTTTCTTTTCGTGTATTGGACCTCTTTCGACGCTGATGTTTCGTTTTGATAAGACGGATAGATTCCAGATAGAATGAGATGCGATCTTATGTTACGCCTTTTGAAACTCACGAAGGCGTTACAGGTCAGATTTTGGGTACAGAATGAAGATTAAATAAAAAAAGATATTTTAGTCGTATTTGCCTAGTTGTTATTATAGGAGTGGGGAAGTGATCACACACACACACACACACACACACACACACACACACACACAGATATATATATATATATATATATATATATATATATATATATATATATATATATATATATATATATATATAGTAACTTAGTCTCTTTTTTCTGAAGTTAAAACCACCAGAGTTTTAACTTCTGGAAAAAGAGGAAAGTTGAAACGCCAGTCTATGCTTAATTAAACCCACCATTTCTAACTTCACGAAAGAGAGACAAGTTAAAAACACAGTCTATGCTTAAGTTAAAACCAAGAGTTTTAACTTTAGGAAAAAAGAGACAAGTTAAAAACACGGTCTATGCTTAAGTTAAACCCAAGACTTTTAACTTCACGAAAGAGAGAAAAGTTAAAAACGCAGTCTACGCTAAAGTTAAAACCAAGACTTTTAACTTCACGAAAGAGAGAAAAGTTAAAAACGTAGTCTACGCTAAAGTTAAAACCAAGACTTTTAACTTCACGACACAGAGAGAGAAGCCGAAAAATCCCAATCTTCACGGAAGCATAGAATCCTTCGGTGAAGAACAGGAATTCATATCCCCACACCCCTCCCCCCAAAAAAAAAGGATATTGAGGAACTCTCCCCGTCAGAGGAATCCTGGCTAAAAGTGCAATTTCATATCCTGCCCAGCAATCATCATACATACAATCATTATACAGTGCTATGATCGACGTGACGTTTATTCATGCTAGTGTGGCGCTGTATATTTTTTAT
>NC_061101.1:9411783-9427820 GCF_015104395.2 Macrobrachium nipponense | reverse complement strand
CCACATATATGTACGTATGTATAAACATTCCACAGAAAAATCTGCGAGGAGGTAAAGTCACAAATCCGGAACCCTGAATAGTTGGTGGTCGACTGTATTCACTTAGTTGGATACAACATCTATCCTAAATCATTAGCTATGCTGAAACTAATTCAGATAATTACCATCTGAAATGGTTGACAGATCTGAATCGTTGCCATCCGAACGCCCCGAGGATTCTTCTGAGATCTTCCGTAGTCCCAACGAAGGAAGTCTAGGTTCCAGGAAATTGCTGTCGAATCTGACTGGTTCAATGCTGACGGGAGCCATGCTTTGCCTCATCGCTCGCAAAGCTCGAGGTGCCGCCCATGTTTCTCGTCTCAACTTCTTCTTCTTGTCCTTGATTGAATAAATTTAATCATTAATTATTATTCAGATGTTGAATCCTATTCATATGGAACAAGACCACCAAAGGGGCCATTGACTCGAAAAATTCTCGTGCATCTAAAACTACAGAACGACTCAAAATCTTACATCTTTTGCTTCTCTGGGATGGCTTGACACTATTAACTTTGTTTTCAGGTCGTTGATCTTTTTAACTAGTTCCTTGTTTATACGATCCTTCTCATCAAGCATCTCCCGAACCTGTTGGAAACATTCATCACTCAGAATTCATGAAATATAAAAGGAGTACAGGCAGTCCCCGGGTTACGATGGTCTCGGCTTACGACGTTCCGAGGTTACGACGCTTTTCAATTATATTCATCAGAAATTATTTCCAGGGTTACGACGCATGTTCCAGGGTTACACCTACAACACTGATCTGGCAGATGAAATATGACACCAAAAATGCAAAATAATCAATATTTAAAGGTTTTTTTGATGAAAAATGCAATAAGGATGCAGTTTACATAGTTTTCAATGCACCCAAAGCATTAAAAGTAAGGTTTTCTTAGGATTTTTGACAATGTGCCAGCTTACGACGATTTTCGGCTTACGACGTCTCAAGAACGGAACCCCCGTCGTAACCCGTGGACTGCCTGTACTACCAAATTGGTTCTTAACTGATAGCAAATGCTAATCAAAATGCAAAAATTTACTGGTGACAGAGCGATCCAATGCACAACAGACTAACAATTATAGCTTTCTTCACTTAATTAAACTGAATGTTTGAAATATCACAATATTTGAAAGTAAATTGTATTTTTCCTAACTATACAAACCTGAGGTCCTTTATGTAAGGAATTACTTTCGGCGTAGCTGGAATTATGGCCATTAAATTCTTGAACAAGATGGATAGGCAGTAACTACCGTGTGGCAGGCAGGTAGGCCAGCCTGCCCGGATGTAAATACTCCACTTTGCCTTTCAGACCAGGTTCAGATTGAGGGGTGGCATGAGGTGGGCATATATGTATAGGACCTCAAGTTTGTATAGTTAGGAAAAATACAATTTAATTTCAAAAATTGTGATTTGTTCCTACACAATATACAAACACTCGGTCCATTACATAAGGAAGACTCACAGATTGGTGGGAGGAATATGAGTGAGCATCTAGAACTGACTGGAGTTCTACACACCTGGGCTACTCCTCCTGGTCGTAAGAGCGAGGAGTGCCGTGCCTCTGACAACTTAACTTACCTTACCTTACAGACCTTACATCTTGTTCAAGTTGCCCCAGGTCCCTCAGTGTGAGGCACCTCTAATGTCTACCATAGAATTGCTAATGCATCTTCCAGTATATTTTGCATCTTCCAATTTTGGATGGTCTGGGATACAGCTTATATATATTTGTCAAGCTTATTCTTAAACACATCTACACTCACTCCTGATATATTCCTCAAATTAGCTGGCAACGCATTGAATAGATGCTGCATTGTCGATGCTGGTGCGTAGTGGATTAATGTCCTGTGTGCTTTCCTTAGTTTTCCTGGTATAGTTTTGGGCACTATTAATCTACCTCTGCTTGCTCTTTCTGATATTTTTAGCTCCATGATGTTTTCGGCAATTCCTTCTAGCTGTTTCCATGCTGTATTATCATGTAGCGTTCTCTTCTTTCTAGACTATATAATTTTTAAAATTGTAGTCTTTTCCAGTAGTCAAGATCCTTAACTACTTCTATTCTAGCTGTAAAGGACCTTTGTACACTCTATTTGTGCAATATCCTTTTGGTAGTGTGGGCACCATATCATATTGTAATATTCAAGTGGACTACAAACATACGTTTTATAAAGCATAATCATGTGTTCAGCTTTTCTTGTTTTGAAGTGTCTTAACAACATTCCCATTTTTGCTTTGCATTTTGCCAATAAAATTGCTATTTGATCATTACATAACATGTTCCTATTCAACATCGTACCAAGGTCTTTAACTGCTTGCTTATTAGTGATTGTCTCGTTATTAGGTCCCCTATGTTCATACAGTGGATCCCCTGTATTCGCGTTCTCCGGATTCGCGGATTTCTCTCTGGGCCATGTCTACCCTTTATTTGCGGGGGATTCGCCTATTCACGGGATTTTCCAGCAAAGATTATCACTAATTAGTGTATTTTGATGCTATTTTCATGACTAAATACATTTTTATGGTACAAAAATGATTTACTAATTTTCAAATACTAATATTGATCAATACCATATTAGTAAGTTCAATAAGATTAAATGATATCACATAATAAAAATAGTAATTTTTTTTTCTCTCTCTCTCTCTCTCCTACAGAGATGAATGTTTTTTTTTGTATGATAAATAAATTATTTACTATTTTCAAAAATTAATATTAATGTATACAGCAATAATATCAATTCATTAAAGAAAATACTATACTAATGTGAATTAGTAAGGATTTAGTTAATAAATTTGAAAAATTATGTAAGAATGAAGGAAATCCCAGTCTTTTCTCTCCAACTCCAGGTACTAAAGCTGTCAATTATCAAGTAATGGGACTGGAGGGGGAGGAGCTGTTGTGTTGTAAGTATTCATGCAATTTCTCTCTCTCTCTCTCTCCTCATTTACTGAGACTTAAGAATTTTTATAGTACATGTACTATATGTTTTTAATATTCTCTCTTGCCACACAAGATATGTATGTCATAGTGGTAACTCCCTCCCTCTGTTTTGCTGCAAGTGTTAGAAGTATTTTTTTTGAGAACAGATAGATAGACACACACACACACACACACTCTCTTACTGAGATGAAAGAATTTTTATTGTACTAGTATGTAAAATGTTTATTGATATTTTCTGTTGTTAATAATAGTTAAATAATAATAATAATAATAATAATAATAATAATAATAATAAAACTGTAATTACAAAATTTGTAATTAAAGAGATAAAAATGAACTTTCCATTTCACTTGTAAGGATAACTCCTCTCTCTTACTAAGATGAGAGAATTTTTATGGTAGATGCATATGTTTATCAATATCAAATAATAATAACTAATTTCAAATGAAAATTCTTCCCTTCGTCTTCCTCTGTTATCAGTTTCCCTACCTTCTCATAACTCCAGTGATGCTCGGAGCTGGGAAGCTATCAAACATGTCAAGTAATGGTGCCACACAATGGTCAACGAATTTAATGCTTTTTATGCAATCTCTCTCTCTCTCTCTCTCTCTCTTACCTCTGCCCATTCATATACTTTGTTTAGGTTTCTTTGTAGCAAAGTTCCTATCTTCATCACAAGTAATTTCTTTACTTATTCTTTTGCCATCAGCGAAACTACTTACTACCGAGTCCTTAATATTACTGTATGTCTGCAATCATAATAACAAACAGCAATGCAGCTAACAACGTACCTTGGGGCACACCGGATATTACCTTAGCTTCATCCGATTTCTCATCGTTTGCAATAACTATCTGTTTTCTGTTGTATAAAAATTCTTTTAAGCATCTTCCTACTTTATTCACTATATTATGTTTTCTAATTTTCTTCACTAATATATTATGATCTACCTTGTCAAAAGCTTTTGCAAAGTCTAGATAAACCACATCTGTTCAACTTCCGCTTTTCATATTTTTGTATATGTTCTCACGGTGGACTAACAGTTGGGTTTGTGTATTTTTTCCCGGTACAAAACCATGTTGTCCTATATTAAACAAACTATTTTTTTATTAAATGTTTCATAATATTTTTCTTATTACCCTTTCATAATATGTGATGTTAGACTCACAGGCCTATAATTACTTGCCTCTAGTCTTGATCCACTTTTGAAAGTAGGGATAATATATGCTAATTTATGCTCATCATAAATCTTACTTGTATCTACACTTTGCCTTCATAATATTGCAAGCAGCTTTGCGATGGAATGAACTACTTTCTTTAACAAAATAGCAGGGACACCATCTGGCCCAGCTGCGAATCTATTTTTAATTTCATTAATAGCCTGCACAATATTGGCTTCATTAATACTTTGGTCTGATAAATACACTATTTTCATCCCCTATTTCTGTATCATTATCAATTTCTAGGGGTAAATTCTCTCTCATATCTTTCTGCTAATATGTTGCATATTTCCTCTTTTTCATTCGTTAATCTCCCTTCATTTCTTAGAGGGCCTATTTCTATTCTTCTTTTATTCATCTTTTTCGCATATGAGTACAATAGTTTGGGGGTTTTCTTGATATTTACTAGTGTTTTTCTTCCAAGTCCCGTTTTTTATTTTCTTTTGATTGTATAATCTTTTGTTCTGCATTTTCTATATTACTTTTCAGTTCCATCACTTTCCATGCATTCTTTTCTTTTGCAAGACCTTTTTCCCACTTTCTGATTTTCTGGAACAAGATCCTTGTCTCTTGGTATGCATGACTGATGTTTATTTTTCTTCTTCGGTATATTTACCCACTATTTTCTCTAATATTTTATATAATATATCCGTATTTACCTGTATATCATCACTTACAAATATATTATCCCAATCTTTGTTTAATTCTTCATTATTTCTGACCATTTTATATTTTTACTGTAGAAATTGTATTTTCCATATCCTTCCCACTTTTTCACTTGCTTTGGAATGGACTGTTAATTCTATGACATTATGGTCTGAAATACTCGTATTATAAACTATTATATCTAACATAATTCACCTCGTTCACAAATACTAGGTCTAAAGTATTTTCCTTTCTTTTTGGCAGGTGATTTATTTGTTGAATGTTGAATTCTAGTAGCATATCTAATAGCTTTTCGAATTGCCTCTTTATCTTCTGCGCTACTATTTACTCTCTTTTTTATCATCATTACCAGTCTCTTGGGAATACCAGGTTTCACTTATATTCATTATATATCTATTCTTTTTCAGTTTGGGTTAGTTCTTCTAAAAACTCTATTTTTTCTTTTTGAGTTACTTGTATCTAAACCCTGAGCATTCATCATTTTGATGGTTTGCATGTTATCCCCTTCATTTAATATGGGTAACAATAAGGATTTTCATGTGTCTCTTTCATGGTCTGGTATGTTGTTGTTCTCTTCATTTCCAGACATTGTGACATTAAAAAATCCAAATTTTCCAAAATAATTGATCTTCCTTCTTCATAATTATTCATTTTGTGTATGAATCTGCAATTTTCTCCGTATCTGCACCATCCCCTGGCATTGTATATACAGTGCTTGTTCCTTGCAATGTATCTTGGAGCTGATGCTTGCATTCTCGATGCTGACATTCCATAGAGTTATGGCTTGTTTTTTCCTTCACCTCATGTTCTTTGTTTCTTTTTTATTTTGGATTTTATTCTTTCATTGATTTTGATTCATGGCTACAGGTGCATATACGTATTTACATTTTTTGTTGAACTTACATCCTTTTCCTTCTTTTAAGTTTTCGCATATTTTTGGATGTAGATCTCTGCATTCAACCTCATAGCCTTCTAGGTATGCACATTAGCCATAAAACTAATAATTGTGACATACCTTAGGATGTTTGTAGTAACATTTTTCACCGAATCTGCAACTCCCTCTTTTCAAAAGGGTGCAGACTGTGTCTTTCTTTTCTTTTTTTTCTTGCTCTTTCCCATCAGTATGAAGATCTGGGTAAAGCCTCTTCGGGATTTTATTTTGTGTTGTCATGTCGTAATTTATTTCTTCTTATGTATGCTGCTCTATTGCCTCATATGTAGTTCAATGAGTATCTCTGCATCCATACTCTTGTACTATTCTTTGTTTTCATTATTTTTTTCTATTATTTCAGTTTTATTTTCTTCTTTTCCATTTTCCTCTTCCTCATCTTCACCCTCTACTATTTGCACATTAAGTCTAGATTTAATAACATTACCTATCCATGATAGACATGTTGAGCAAAATACTCTTGTATCCTTACAGTAACCTCCCCGTTAACACGAGGGTTACGTTCCTGGAGATGTCGTGTTAGCCGAATTCGTGTTAACAGGGAAGTATTTCTCCATAAGAAATAATGGAAATAAGGGGGTTAACGTTCCAGGGCAATGGGAAACTAATCTATTTTGGGATTTTGCCAGAAAAAAAACCACTTTATTTATATATTTTTATATACAGGTAGTCGTCTACTTACGAACTATGCAACTTATGACAGACCGACTTTACGACAGCTACGACAATATAATAATATACAATAATATTTAATTTTATATTTGGCTAAAATACGTCGAGCGCGCGTACGATAGTTTTTCCCGCTACCGTCGGCGCGCTCATCTCCGAGAAATTTATGAAGAGAAGAAAAAACGGACCATTCAAACAAAACTAAGCATGTTTATGTTTAAACCAACATCTCAGTCTACCCCTGTCCCCACTACCAGTAGTACTACCACGGAATCGGATGACCCGGACGATCCCCAGCCATCCACCAGCAGACAATTAATTTTTTTTTTTTTTTTTTTTTTCAAATTTCAAATGTTTCGTAATTTTTATTTTTTCTGTATGTTCATGTTTTTTCTGTACTGTAAATCAATTCTATCTATGCATTACTGTAGTTTGCCTGAAATTTATAAAGAAAAAATAATTTACATACTGTTAAATAAAACTTTGTGTATTACTACATACTTGTATTTTGCTGTACTTCTGAGCAGTGAGGGTGCGTGGGCATGTTGCATGCATAGCATTTACTGATCAGGTTTTGTGGATTTACTATGCTATAGTACTACACCTTACACAGTTTGCATGCTTTAGGCATTTTTTTTGTAATGCATCAATTAGTATATTCACAATGTTCACCTTATTTTTTTTCTTTGTTGAAATGTGTTGATTGATGTAAATTTTCTTTATAAGTCTCTTGACCACTTGAATTTTATTTGGGACTCCTTCAATTATTTTCATAATATTCTCAGCTGACTTGTTCCAGTTTGAAGGATCATATCCAATATGTCTATGAATACTTTTGCATCTTTTTGGTTAGGGCTGTTATTGATCTCATAGATGAGATAAGCCAGCTCCCTTCCTGCTAACTAATCATATTGTATACCTGCAAGGCAAGCAAGATTTTGCCATTGCTTTCCACAGTTGGAGCTTACTGCCATCCTGATCGAATTTACAATTCACCACTCGATAAACTAACTTAGTAGACGCTTTATCCTACTATTCTCACACTAATCTTATCACTGACAAATTGCAAACACTTCTAGATATAATTAGTTATCTAGTTGTATGTTAAACATGTGATATTGGTTGATTAATCAGATTGTGCACAGGTACATCTCACCAAGCAAAATGGCACTACCTGATCAGAGTATAGGAGCTGCATGATCAAGAGTCAGACTTCTGGGCCTCTCCGAAATGAGTGAGGAATCGTAACTCATCCGAAAATTTGTATGTTAAACATGTGATATTGGTTGATTAATCAGATTGTGCACAGGTACATCTCACCAAGCAAAATGGCACTACTTGATCAGAGTATAGGAGCTGCATGATCAAGAGTCAGACTTCTGGGCCTCTCCGAAATGAGTGAGGAATCGTAACTCATCCGAAAATGGACTGTGAAGAATATTTAAGAGTCAGAGGCATTAATGCAAAGTTCTGGGAAGGGTTTGCATTATTGCCAGTTTCAACCCTCCCCTTGCTAGAGGAAGGAGCAGTATTGCTTCTATGATTTTGATAAGAAACATAGAAAGGAAGCTTTATGTGTAAGCTTACCGCATCAATCGCCCGACAGGCCAGTGTAAGTTCAAGTCCTATCCTCAACCCGAAGGAAGAGGAGTGGAAGGACGAGGTGGGGAAGGTGGAAAGGCCAGTCACTCTCGCATCCTTCTTACCTCTAGAACTGCACACCACAGGCGAGATGCAACTTGTCCTCTTGAAGGAGCTAGGTAAGCAAACACAACCTGCAAGCATCCACCACCGGTCCAAGGAAATGAGGTTCCAAGGACCTGTGGGCAGGCCCAAAGGAAAAGATAAATATGGTTGCCATGAGACCTTATCTATCTTCCTGTCTGACATATTCTCCAGAGTGATGACAAGTACCCATCCACTGGACTATCCAACTGCAGAGAAGTCTCTTACGGTCTCGTAATATTCTGCAGCGGATAAAGACACCGAAACTCCATGATGGGTGTCAAAGTCCACAGCGTAGCTCATGACGGTCTTGAACTCTTCAACAGCTGCCTGAGGCGAGCAGTCATGCATCCGAGAATACTGTCACATGACACTCGCCTTTGGAAGGGTTATGCCGAGAAACCATACAAATTGTCTATCTTGTTCGCCACTGATGTTGGGAGACTAGATGATGATTCTCTCAAGGCATGCGCCCATCAGACAATAGTCAATTGCCTTCTAGAGACCGAGGTCCCTGACTCAACTAAGGAGAAACAATACTATATGCCAGTGAAAGACTAAGGTGAATGCAGACCTACATCTTCACAGCTGAATAGCGAAAAGTTAACTCTCAAGATTCTGAAAGTAGAAAAAGTCCCATCGATGACACCAACCCGTGAAGACGGCTTTAATCCCTGTTGTTTTACAGAGGACTGAAAACGCTAAACCGCTACTTCATTGCTGTTCGGTGAGAAGAGTTACAATGAAAGCGGAGCGCTTTTCAGAAATCAAAACACAGGGATTGTACTGCTTGAAGAACCACTTCTATGGGCTGGATCAGGGAGGACATCTATATACTACTTGGAAGTAGAGCTGGCAGGCAGGGAACAGGCGATGTCTTCCGTTATTCATCTACAATTCGGGGTGAACAAAGAATAATTGCACACCTACGAATACAAGATGTATTTAGAAGACAAACTCAGATGTCTGAAGGAAATCATTCCACGTCATCGCAGCGGCAGGTGCGATGCAGGAAAGATGGTCATAGCTCGCAAGCGAGCGGCCAAGACAGTTCCCGGTCCGGAGGTGGAGCCTCTGAAGCCGGAGAGAGGAGGTACCGGCAGTGCTGGTACCTCCATGGTCCCCGTCTTCTTCTTCCCTGAGGAAGGAGAGACGGGCCCTGTTCCCGGAGGAACTGGAGGACCAGCGGAAGACCCACCTGTCTCACCGGAGCAAGACAGACCCTTAGAAGTCCCATAACAAGACTTCTTATGGGGGGGGGGGACCACTTTCTCTTCTTCGGCAAAGCCTTAGGAGTCGAAGGGGTGGAGACAAGAAAATATGATCATCTTGAAGAGGAGGATGACGACACTTGACGAGCTCTCTTCCTCTTCGATTCCTCCAAATTCAGGCAGACTTCTACCATCAAGAATAGATAAACATCACAGGGCAGCGTGAAAGCTTCGTCCAGTGATTAACTCCAGGTAGTAGTGGTAAATGAATATGATTACCAGCAAGGGATAAGTACGCACTCTCGAGGATCAGTATCAAATGCTACGAGTCACAGGTACAATTCCAAGGTTAGGATAACCAATACGAAGAGCTATCCAACCAAAACTGCTGTAAACACAATCACCACTATTAGTCTGTAAAAAGAGGGAAAAAGTTTATAGTAAGAGAGAAGAGATCCCCCAAATACCAACACCACACGCCGCTTCTTCTACCTTTGTCTGATAGTAAGTGAAAGGATGAAGAAGAGAAATTACCATAAAAACAAAACAAGAACAAACCTCTGAAGTTCTTGTCGGTAATTCCCAAGCGTAAGCGTAACTTTCAGATGAATACGTCTCATTACAGGATCAAAATCACTCACGTTAAATACATGTCTCGTCCTCTAATTACTGCCTAACCACCTTGTTCAAGAATTTAACGGCCGTAATTCCAGCTACGCCGAAAGTAATTCCTTATGTAAAGGACCGAGGGTTTGTATATCGTGTAGGGACAAACATATCTTGTCCTCACGTTAAAGGAAGAGGCTATCACAAAAAGTGGGTTTGCATATTAATTGAATTGATTGAATCTAATAGTAATATCACACTGAGTATACATATTTATTTAAAAACAAAAAGAAAGATCCCACCGGGAAAATGATCAATGGACAGTCACCAAGAACTCACAAACACACGTCTTCACCGGAAGACGGCCGAAGGCAAAGTGGAGTTTCCATCTGGGCAGGCTGGCCTACCCGCCTGCCACACGGTAGTTACTGACTAACCACCTTATTCAAGAATTTAACGGCCGTAATTCCAGCTACGCCGAAAGCAATTCCTTAAGTACAAGACAGAGGGTTTGTATATCGTTTAGGAACAAATGGTTCATTTAAAAACAATGATGATTTGAGAGAATAAAAATAGTCAAATGTCAAAAATGTCAAAATTGCTCTCATATTTGCCAGCGGAGCAAAAGAAACTTTAAAAGCACCTAACAATTTTGCAGCATAATTAGAGAATTTAAAAGTGAACCTTAACAGAGATGTCTGTAACAAAAGAGTACAGTATTTCCATGACATAAGTACGGTCCATGTTAATGTCAAGTTCTCACTCTATATGAACTGAAATGAATATAGAAGTGTGCCAAAGACCAAGCACTGAAACCTACGAGGTCATTCAGCACTGAAATGGAAAATGACAGTAAAAGATTTGAAAGGTGTAACGGAAAGAAAACCTACCAGTCAGTTGCACTATGTACCAATTGTTAGGAAAGGGTGGAAAGCAAGATGGAAGAAAGAGAAAATGAAAGGACGTACAGTAAAAAGAACGAAAGGGGTTGCAGCTAGGGACCAAAGGGATGCTGCAAAGAACCTAAGTAATGCCTACCTTGCACCATAAGAGGTCACTGATGGGGCTAGCTCCCTACAGGACCAACCTATATGAGCAGGACACATTAAAGCATAAATGGCAATGCCAGTTTTATTCTGCAAAGTTTAAGCTCATGATTCTTAGGGGACTTAAACTGTACTTGAGCTATGTCACTTCAAATACACTAAGCAAATATTAATCTTTCAATTA
Source organism: Macrobrachium nipponense (assembly GCF_015104395.2). Taxonomy (NCBI): domain Eukaryota; kingdom Metazoa; phylum Arthropoda; class Malacostraca; order Decapoda; family Palaemonidae; genus Macrobrachium; species Macrobrachium nipponense. The sequence continues at coordinate 9,416,568 of NC_061101.1, read as the reverse complement.
GCAATTTTTCAAAGTTGATCAAACTTTAAAAAAAAGATCCAGTTACAGTAATCACATTTTTCCTAAGTTGGGTTACACAAAAATGACTGCATAAATAATGTTAATCATACAGAATGCAATTAAACATTATGCAGAACTGTATTATTAATGCTATGATAATTGGAAAAATTACCTCAATTTTTCACCAAACCCACTCTTGAGAAGCACTATCAATCAAGTTACTGGACAAAGCTGTAATACAAAGATAACTAGAAAACCTCAGCACTTTACCCGACACAGAATTTAATAAAAACATTGGGGTTTATTTTCCCCATTCAAGTTGCAAATGACCTAAAATAGACTTCACTTAACAAACCTGTTCAACTTCTTGAGCTCTGTCGGTATTGCGCTCCCTGTCAAGAGACATCTGCAAATTCTTGATCTCTTTGGCGTAACGTTTGAGCAGCGCCGCTTCTGATAAGACCTCGTTAATGACTGGCTTGTTTTTGATGGATTTTGCTCGAGATGCAAACCTGTAGCAAAAATAGTTTTGCAGTTTCATAGAAATTACTATGCTGTAAGTGGAGTTGAATAAGATAATGCCAGTGCCAACAACATTATGAGATTTAAGAAAAGAAATTTGTGAATGACTTTTGAGGACAATAATAAACCTCTTCTAACAGTAATGATAATCTTACATCTTTGACTAAACATCATACAAGTATTCAATTTCTATTCATACTACTCAAAATATGACATCTGATTGACAAAGTACCAGCTGCTAAGTAGGGCTGGATCAAGGGATGAGTGGTAAAGGGCAGAAACAAGTTAGATTCCAAAACATCTTAAAAATGATATTGTTATGATACAATAAAGTTTGTTCATACTTACCTGGCAGATATATATATAGCTGTATTTTCTGAAGTCCGACAGAATTTAAAAAACTTCCGACACACGCAGTGGTCGGCCAGGTGGTTAGTACCCATTCCCGCCGCTGGGAGGCGGGTATCAGGAACCATTCCCATTTTCTATTCATAATTTTTATTTCCACTGTCCCCTGAGGGGAGGTGGGTGGGTACTTGATTATATATATCTGCCAGGTAAGTATGAACAAACTTTATTGTATCATAACAATATCATTTTGTTCATGAAATTACCTGTCAGATATATATATAGCTGAATCCACGTTGGAGGTGGGAAGGGACAGAATAGAAGGATTTTGGGAAACAAATGCATGCAGATGATTTACATCTTGGTTCCACCTGTTAGCATAGCCGACTTCGTGATTACTGTCACCCAAGTCTGCTTCTGCTTTACTAGAGTTGCCAGCGAGGTAGAGACCTAAAAAGCTGGTGCACTCCAGATGATCTGTCAACGGGGGCGTGACCACAATGTGACTAGACCATATTGACCATACCATGAGGGCTAAGAAGAAAAATAAATATATATATATAAATATATATATCACCACCTGACCAACCTAGCCAAAGTTAAGGTGTGTTAACTAAGGCTTAAGAGTTAAGAAGTCGCCGTTGTCGGCGACTCAACAACTAAATTAAGAGCTCTTCCTAACCATTTTCTACAGGATAGGATGAGTGGTACTTCTTGCCCCAAGATTGTGTCTGCAGACACGTATGGCCCTAGCGAGCAGCAGATCTCATATGCCATCTTCACATCTCGCAGGGAGTGTGAAGTGAACACAGAGTTGCTTCGCTAAAACATGGTACTCAGGATGTTGCTGAGTAGTTTGCCATGCTCTGTTGAAATGCTTCCGAGGCCGCGCCTCACCTCATGAGCATTCAGATAAAAAAGATTTCAAATCTTTGTGCAAACACAATGAAGGAGCATTTTTGAAAGAACTCCTTAACAACACAAAGCCAGGGTGTTCTTCGATATGGGCAAGTCTGGTCTTTTTCGGAACACTGCAGATTGCCCGAATGACTTCGACTTTCTTGAGTTTTATGTAGATAAAACTTGAGAGACCTGACAGGGCACAGGACTCTCTCTGGCTCCTGCCCACTAACTTGTGCCATCCTTGCTTCCAAGCTCCTGGCCCAAGGACAAAACGGGTTTCCATTCTTAGGCCACAACGAAAGGCTTAGAGAGCACACCGCCTTGTGTTCTCTAAAGCCAAAACTTGTGACGATGGCTTAAAATCTCACTAACCCTCTTTGTCGTATCTAGGGTGGTTAGAAGAAGGCCTTCCTGATCACATGCAAGAAGTTAACAGGTAGGAGAGGTTCAATGCTTTGACATCAAGAACTTCAGACTACGTCTAAGTTCCATATTGAAAGCTTCGATCTGGACATGCACAGTCAGTCGTCTGTACTAAAGTCAGGTGACCGACCAAGTTGACCAGTCAGACGAATCAAGGACAGCAGGCTGTACCCTGAAGACCATAAGGCACTATTCTTCGCTGAAGGATGAGTGTCTGGACTGCCTGGGCGATTCAATCTAAGCAAACCTTGAGGGGTGTATCAACGCAACCCAACGTCGTCAGCGAATCAACTCCTGACTCGAGCTTCTGGTGCCAGGAGAAAGGAGCAAGGAGCAAAAAAGGCGATTCAGTCCCGAAGGAAGAATGCCTGACAGTCCAACCTGGTCTCATGTTACACGATCATCCGGGGGTGGGGGTGATAAACGCAACGACTTCGTCAACAAGAAACTCAGGGCTACTATATGTCGCCTGATCTCGCACGAGTGTCTGACTCCGAGAAAACAGGTGAGACAAAAAGTAGATAGTGAGCGAGTTTCGAGATTCCACAGAACTCAAAGATCGTGAAGGCTTTGTTGTTTGACAGACGCAAATCTCTGAGCCCAAAAGCCGTCAACAACATATTTGCGTATTCTTTAATAGTTGTGACTGCCAGCTTATCCCCATTCTTCAGACGGAAATGGAAGACGGTAATCTTATTCCTGTCAACATCTCGATAGTCTGAACGTTGTCAGACTCAGAGCGGAGAGGTTATAGGTACCTTTCGAGTTAGAGTAGACCGACTCTTTCGGAAAAAGGTCCCTTGGAAAGAAAAGTGAACTAGGAAGGATGTGGCCGGTCTGTGAATCCAGGATCCTGAAGGCCAACATGGGGCGATCAGCGTCATTGTCGCTCCCTGTGACGTCATAAATCCTCATTACATTTCCTAAGCGATTGAAAAAGGGGAAAAGAGACTAAACATCCATCCCCGTTTAATATCATAGGATGGCGTTTAATGGTACCGATCCCGGATCGAGAAAAGGGAGCAGAGAAGAAGAAGCCTCTTCGTCCTCAACAATATGAAGAGAAAGAATGAAAGGGCGTCCCTAAAGTCTCCACAACTCTCAACATACTCTAAAGAAAGATTCCACTCGGAAGTCAAAAGTTGCTGCCGTCGATCGAGACGATTCGTACGGACTTTTGCATCTGTAACGAACCTCTAGAGGATCGTTACATTCTACGCCTGTTGTTATAATAGGCTCTTTCTCGTAAACTCGAGCAGGGACCGAGAGAAGATACTTTCTTAAGATATGAGAGAGCTGTGGAATATCAGAGTTTGATGTGGACCACTGGTTCCCAAAACTCGTTTCGAGGACTGAGGGACGACCTGAATTGCATTTACTTCTTTCAGATTAAGATCCAGGACATCTGAAACACTATCCAGATGTCCTGGCACCTTCTTTCTATCATGACGCACTGAGAGATGTTCAGAATAATTCCTAGATCTAGAATAATATTTCAGTTTCCCGGTAGGAAAAAACTGTGGTCTGAATTGCAGTCTATTCGGGGAAACAAACTTCTTCAGGAAGGAAATGGTCCCAGCAAGCTCATCCATTCCCTCTCCCCGAGTATGCTTACTTCCCTATAAGGCTGCGCTTTGCCTAAGCAGGAGAGCATATAAAGTGCAATGTTGCGGTAGACTCGTAGTTCTATACCGTGCGGTAACGAGCACCGAAAGGATTGAGATAACTCTGTTGAACATAGTAAGGGCAAAAACGAATGCAACGTTTATTCATTCACGTAAGAAATCCCCTCAATCTTAGGCTAAAGTCCGTGATTGTAGGACAGAGATACAGTTAGTCAGTCAATCCGCAGGAGAGACGTAACTGCCAGCACAGAGATACTGGTTAGTCAGTCAATCCCGCAGGAGAGAGAGACGTAACCTACCGGGCATGACCAGCGCGAACGATCTGTTACTGGCTCGGTTGGAACTTGGACAGTCAGACACAGCAGCAGCCAGCAGCTTACGAACGTCGTCTCTTAACTTTATGTCTGGGTTGCCATCTACCCTATTCTACAAAGAAATAGGTCCGTTATTTTTTGAGCAAAAAGAGACTCTCAAGCTGGTATATTTAAGCGAAACAGAAAACGCTAAATATATAGATGCGTTTGTGTCGTCAGAACACTACCATACAACGGTAAAAGATAAATCGGAAACTCCTGGAAGGCTGCAGGGAGTAACGATTAAATGTCCTTAAAATAATGGACAATAGACCTCTCGGTTGCCATCCGAAGAGGTAACTACAGCAAGCGTGTATGACTTGAACCAACCAGTAGAAAAATAACGCAAGGCAAAATATTTTATATATCACAATAAAGTTTGTTCATACTTACCTGGCAGACATATATATAGCTGAATTCGGAAATACAGCTACATATATCTGACAGGCAAGTTTCATGAACAAAACTTAGAGAATCGAAGCAGACAGCTCAAGCTTCTTATGTTTGGACATAAGCGTTCATTGACGTAGTCTACAAGTCTATTTCTTGTACGAGTCTGCGAATGACGAATGAGAGCTCTTCCGAACTTTGTCTAATAAGAGCTTATTCGC
>NC_061101.1:9380296-9411283 GCF_015104395.2 Macrobrachium nipponense | reverse complement strand
CTATGTACCTCTCTCTCTCTCTCGTCTCTCTCTCTCTCTCTCTCCCTCTCTCTCCAACGCCCCCTACCCCCTCTACCATTAATGTCTCCTGGGTAATAATGTTCTTTTCGTCTTATCAGCATTTTCCTGCCTTACTCTTTCTCCTCCTTACATTTTGTTAATCTCTCTCTTACGCTTCGTCCGCTCTCGTACCTTGTTCGCACGCATAACATTTATTCACGTAATTAACAAACAAAATCATGCATAACGAGATAAATAAAAACAAAAACTTCATCGCTTAATTTGAAAACTGGCGTCACGGATAATTGTAATATTAAATAATCATCAAGATATTAACCAAAGACATTCAAAGTTTTTAAGACGAGGATTTCTCGAAGCCTAAGTTAGTAAGCTGTACATTCGGACACGTCCGCATTTGGCATGGACTTCCTGAAGCGTTAAGGTCAAACTTTATATATATAGATATATATATATATATATATACTTTTATCCATAGATAATATATATATCATATATCATATATATATATATATGTGATGTCACAGCAGTGTTCTAGCGTGAATTGTTCAGAATTCATTTAACATATAAGAATATATTATATATATATATATATATATATATATTATATATATATATATATATATATATATATAGAATATATATATAGACATATAAATATATATATGTACATATTACAGATATATATATCATATAGTATTGATATATATATATATATATATATATATATATATATATATATATATATATATATATATATTTCCTTGCAGAGCTGTTGAATCATCTTTGTGACAATTCACGTTAGTAAAGCATATGTATTATATGTTGGGTTATATATTGGTTATATTGTACATTATCAAAATAACAAGCACGTATCATTCTATGATGCCTGTAAATCTTATGAAACCTTTCTACTGTAAATCGATTTACTAGATTAACTAATCGTGTCCGTTTTAATAAGAGAAAAAAAAAATCTTTCATATTGACCTAACTTCCACCTTCTTGAAGCAAGAAGGACTTTAGAAACCGTGGCAGGGGGACCACCTTCTTCAGATCACGCCCCGGTTTTGGGTATGTGGGTGGGTAGTGCATTACTTAAAGGGTATTTGCAGCGTCCCTTCGGCCCCTAGCCTCTACCGCTTTCATTCCTTTTACTGTACCTCCATTCGTATTCTCTTTACTTCCATCTGACTTTCCACCCTCTGCTAACAGTTACTTCAGAGTGCAACTGCTTTGGGGTTGTCCTCCTGTTATTTCAAACCTCCTTATACTCTCAATTTCGGCTCTGAATGACCTCATCTACACAGGCCCCAGCGCTTGGCCTTCGTTCGGATCACGGGACGTCCATTGGTGAGGAAGGCTGACTAATGAAGGCCGCTTGATTCTCTCTGGCCTAAACTCCGCAATGGCGGAGAATATTAAGGAAGGTGGTTAATTAGTGTTTGTTATGTCGGTCCGTTCCATCGGGGGGTGGGGGGAGATGGAGGTTGGGGGGAGAGTTCAAGAAGACCTCTTCTTTTTCTTCTTCTTCTCTTCTTCTTCTTCTTTTGCGCAATTGAGAGTATGATCGCCGTTGAAGATGAGTGTGGAGATAGCAGGCGGAAGAATATTAATTGAGTATAGGAATAAAGAATGATAATTATGGGGGATTAAGAAAAATAAACAGAAGAAATGTAATGAATTTAGCAGATAAATGAAAACAACTTTGCAATAACGAACACTTACGAACTTCCACAAGGAGAAATTCAGTTTCCCTTAGATGAAGGCAATGCCAGATAGAATGCATTTGTAAACATATTATATAACATGAAAGTGATTTAGAGCGCTTGTGAACATTGTTAGGCATATGATAGGTAAGTTTGAAAACAAAATGCAAATCAAATAATTCAGAATGTTTACGTAGACAAGGCAGAAAACAAACATATCAAGTAACATAAAATGCATTTAAAACAATTACTGGCATATGACATAAAAGTGATTTATAAAACACTGGCATATGACACATAATATATATACATATATATAATATATATATTAATATATATAATATATTAAATAAATAATATATAACTATATATATATTATATATTATATATAATTAAATAATTAAAAATAATAAATATAAAATTTATATATATATATATTATATATTATATATAAATTAGAAATTAATAATATATATATAATTAATGTATAATTAATATATTATATATATTATAATAATATATTATAATATATATATATATATTATTACATAAATTAAAGAAATTACTGACAGAGGAAGGAAGTTCTAATAATTACTAACTCAGCCAAGAAGACCTCTCCATTTGCTTGCTGATTTTGAAGTGCAAAATTATTCACCGCAAATATTCACTTTTATTTTCGTCTGAATGTCACTGCTAACCATGGGGAGTATTTTTTGTTTTTTTTTTTTCCCGTGTATTGATTTAGTGCATTGGATGCAGTGTTGATTTTCTTAGCTCTTGAATTCATTTGTGAATTGATTGGGTCTCTTGTTTCTTAATAAGTTTGTGCGTTAGGTGTATGATTGATTTGTTTTCCTACCTCATAAATTAATTTGTTAATTTGATTGGGTCTTGTTTCTTAATAAATTTTGTATTAAAAGGATTGTTGATTTTCCAAAGTCTTGAACTAATTTGTGAATTGATTAGTCTTTTGTTTCTATTTAAGTTGTGCATTAGGTGTATTGATGATTTTTCCTACCTCTTGAATTAATTTGTGAATTGATTGGTCGGTCGTTTTCTAATAAATTTGGGCATTATATATTGATGATTTTCTTAGCTATTGAATTAATTTGTTAATTGATTAGGGGTGGGTTTTGTTTCTTAATTAAATTGTTTTGTTTCTTAATGAATTTGTGCTTTAACTGAATTGATGGTTTCCTTAGCTCTTAAATTAATTTGTGAATTGATTGAGTTTTTATTTCTTGATAAGTTTGTGCATTAAATGAATTACTGTTTTTGCATTAATTTGTGCATTAATCGAATTGCTATTTTTTTCTAGCTTTTGAATTAATTTGTGCAGGAACTGAATTATGTTTTTTCTTAGGTTTTGAATTAATTTGTGTATTAATTGAATTGCTGTTTTTCTTACTGGATTTCTGCATTAACCGGTGCTTTTTCGTCTCGCCTGTATTGATTCCTGCATCAATCAATTTGCATAAATACCCTTTCTGATGGATGGGAATATAATTATTACAAAGACGAGACAATATCCTGGTTTTTATTCTGAGAAGAATCGAACGAAAAAATTATATTATAAACACAAGGAGGAAAACGAAAATGATAAAATAAGCGTAATTTAGCGAAAACCTCAACATAAACGATGGGAGAAAGAAAAAAAAAAGTAAAACAAGTTCTGGAAAAGATCTGGAACAGGGGCATTCGTTCTGTGCCCACTTGACCACATTGCTGTCGGGTTAAGCAATCTCTATTTTTAGACGTCTTCCCCCTCCCCCCGCCCCCCCACCCACGTGGACCCAGTTTCCGGCTCCGCTCAGATTTTGTTAGGAAAATCGTCAGTCACATAAAAAAAAAAAAGAAAGGCATCACGTCCATTTAATCAGAGATTGTCCTCTTGAAGGGTAGTCCAAATTCCTTCGAGCCATCTGTTCTCAGAAGGGAATTCTAGTCTGGAATCCGTAAGTTGTTCTCTTTGAACGATGGAATTTTTGAGAGTTTGAGAAAATCAGGAATTAATCTGATATTAAATCCTGTTCTGTTCTTGAAGAATATGTTGGAATTCCAAATTGTCATCCTGGAATCTTTGAATTTTTAAGTTTTATCAGGAAATTTTTCACATATCAAAGTGCATTTTCAGGGAGTTTAAGATACCACTCATATCATATTATATCTGTTCTTGAAGACTCTGCTGGAATTCCAGCTTTCATCCTGGAATCTTTGATTTCTCAAGTTTTTTCAAGATATTTTTCATATATCAAAGTGCATTTTCAGGGAGTTAGAGATATCACTCATCTCATATTATATCTGTTCTTGAATACTATGCTGAAATTCCAGATTGTCATCCTGGAATCTTTGAATTCTAAGTTTTATCAAGAAATTTTTCACGTTCACGTCAAAGTACATTTCCTGGGAGCTTAGGATTTCGTAATGTAGTCTCATGTATCTATTCTTAAAGGATATTTAGGAATTCCAGATGTCTCATTGCAATCTTTTCGTTCATGATTTTTTTTCATGAAATTTTTCATATTTACGCGAATAATTTTTTTACATAACATTTTAGGATATAAAAGGATTGATCTTGTTTGAAAATAATGTAACAATTCTCAGAATCATTATTAAGATAAGGACAATTTTATGTATATTTTATCACAAAACAAATAATTGTGTTTACTTCTTCATTATGTATTCATATGGACCCATATTCTTTGGAAGCTTGAATTTCAAGTTAGTGGCCCCTTTGGTGGGCTTGTTCCATATGAAAAGGCTTCATCTTCTGTAATAATAATAATAATAATAATAATAATAATAATAATAATAATAATAATAATAATAATAATAATAATAATAATAAATAACAATAAATATTATTATTATTATTATTATTATTATTATTATTATTATTATTATTATTATTATTTTTATTTTTGTAAAAGAACGAAACAACAATACAAGAATAGATAGAGGAAATAATAATAATAATAAATATTATTATTATTATTATCATTTATATTATTTATTTTTTTTTTGCTCTATCACACCTCCAATTCGACTGGGTGGTATTTATAGTGTGGGGTTCCGGTTGCATCCTGCTCCTTAGGAGTCCATCACTTTTCGTATTATTATTATTAATTATTATTATTATTATTATTATTATTTATTATATTATTATTATTATTATTATTTATATTATTTATCTATTTATTTTTGTAAAAGAACGAAAAAACAATACTAGAACAGACAGAGGAATTCTCGGTAAATTCCTTCCAGGTGGCGATACAAGCACTTGTTAACTAAGCGAAAATTGTTCCAGCTGTTTACTGCTGGTTAAGAATCCCAGGGCAACCAACTCAGTACTCGATTAAAAAAAAAAAAAAAAAAAAAATCTACTCGCTTAAGAGGACGATTTACCTCTAAGTGACCTTCAAACGTGCAAATATTTCCACGGGTAAGTTGCTATATAATACAAAACACACAAGCGTAAACACACACACACACACACACACACACACAGAGACACACAGAGAGAGAGAGAGAGAGGTTCAAAACCTTGAGCTGAAAATATTTTATTACTGACGATTCAAACTTAATGTTGAGAGAGAGAGAGAGAGAGAGAGAGAGAGAGAGAGAGAGAGAGAGAGAGAGAGAGAGGTCCTTCAAAAAGCGGGCACACACACAGCGGCAACATTAAAGAGAACGATTATATCTTCATGGTGTTGACATAGGTGACGAATGCACAATGTTTTTGTTTACCTTTTGCAGACTTCATGAGTGTGTCGGGTAATTAGTGGTGTGAGGACTTACTGTAGTAGATTCACATCAACCGTGCATTTGATGTCTAGGCCAGTCCCTTACGACGCTCATGATTGGCTGTCGATAAGCCACTCACAAGGCCGGAAACTGTTTCTCGAGAGAGTTCACATGGGTAGGATCTATGTTCCACCTCTCCTGAGATATACTTGTTTCAGGAGAGGTGGAACATACATACATCCTGCCTATGTGAACTCTCGAGAGAGACTGAGAGTTCCATCCCTGTGAGTGGCTTATCAACAGCCAATCAGGAGCGTCGTAAGGGACTGGCCTTGTCATCAAATGCACGGTTGATTTGAATCTACTATAGTCCCTCGGTGTCAGATAACTGTAATTTCAGGTGAGCAAAGAATTGTATTGTAGATGGGGACGATGACGCCCCACAACTGTATGGGAGATTTATAAAAAAAACAATTTTAGTTTTCTGCAAAAAAAAAAAAATATATTGAGATGTCTTTGTCTGTCAGTCCGACCTCAGTTCTTATAAAACTACACGGGCTACTGGGCTGCAAATTTGTATATTGACCATCCACCCTCCAATCGTCAAACATGCCAAATTGCAGCCCTCTAGCCGCAGTAGTTTTTATTTTATTTAAGGTTGAAGTTAGCTCGAAATAGGACAGGATACCACCGGGCGGTGCTTAAAGTTTCATGGGCCGCGGCTCACAACAGCATTATACCGAGATCACCGAATGTTAGAGATCTATTTTTCGGTGGCACGCAAGACTCGATTACTCCGAAGAAACTTCGACGCATTTTTTACTTTTGAGATCACTTCCGTCTCATCTTCCAGAGCGTCCCACCAAAGATTTCATTCTGATTTACATATCTGGATGTTACATTACAGAAGCTCTTGAACGTATTTCAGTCCTTCAGGAAGGCCAGAGAGAGAGAACATCTTGGGAATTATTTTCCCAAGTTGGGATGTCAACAAAAACAAACTTCGACCTTTACTTTGAAGAAGAAGAAAGAAGAAGACGTTTGTCCTGTTTTATGGCAACAGCGTCGTGGAGAACCACAAAACCACTCCGTCTGTCTTTTCCACGTCTAATCACTGAAAGAGAGAGAGAGAGAGAGAGAGAGAGAGAGAGAGAGAGAGAGAGAGAGAGGTTTCAAACTTTGAGTTCAAAGTGTTTCAATACTGACAATTTAAACAACTTGTTTGTTGGAGAGAAGAGAGAGAGAGAGAGAGAGAGAGAGAGAGAGAGAGATAGAGAGAGAGATAGATGAAGGAAGATGTTCCCCAAATCGATCGAATCTCATATTGAAAGATAGATAGATAGAGAGAGAGAGAGAGAGAGAGAGAGAGAATATCATATCATTCCTTAGGATACTTTTTCTTCTTCTTCTCTTTCCTTACGCCCCTCCGGGCCAAGTATTGAGAAGTCCTTGTAAATATGATAATAATAATAATAATAATAATAATAATAATAATAATAATAATAATAATAATAAAATAAAGGTTCGAAAACGTTCAATTGTGATTCCACGGCTTATTTCAATCCAAGGGTGATCGAAAGCTTTTATTATTATAATATTTTATATTCCTTTTCCCAGTGAATCATCCTTCTAGGAAGTGTATACTAGTGGTTAGCTGCTATATATTTACGTTACTTTATATCCTCACACCTGAGCCGTAAGTGATTTACAGGGAGTAAGCAAAAGTAGGTTGATGTTCAAAGGAAGCTTTTGTTCAAGGAGAATTAATATAACTAGGTCTTGGAAAGATATCGCTGACTAAATGCGATGATTTCATTACCACAAGGAAAAATATTTAAAAGTCATTATTATGTTATGTGAATTGTTATGTACGCATTCACTGCATTTCTGTTAACTTTTCTTAGTTGATTATACTTTACATTTGTCATTTCAAGCGTTGTTTTCGTCTAAATTATTTATTGATTTTGTGGAAATTTTTTTTTCTCGTACGTGATCCATAATTAAACAGTTTGATGTACTTGAAACTCAGAAGTGTAGAGTTCGAATCCAGTTTGAGAAAGAGGGATTGTATATGTATATATATATATATATATATATATATATATATATATATATATATATATATATATATATATAATATATATATATAATATATATAATATATATATATATATATATATATTAAAATATCCCTTATTGAAAAAGAAACCCACAAAATCACTTCGTAACTCGTTTACTTCTAAGTATTTACATTTAGTAAAACTAAATGTAAATACTTAGAAGTAAACAAGTTACAAAGTGATTTCGTGGGTTTCTTTTTCAATCTTCAGAAGAAAACTGAAAGAAGTTTTTGTTTGGTATATCCCTTATTCTCAAGCAGGATTCGAACTCTACACTTCGAGTTTCAAGTACATCAAGAAAAAATAAGTTTTATTTTTTTTTTTTTTTTTCACAAAATAAGTAAATAATTTAAGTGAAAACATCACTTTAAATGATAAGTAAAGTATGTATATATACATAATTTATATATATATATATATATATATATATATATATATATATAGTATATATGTATGTATGTATATATATTATATATATATGTATTATATATATATATATATATATATATATATATATATATATATATATATATATATATATATATATTATATATATATATATATATATATATCTGTCTTGGAATGCAACGCACATACCGCAGGTAATTCGACAATAACTGAAATATCACGTACTCAAATGACCTGTGTGATTTCCTGTTACGCCACGATATAAAATTTCCTTGAAGTTAATTTCTTTAAATGAAGGGAAACTCCTTTATGACCTTTGTAAATGTTTTTTTTTTTTTTTTTATGATCGTGTAGTTATTCAATAGACTACAAATTGTCTCGAAGTTTGTCAGTGGCATTTAAGCATTTTTTATATAAATTTTTAATTTTTTCATGTTTTTTAAGTATAGACAGGATATTCGCGAATTTATTTTTTATTATTTTTTATTTTTTTCATGTATTGTTTTAAAGTATCGACAGGATATTGGCAAAATACTTTACTTTCCCTAAAGTGCCATTTATTTGGTGAATATTTTTACTTAATATTTTCCCACTCAGTTTATTTTCTTATTTTTTTATTATTATTGACAGGACATTGACAAAATATAACTGCTCCATGAAGGGACATTTTTGCTAATTTTTTGTCTTAATCGCAAAGGATTTTATTCATATATATATATATATATATATATATATATATATATATTATATATATAATATATATATATATATAATATATATTATATATATAAACAAACCTCACGCGCACACACATACATAACCAGTCTCTCAACCCCTATAAACGCCGCTGCACCCTGTAAATTCCTACTATCTGCATAAAACTCCAAAATGAACAAGCAGTTCCCTTATAATATATATAAACACGAACATCCTGACTTTCAAGAGCTCGGTTGGGCGGTTACGATAATGAAAGATCCAGGCTTCGAGAGCAGTGTTCAGAACAGTATACGTTCTTCTTCTGTCAAGTTTATTGGGGTTGTGCTCGCTTCTTTTTTTTTTTTATTCGCTCGTATGACTCGGGGTTATGTTGGGGAATGGTGGAAAAGGAGAGAGAGAGAGAGAGAGAGAGAGAGAGAGAGAGAGAGAGAGAGAGAGGAGGAAGGAGCGCTATAGTCGTAACGCAGACAAGTTGGAGGAGGGATGCGAACTTAGACACGCAAAGAACGAATCATTTTTCGAGCGTAGAAACCCCAGCTGGAGATGAGGGATTTTTTTTTTAGACCGACATATCCATTGTGACACAGTTCTTCTCTTTTTTCTTATTCTTATTTCTTTCTCGTTCCCTCGGTTTTGTTTCAATTGCGTTTGCTTTCCAAGGTCATCAAGGATGGAGGAAGCTCGCGTGCGGAACAAGTGGCGAATTATTCCGAAGAAAAATAATGAAAAAAAAAAAGAAAAAAAGTTGAGCAGACAAGTGGACACCTGGACTGTCTCCAGTTGCATACTGAAAGAAGAAGAAGAAGAAGAAGACGACGAAGAAAGAGAAGGAGGAGGAGAATTTAGTGCTTAGGAGCATCATAAGTCTAGTAACTGCAGGAAAATCATAGGTCTAGCAGGTGTAGGATAATGATAGATCTAACAACTGTATGAACATCACAGGTCTAACAACTGTGGGATAATGATAGGTCTAACATCTGTATGGACATCAGAGGTCTAACAACTGTGGGATAATGATAGGTCTAACATCTGTATGGACATCAGAGGTCTAACAACTGTAGGAAATGATAGGTCTAACATCTGTATGAACATCAGAGGTCTAACAACTGTAGGATAATGATAGGTCTAACATCTGCATGAACACCAGAGGTCTAACAACTGTAGGATAATGATAGGTCTAACATCTGTATGAACATCAGAGGTCTAACAGCTGTAGGATAATGATAGGTCTAACATCTGCATGAACACCAGAGGTCTAACAACTGCAGGAAAATCATAGATCTAATAACTGTAAGCAAATAACAGGTCTAACAACTGTAGGAAATTCAGAGGTCTGTCAACTGTAAGCAAATAATAGGTCTAATGCCTGTATGACTATCATTAATCTAACAATAAAAAAAATGTAACTATTTCAATATTACTTGCAGCATCGTATTAACTCATAATGTAAGTTAAAAAGAAAGAAAAAAAAACTTTGCTAATCATTTCCGCTGATAATCCTCTGGTTTTCCGTGGACTTGTATATACATACATACATACATACATACATACATACATACATACATACATACATGCTCAGTAAGCACTAGAGAAGAGTTACAGAACATTATTGTGCTAGAAACACCCTGCAAGTAAGTATATTGAAACTCACAAGATTATGGATATAAATTATAAAGGAAACCAAGTTAGGATATTTCTTACCAAGACAGATGTGGAAAGAAAGAAAAAAAAATGAACAGCGAATAGATACAGTTAATTAACACTGTATTTTACGATGGTAGAACGAGAATTGAATTGAAGTTAAGAGACGAAATGACGTAGAAGCATGAGTTATTTGCAGTTAGGAGGCCATACGGAATTATGCAGATGTTGTGAAGTGTAAAAACAGTGTCTGAAAAGGCAGACGAATGCATGTATTTGGTGTGGTTGGTTTATAGGCCTATAGAAATGGTGGAAGTTAATCTAATACATTGTTCGCTGGATGGAAACAGATCCTGTGTTGGATAGAAAATGAGAACATGTACAACTTGGAATCGTAGAAAGTAGAAGAAATAACCGCAATAAACAGGATGTGTGTGTATGTGTGTGCGTGTGTGTGTGTGTGTGTGTGTGTGTGTGTGTGTGTGTGTGTGTGAGAGAGAGAGAGAGAGAGTAGGCTTCAGTGGTGTTTAAAAGTACCACTGAAACTTTGGCGTCTGAATTTTAACACTTGACTGACTTTGAAACAGCTTCCAGAAAACTGCGCTAACTTATCTTCGAAAAGATAGGCCTAATATGCACTTCAATAACGACTTATATACATAACATCTTTAGAAACCTGCAGTAAGTGATCTGTTCAAAGGTAGGCCTAAAACGCATTTAGACTAAGCTGTGATATCCACGAGTTGATTATATACCACCCGTTGGGCGCATGCGCGAAAATGAATGGGATAAATTAGATAAACAAACCTAAGCACGAACGACTGGAGGTCAGGTTGGTAAGGAGAAAAAACACCGTGATATTTGAATAATGGAAGAGAGAGAGAGAGAGAATAGTGACCTTTAAGGAAGAAGGGAAGACGGAGAAATAGATAGACAGGTTCAAGAAATAATTCTAAGATTAAATACAAGAGAAGATTAAAAATAGGTAATACTGAGACTACAAAGGGGAAGACGCAAACATCAAAGAAGAAGAAGCTACGTGAAGATGCTACACAAAGGGTATGATAATAATAGTAATAACAATAACCTTGGCCCTCATAGAAGACGGGGGAGAAAGGGAGGGAAGGAGGGAGATGAAGGGAGGGAGGGAGAACGAGAGACGGTTGTAGTTTCGTAGTAAGCACAACAACCTTGACGTTCCCTGTTGTTAGATGTTCCTCACGAGGTGACCTTCAAATGAGAGAGAGAGAGAGAGAGAGAGAGAGAGAGAAGAGAGAGAGAGAGAGAGAATTTTAGGGCAAAAAAGAGGAATGATACGAAGTATCCTGGAGAGAGATAAGAGAGCGTCTCTTCGCTGGCGAGCATATATGTTTAAGGACAGGAAATAGTGTCTCTGACTTTGCTTAAAGTTGCTGACTTTGCTTTCTTGTTTAAGCAGTTGGCAACACTGATACTGCCCGACGAGTGCGAATAAATACGTCTACATTAGTACTAAGTGTCTTGAGCTGAGATATAGTCTCTCTCTCTCTCTCTCCTCTCTCTCTCTCTCTCTCTCTCTCGTCTCGTGAGAGAGATAAGAGAGCGTCTCTTCGCTGGCAAGCATCGTATATGTTCAAGGACAGGAAATAGCATCTCTGACTTTGCTAAATTTGCTGACTTTGCTTTCTAGTTGATGCAGTTGGCAACACTGATACTGCCCGACGAATACGAATAAATATCGTCTTAGTTAGTAGGTCTCTCTCTCTCTCTCTCTCTCTCTCTCTCTCTCTCTCTCTCTCTCTCTCCTTGGAGGGTCTCCCTATGACACAACAATATACGTCCGTAAACAATCACTTTCCCTTTTCGTGTCCTCAGCGGCCTTCCAATCACTTAGCCTGACCAATACAAATTCGAGGGTCCTCTCTCTCTCTCTCTCTCTCTCTCTCTCTCTCTCTCATTGATGTAATATGTGATGACCCTTTTATATGAGAGGGAACGATTATGAAAAAACGAAAGATGGTACACACGTTAATATTAATTTTTAGACACATTTTATTTATTTATTATTTATTTATTTATTTATTTATTTGTTTATTTATATGCGTGTGTAACCCGTAGAAACTGATGAAATAAGTAAGGATAAAAATTATAGTTAAGCAATATAAATATATATAATATATTATATATATATATATATATATATTATATATATATATATATATATATATATATATATATATATATATATATAGTCATAGAGAGAGAGAGAGGATGAGAGAGAGAGAGAGAGAGAGAGATGATAGGCATACTTAAACATTGGGTAGTCAGTTAGAGTAGAAAAACTATGAAAGCAATTAAATCGATGCAAAAAAAAAATATTATCTCCACGAGGAAATCGAAGAAGAAGAAGAAGAAGAAGAGAGGGAGAACTGATATTAGTGTTACACTTCGCTAACGAAAGACAAACGCCTGCCGTACTGAACTATTTTCGCATTTTAATCTGTTTTTCCCAAGAAAGTGATGGAGAGGAGATTGGGGTAGGGAAGGTGCATCAATGAACGTATGAAAAAAATCGGAAAGAAAATTTTTTCATTTTTTATTTTAATTTGGAAATATTTTGTGCGATTTTATATATAGGCTTTCATGTGCGTATACAGCATATTAGTATGAAACTGCGTATATACTTAGTCTTACATTTGTATTCATACTCTTTACAGGCAATTGTATAATACGCTCGCTTTCCCTGAATACCAAGGCAATACATATATTTATAAAATATATATATAGTATATAATATATATATATATATATATGATATATATATATATATTTAATATATATACTATATATATATATATATATTATATATATAATATATATATATATATATATATATATATAATATATATATATATATATATATATATATATATATTAATAAATATAGTATTGCCTTGGTATTCAGGGAAAGCGAGCGTATATACAATTGCCTGTAAAGAGTATGAATACAAATGTAAGACTAAGTATATACGCAGTTTCATACTTAATATCTGTATACGCACATGAAAGCCTATCTATAAAATCGCACAAAAATATTTCCAAATTAAAAATAAAAAAATACTTTCCGATTTTTTTTCTTACCGTTCATTGATGCACCTTCCCACCCCAACAGATTTAAAATGCGTAAAAAGAAAATAGTTCAGTACGGCAGGCGTTTGTCTTTCGTTAGCGAGTGTAACACTAATATCACTTCTCCCTCTCTTCTTCTTCTTTTCGATTTCCTCGTGGAGATAAATATTTATTTTTTTTTACATCGATTTAATTGCTTTCATAGTTTTTCTACTAACTGACTTTCCCAATGTTTAAGTATGCCTATCATCTCTCTCTCTCTCTCTCTCTCTCTCTATTGACATATATATATATATATATATATATATACTATATATATATATTATATATATATATATATTAATAATATATATTGCTTGGATTCAGGGGAAAGCGACGTATATACAATTGACTATAAATAAACACACACACACACACACACACACACACACACACACACACACACACACACACCCATCATATATATATATATATATTATATAGGGTATATATATATATATATATATATATATAAAGATGATTTATTATTGTATTCAGACTGAAACTATATACAATTGACTGTAAAGAGTGTATACAACACACACACCCACCAACACACACCAAACCACACACACTACACACACACAACACCACCACACTGCTCTCATTCTATCTATCCTTCTATCATCAGTTTTAATTTTTTTTTTTAAATTGTTCCCTTACACTTAAGCCCAATTTAATAAGTATGCTATAAGTTTACGTTGAGCCCCTTGTAATTCTCGCGTCTTGAACTCCATGAAATTTGGAAATATTGTAGGCCTATATGGGCTCGCCAACCTCACTCAGTAAAAACTGATTAGGACGAGAAGGCTAGCATCCTTTGGAGTCAATCCTTTAAGGAAAATAAAAACACATATATATTTATGTATTGTATGTATATATATATATATATATATATATATATATATATGTATGTATGTATATTCAAATACATACATCACACACACACACATACTATATCTATATAATATATAGAACCTATATATATCCCGAAATACAGTGATTAATAACGTTGAACAATATCGGTGGCCCAACATGTGTATGATTATTATAAAAAAAAATCTTAAGATGTATATGACAAAATATACATATGTATACACAAACACACATTAAACAAACACACATTAAAATGCGCGTAGGAATCACAGCAACTTCTTGACAATGACAGGAAATCCATCTATAATTAGCCAGCAAATGGTGACCAAGACGAAACAAAGGCTAGGGCAGATGTCCTTCGTCCTTCAGGTAATCTCTCCGGACGTCCTATGCCTTCAGAGAATCCTTGGTATGAGGCCAAGACTCTCTGGGGGGGGGGGGGGGGGGGGGGGGGCGATGAGGCGGTGTGTGGCATTTAGGAAATGTAAAGAGTAAATGCAATAAGAAAAAAAAATGATGCATTGTTGTGAGAAATGTATATTAGGAATGTGATGATAACTACTTGTTTAGATGAAGATATTGGTAACACTCACAAGTCGAATTAGATATTCACTTAGACTATAATTTCATCACTACCAATATTATTTGTTAAAATTTTATTTTCATCACTAATAGTTTTACCCTACAAATTGAGTCAGATATTTAATTAAAATTCTAATTTCATCAGTACCAATATTATTCCCACAAATCAGGTCAGATATTTATTTAGACTATTTTCATCACTTTTTTTAATAACACAAATCAAATCAGTTATCTTTTTAAACTTTAATTTCATAACTACCCATACTACCTGTTACAGGTGTTACTGGTTTTGGTCCATCTGCAAAATTAATAAATAAGAAGTTAACTTAAGTTACTTATATCCAACCTGTAAAATAGGTTATTTAACTCAAAATCATTTCCCACCGAAATTAAGTGCAAGTCTTCAAATTACTTATATCTTGCCTTTTTGGGTCTTCCACCTATCACCATTTTACTCCCTGTACTAGAGAAACAACACTTAAAACAACAACGTACGAGAGACAGGGATGAATCCAGGGTCTCTCTGAAGATCTGGCAGTTCCTAACTCACGCATTGCAGCCATAATCCCAAGAACTATAGTAGATTCACATCAGCCGTGCATCTCATGTCTAGGCCAGTCCCTTACGACGCTCCTGATTGGGCAGTTGTTAAGCCAATCACAGGGCTGGAAACTCTCTGTCTCTCTCGAGAGAGTTCACATAGGCAGGATGTATGTTCCACTACTCCTGAGGGATACCTTTGAAAGACGTACCCCTCAGAAGAGAAGTGGAACATACATCCTGCCCTGAGTGAGAGTTTCCAGCCCTGTGATAGGCCTATCAACAGCCAATCAGGAGCGTCGTAAGGGACTGGCCTAGACATCAGATGCGCGGTTGATGTGAGTCTACTATAGTTGATGAATAAATGTGTTTTTTAGGGATGAATCTCGAATCACCAGCAAGACTGACTATTGTAGGAGACAGAGACACATTTTTACCTTTTTGTATTTATCTTGATTTATATAGAATGTCTGTGAAGTCAGCAGAATATATTGAGGTCGTAGGCAATGTCATCCTTATATAGTGTGGGTGGCTATCTAGATATAAATAGATACGCGTATCTGTGATTGGCAATCATATATACTGGCAAACAAGTGAATCGACGATGCTCATACCCTATGCCCAAAAGCATCTGCAAGATGCTGGATTCTTTTGCATAAACTGTCTAGATGTCTATCTCAAGAATATGTTTACGTTTTAGATACGATGCTTGTCTCTGGGTTTTGCTCCCCTTTGTTCATTCTTTGTGTCGTTTGTTTCTCTTCTCCAAGTCAAAATCTAGTTCCAGAACGTGATTGTCGTCTTGTAAGTACGCGTGGGAATATTCCTTGACTGGTTTCCCGAGGAGGGAATTAAAGTCGCCTCCAGAACAATGGAGTAACTTGGGGGTAATTGAAGAGTTACCACAAGATTACTGTGGGAGATGTTTCCTTATTGATGAATATGTATGATATCTCTCATCTTCCTCTTCGTCTTCCTTTCTAGTTCAGGATACTGGAAAGGTAAATAAAGCAAAAAAAAAAAAAAAACAGAGAGAGAGAGAGAGAGAGGAGAGAGAGAGAGAGAGAGAGAGAGAGAGAGAGAGAGAGGAACTTATTATTTTTTCGTACACTGATTAATTTGTTTTCATATTTGCGTCATACGTGGATTTGCTAATGTTGAAGCATGGCTGCCTCTCTCTCTCTCTCTCTCTCTCTCTCTCTAACATTAAGTTTGAATTGCTGTACTGAAACATTTGTCTCTCTCTCTCTCTCTCTCTCTCTCTCTCTCTCTCTCTCTCTCTCTCTCTCTCTCTCTCTCTCTCTCTCTCTCTATCTCTTATATATATATATATATATCATATATATATATATATATATATATATATATAATATATATATATATATATACTATATATATATATATATATATATATATATATATATATATATATATATATATATATATATATATATATATATATATATACAATATATATATATATAGAGAGAGAGAGAGAGAGAGAGAGAGAGAGAGAGAGAGAGAGAGCAAATCAAACGGTTTATCAAACGCAAACTGATGCTGCAATAAATCACGCTCTTTTGAGCTACCGGGAAAATCACCGACCTTCCGCATTGCGTCGGCGGGTTGAGGCGTGGGGGGGGGGGCGGGGGGGGGGGGGGGGGGGGGGGGTTAGCCCCACCCCCCCTGGGGCGGGGAATGATCATCGGGCCGCGACTTCGATTATTGTATTGGAGTGGCGATGGAGTGGTAAAGAAGGATGCCGGTGTCAGCGATATTACCAGAGCGTAGATTGATGGAGTGACGATAGAGATAGATAGATAGATAGATAGATAGTTGTTTTCCGTACTGTAAATTTTTTTTAGCTTACTCGGGGAGTAAGCCTACAAACTTCTTTATATTGTTGTTGTTGTTGTTGCTGTTGTTGTTCTTGTCGGGGGGGTGGGGGTGTAGACAGTTGTTTTCCATAATGTAACTTTTTTTTGCTTACTCGGGGAGTAAGCCTACACACTTCTTTGTTGTTGTTCTTGCTGTTGTTTTTCTTGTTGGGGGGGGGGCCTGGGGGCCGGGGTGGGGGGGCGGGGGGGGGGGGGGCTGGGGGGGCGGGGCAGGGGTTAGGAAAGCCCTAGGGCAAAACCTAAAACGGTCTGAAAAAGTTTGTTTGAGGATGGAATATTTATGATTCATCAGTTATTTCTAATCAAATATAGCGTATTTATTTTAATTTTTGTTGGTGAAACGACGCTTTTGACCGTGGATGTTATCATGCGCCCCGAGTCAGCTGGAGGTCGGATCGCGCCTCGTTCAAATTGTGAGCTTCCTTTCCAACTGTGAAGTGATTTTCCATACTGTGAACCTGATGCCCATACCGTGAACTCATTTCCCGTACTGTGAAATTTCTTTTCATACAGTGAACTTACTTTCTATACTTATTTTTTATACTGTGAATATATTTTCTATATTGTAAACGTAATTTCCATGTTGTGAACTTATATTTTTACTATACTGTGGACTTACTTTCCATACTGTGAACTTATTTCCTAAGCTGTGAATTTATTTCCTAAGCTGCGAACTTATTTTCCATACCGTGAACTTACTTTCCATACGGTGAAGTTACCATCCATACTTGTTGAAACTCACTATTGGGTGAACTTACCTTTCTTATGGTAACTCCGGCTGGCTTTCCTCATTAAGGGAACCTGAACCCCCCAAACCCTCAATATTTTTTTTCTGTGTCTGCCTTAGGGCCTCACATCTGCTTTCCAGTCGCCTACTTTCTGGTCGACTGCGTTCCAGTAGACTTCTCATATCCTGGAAATCTCAAGAACCAACTGGTTAACATACAGAGAATCATTAAACTGGAAGTTTCCAGTAGGCTTCTCATGTCCTGGAAACCTCAAGAACCAACAGGTTAACACAGAGAATCATTAAACTGAAAATTTCCAGTAGGCTTCTCATATCCTGGAAACCTCAAGAACCAACAGGTTAACACACAGAGAATCATAAACTGGAAGTTTCCAGTAGACTTCTCATATCCTGGAAACCTCAAGAACCAACAGGTTAACACACAGAGAATCATTAAACTGGTGGAAAAAAAAAAATTTTCCAGTTAGGCATTCTCATATCTTGGAAACATCAAGAACCAACAGGTTAACACAGAGAATCATTAAACTGGAAATTTCCAGTAGGCTTCTCATGTCCTGGAAACCTCAAGAACCAGCAGGTTAACACACAGAGAATCATTAAACTGGAAGTTTCCAGTAACCTATATAAAATATTCCAGGTTTATTTTTTTTCCACGTCCAGACCGCAATTCGGTTAACAATTCTTTTTCACATTTTTTTTTTTGCAGGATATTCTTCCAGACCGAAGCCATTTTGATCTTCGATCCATGAGGTGAGTCACGTGACCCTTTCCAGGAAATGTCGAGAAGTAAGTTGTTTTTGTACTTTAGCTTTGAGTTGTAACTTACAAACACATCTGACTGTTTTGTAGAGACTTATAAAGTCTTTTGATCTGAAAGACAGTGTTTTTAAGCCCCTCCCGTACAAAGTTCAGCACGTGACCTACCAGGCTTCTTCAGATCTTGTGAGAGATACGCAAATATTCCAAGACACAAAACATATATCAGTTATATAAAATGTCATCGCTGTGTAGGGTACTCGTGGAACAGTTTTTCGTTGTTGAGGATGAAACTTGTATTTGTATACTTCCAGTTGAAGAAAATTTAAATGCCTATAGATCTCAAGAAAAAAAAAAAAAAAAAAAAAAAAAAAAAAATACACACACATCACACACAGTTAGACTTTTCCTCGTAAGTTCGCTGTTGAAATAGTAACAAACAAAATTTTTTAAGGCTATTACAGTTTCTTCAGCATGCAATTTCTTCTTTATTTAATATCATATATTTATGATAAAATTGCCTTCATCAATGATTACAAACAGTTACCCAACCAAATATTGCCTCTCTCTCTCTCTCTCTCTCTCTCTCTCTCTCTCTCTCTCTCTCTCTCTCTCTCTCTCTGCTTCTTCTTCTTCTCTCTCTCGCCTTCTCTTCTTCTTCTTCTTCTTCTTCTTCTTCTTATCAGTAATCCTTTTCAACTAGACTTACAAACAGTTACCCAACCAATGCTGCCTCTCTCTCTCTCTCTCTCTCTCTCTCTCTCTCTCTCTCTCTCTCTCCATGTTCTAAAGCAGCAGTGTTTATTGCTTAATCATGCAAAATGTTTTTGGTAAAGTAAAAAAATAATATAAACATAGCTCTCTCTCTCTCTCTCTCTCTCTCTCTCTCTCTCTCTCATCCATCGCTCGCATCAACGAGTCACCGCCCTCTCTTCCTTTCAGGAACACACCCTAAAGATTGCACATACAAAGAAGACATGACCGTAGGATTGCAGGATACCTGTTGCCCCGTAATCACGGCGTGAAACCCATAAAACAAAAGTGTTGTTGCATTCCTATCTCTCTTACCTATCACAGAAGAGAGAGAGAGAGAGAGAGAGAGAGAGAGAGAGAGAGAGAGAGAGAGAGAGAGAGAGAGAGAGAGAGTCTCCAAATCAGTTATTAACACATATTATGACCATACGATTACAGTGCATGTATATGTTTAGCTATGGATTCCTACAAATACATGCATATAAGGACTTATTTGAATATACCATTCTACGTTTTAGTTATATATGGATATATTATATAGATATATATATAGAGTATATATATATATAGATACATATATATATATACATATATATAATCATATATATATATATATATATATATATATTATATATATATATATATATATATAGATATATATATTTATAATTGCATTTAATTTTGCCTCAAAATGAATGTTAAGGAAATCAGGGCTGTAATATGGTATCAAGTTCGAATACATAATTTTCCTGTATTTTGGTAAAACAAAAATTTAGTAGCTAACTTAAGCAAAGTCTGTGGGTGTTTGTATGACAATATTATCCCCATTTTCTTCTTGTATTCATAGCATACACCTGCATACTTATACATACCTTTATAGCCCGAGAGTTCTAAACATTTTTTGTTATCTCATTCATAGTATACACGCGCATTCTTATATACGTATTTACCAACACTATAAGTATCCATGGTATAGCATAATATACACACGCATACTTATGCATATTTGCCAACTCTATAAGTATACATACTCGCAGCAAACATAAGTCAGTCACGTTTTTGTACACGATTTGTACTGTGACCGGGAGGGAGCGTACTGTGTACTCTCCGTCGTGAGCAAGACTTCAAGTTCATGGCCATAAAGGCATCGAGCTCAGTATTACTCCTTTAGGAACCAAGACGACCTTTTGACCTTTCGTCTTTGTACCACTGAGAGGCCAACACAACAACACGGGCCGCTTCGGTACCTGGATGAATATCAAAATTCCGTTTTGTAATGTTTGTGTTTGTCTGATCATTTGTTTCTTTCATACATACATATACACATACACACTTAAAACACGTACACATAAACACACAAACATATATACGTATGTGTTTGTGTATGTTAGTATGCATGTGTATGTATGGAGTTGTGTTGGTTTAACAAACATTTTCTGAAACATCATATTTAAATATTTTGAAAAAATTCGTCTCTTTTCAGTCATGTTAAATTATAAAGGTCTTTTCAGAGTTGTTAAATTTCTAAAGATATATAAATATCTATCTATCTATCTATCTATCTATCTATCTATCTGTCTATCTATCTATCTATCTATCTATCTATCTATCTATCTATCTGTACTGAAAGGCGAGAGAGGAAGCTGTTTCACGCGCGTGCGTCAGATTGTGACGTAAATCACTAATTTTGACGTCTCGCCATTTGAACGCAAATGGACGTCACAGCTCCTGTAATTCGTAGGTGAAGATTACTCAAAATATAAATATTATATATAGCCTTGGAGGCCTAAAATTGTTGTGGTGTAAACAGTGCCGAGTCTTTGATGTGTAAAAAGAAACTTTCTCTCGCCTCGAGTCACGCCGAGTCACGTCGAGTCACGCCGAGTCACACAGAGTCACGACGAGTCACGAGTCGTTTGTACGTATATCTCTTTGGTCCCCTGAAAAAAAAAAATGATTAGGAAAGAAATACTTTTAAATAGTAAAAGAGGCTTAATTCAAAATAAACACATACTATATATAACTTCCAAACCGGATAAAAATCGGTTAACCAGACCTATTAACCGATGGATACTAATGACAGTCATTTATA
This sequence comes from Macrobrachium nipponense, assembly GCF_015104395.2. NCBI lineage: Eukaryota > Metazoa > Arthropoda > Malacostraca > Decapoda > Palaemonidae > Macrobrachium > Macrobrachium nipponense. The sequence continues at coordinate 9,389,537 of NC_061101.1, read as the reverse complement.
GCAACGTTCGTAATTAACGTCTTTCCGCTCTGCGATAATTAGGGTGGATAATGAAGGCGATAATGACATTGAGGTGATAATAGTGTTGGAGTTACAGTGGATCAGGGATATTTATGGTGAATGGTACCTCCTTCCTCTCTCTCTCTCTCTCAAACAAGTTATAAACTCAATCTCTCTCTCTCGCTCTCCAACATTATAAACTCAATCTCGCTCTCTCTCTCTCTCTCTCTCTCAATTATATCAATCTTGAATGCTTCTTCTCTCTCGCTTCTCTACATTATAAACTCAATCTTGAAAACTCTCTCTCTCTCTCTCTCTCTCCAACATTTATAAATTTCAATCTCTCTCTCTCTATCTCTAGATCTCTTCTCTCAACAAATTATAAAAATCAATATTGAACTCTCTCTCTCAAACAATTATAAACTCAATCTTGTTTTGAACCCTTCTCTCCTCTCTCTCTCTCTCTCGCTCTCTCTCTTCTCTCTCTCTCTCTCCAACATTATAAATAACTCAATCTCAACTCTCTCTCTCTCTCGCTCTATCTCTCTCTAATAAAACATTATAAACTCAATCTTGAATCCTCTTCTCTCTCTCTCTCTCTCTCTCTCTCTCTCTCTCTCTCTCTCTCTCTCTCTCTCCCCAATACTATTCATCAAGTCAAAGCCAAAAAATTAACGAATGATTTGCTACGAAAAAAAAAAACAACAACTAAAATTAAGTTGAAAGTAAATGACAAATTAGACACACGAAGACGCCAGATAACCAACATTCAATCAATCAATCAACAATCAGACGTGCGAGTAGGTCATGAAACGATAAAGGAATTGAAGCAGAAAGATGAGAATAAAGAGACAAATAGACTAGAAACGCAACGCAAAGATCTATGAATGAACGAGGCGTAGTGTAATGATAACAGCGCAAGTTCATTACACTGAGAATAACAGTGTATCATCGTCGCTTGATAACGGCAATTTAACATTTTGCTAATTACGGTTTTAATAAGTCAGCCTAGCGTTAAATACCTATTTTTTTTGTTTAAAGGCTTTTATCATTGTAATTTGGCGAGATATTCCGTTAGGACCCACATTCTCTCCGCGAGAGTTGAATGGGATCTTTTACTACGCTGGGTTATTATTGGCTGGCTTAACGCCCGTGCTTACGCAAAAGGCGTATGGAATCTGCGTAATGACTCAGTGTACTGTACGTGCATATGGCGTAATTGTGTTTGGCAGAAACTGGGGCAGAGTGAGTTTAAGCGTTAGAAATTATTGGGTGCTATTACTCTGGCTTGTTATCTACGCGTCACCTCCGAGGTGCTATGGAAACTAGTACTAAACACGCGCAGGCTCTGTGGGACGCCTTGTTTAGTACTACTAGCTCTAGAACCTCAGGGATCAAAGATAGTTTATTAATCTAAATTGTCGGTCAGTCAATATAGAAATGGGTGTATATAATACTTTGATCGACTAAGGGCTAGTACCTACTATACACGGCCTCCCATGGAGCTTCCGCCATGTTTAGTACTATAGTTTTTTTTTTATAGCACCTCGGAGGTGACGCGTAGACAAACGATGCAAAGTAGCACCAAAAATTGAATTATGCAATTAAATTATGCTTTTAATACGTCAGGTAATTGGTGTATGTCTTGTGTATTACCTGTATAAATTCAGTCTAGTGGACAGTGAGGCAAACACATAAATAATCTATAACTAGATAAAACCAATGGAAGGCTTAGTTTCAAATATAGTTATGGACGTGCTTTATTTATTTATTTATTTAATTTTTGCAAAGGGTAAAAAAAGAGTTAAATACATAGATATAATCCACAAATGAAGAAAACCGCTGGATAGGTTGGTTTCCAATTAGTTATCAGCGTGCATTTTTTTGGGAGCGTCAGAAAAATCAATGTAGGCCTAGGTTTCTGTTTCTTACTTTCTCTCGTAAACATTGACAGAGCTAATCAGATGCAACTGCCAACTTTCTATTTACAATGCTGTCGATCAACGTCCTATAGAATAAAAATCGGGTTTTTGTGCCGGAGAAACGCGAGATTGATTCGGGCTTTATGTAGAACTCATAAACCGTGCAAAACGGAGATTTGCATTGGAGTCTACATCTCTACTGAAGCAGATAGCCCCAGTTATAATACACACTTAGCAAATTACACACACTGCGACGGAGCTTTCTGGATACACCCTTTATACCGTACGAACTGTATAAAGAGAGAGAGAGAGAGAGAGAGAGAGAGAGAGAGAGAGAGAGAGAGAGATAAGGGGGAAGCCAGAACTTCGTTCTCCGGCCCGTATGAACTCGTGACGTCATTTCCCGCGTGACGTCATTGTTTTTGTCCCAACTGCCTCTGAATTTTCTCGTATAGTACCTTGCCTGGTCGGTACTTTAATTTCTGCTTTGTTTTTGCTACCGGTATCAGCTGTGTAGTTACCAATACTCTCGCAGTACTACGGATTCTTGTTGAATGTTATGAAGTCGACCTTCCCTTGTGATTCTGTGTTATCTTTCAGAAGGTCGTTGTTTACCGTTCGAGGTAAACATTCGACTTTCTTCCAGTTTTTCTTGATAAATTCCAAGAATCTTGGAGTAATTTTAATATATTTACATATATTTAAATTACTCAGACGGACATTTACAGCCTTAGATTTTAGCATCTATTACAGTTGATAATGAGATACAAGAGTCTTAAATCAAGGTATTCATTATGCACAGTAAATTTACCGATCAGAAATATAATCGGCAATACAATGAAGTGGATCATTGACTTTAGCGAGTATGATGAGGGGAATATTTTTTTTTGTTTTTTTTTTTTTTTAGTGGAAGTAGCTTAGCACATTGATCAAGAGGTCAGAGAGAGAGAGAGAGAGAGAGATGATTTTAATCAGATAGTCATAACACTTTTATGGAGAGGCCAAAGAAAAAGCATTTTATTTCCTATATTATTTTAAGCCTGAGAGAGAGAGAGAGAGAGAGAGAGAGAGAGAGGAGAGAGAGAGAGAGAGAGAGATGGGGTAGGATGTCCTTAGCTATTGTTATATTCAATATTATCATGTTTATTGGTATGGTTCCTATCTTACATAAGATATAAAAAGGTCAGCAGTGAGAGACCGCTGATAATTTTCATCTCTCTCAATCTCTGTTTTATCTCTCTCTCTCTCTCTCTCTCTCTCTCTCTCTCTCTCTCTCTCTCTCAGTCAAGGTTTAAGATTTTGTTGGCATTAAAAACTTTTATCTCCGACCTCTTGATAAATGTGTTAAACGCCACGAGAGCAGAGAGAGAGAGAGAGAGAGAGAGAGAGAGAGAGAGAGAGAGAGAGTGGGCCAGAAAATAAAAAAAGGAAATTTTTCAGTCAAACTAAAATAAAAATTATAATCATGCCAGAGAGAGAGAGAGAGAGAGAGAGAGAGAGAGAGAGAGAGAGAGAGAGAGAGAGAGAATTCAGAAACGGCCAGCGAATGATAAAAAGGAGAATTTGTAGTCGAACAAAAATAAAAGTAATAATCATGCCAGAGAGAGAGAGAGAGAGAGAGAGAGAGAGAGAGAGAGAGAGAGAGAGAGAGAGGTCACCGCAAAAAAAAGAAAAGAAAAAGAAACTGTAGACGACCTAAAATAAAAATGAAAATAATATCGCGACAGATTGTAAGCACAGTTTTATTTTTATCCCACGACCTTAGACGACATGACTATCATTTAACTCAGCCGTTTAGGAGCTATTTTCCAACTGTTATAAAATCGTCGACACGTTTGACAAGACCTTCAGGACGCGGTCAGTATTTTCTTTAGACATTAAGGAAGCCTTGGTTAGATGGTTCTTAACCGCGAACTCCGTCTTTGCATTTTGGTGTGAACATTTTGGTTAAATATTAGTCATCTTCGATGCCAAGATGGCCGTCAGATTCCGACGTACCGTGTATTGCGAATCTCTACTTTTAACTTGGATGTGTGTGTATGTATGTGTGTACTTAAGTATGCATATTTCCATGTATAAATGTTTATGTATGCGTTCGTTTATTTATGTATATTTTCATGTATACAAAATGTTATTTATGTAAATGTTCATATATTTATGTACATTTTCATGTATATATGTTATGTAATGTATGTATTCATATATGTATGTATATAAGTTTATGTACGTAGGCATATTCTTGTGTAGGTATGGTTATGTTATTGCATGTATGTGTTCATGTATATATGTATATTTTTATGCATGTATGAGTATGTTTATGTATGCATGCATGTGTTCATGTATGTATGTATGCATGTATATTTCATGTATTTAGTATGTAATGTTCATGTATTTGTCAATATGGTTTTGTATGTATGTTTATGTATGTATGTATTTATTAATGTATAACTGTACACGCATGTATGTATGCATGTGTGTATGCAGTCCCTGGAATGTTCAAAAAAGGAAAACTGGAATTTTCAGAGAAAATAAATCGACAATCAACTAATCATTCTTTGTCAAGGAATAGTTAAAGAAAAAAAAGGAGGTTGGAATGGGGAAATATGAGAAATATTATTTGTATGAGAATAACATTTCTTACATTCCCACCGATAATTCCCTAATCATGTACAGAACGCGTCACTTTGTTCTATTATGGCTTATTACGTTTAATACTTCCTTATGATGTCCGTTCATATGTCAGATTCAACTTAAATCTTGAACCACTTTAATTGAAGGATAATTCACATTCAGACCGGAATTCGTCGCTTAAAGAAGCAACAACTTATTATATAATGATATATATATATATATATATATATATATATATATATATATATATATATATAAACATCAAGTTTCAAGGGAAGGTTATAAGTAAGAAAGGTGTAGACTTTCAGTAAACCGTGACGTCACATAATGACTATGGCTATTATTATATTATTATTATTATTATTATTATTATTATTATTATTATTATTATTTGTACGGGCTTTCACATTTTTCAGATATCATTTCTAGAGTCAGTTAATGATCAGAGAGAGAGAGAGAGAGAGAGAGGTGTATTACCCAGACAGACGTATTTGATAAAAGCAGTTCTAAATAGGCTATGACCGGAGAGAGAGAGAGAGAGAGAGAGAGAGAGAGAGAGAGAGAATGTAGTTCATTACCCAGACAGACCATTTTATATGCACTGCATTTCATGGACGGTAAACATAAGTTCTCACAATAGGAATCCACTGTTGGTCTTTTGCGCTTACTCTCTTCACTGTCTATCTGTCAACGAAGCTCATTCCCTTAACGAGGCATAAAAGGACGGAAAAGCGTCACTTTCTCTGTCCTTTAGATGATTGCGTTAGAAGGGGGAGGCTACTTATAGCGTATAGGACTTCGGCGTTCGACACGACCTCCATATTGTCAGCCACAAATTTCCACCCCTTGATCGTTGGCGTCATTATCGTGATTGGGGTTACTTTACGCGCCTGCGCAGTAACTGTGCATTGTTCTGGTCGTGGCCATCAGGTCGACTGGTAGGTGGAATTAGATGACGTCAGAAGTCACAAGGTAGTAAGATGATTGGAGATTTGATTAGGTTTTATCCGAGGCCATCAAATTAATTTGTAGATGGAATTAGATGATTTCATCAGAGGTGAGAAATTCTCATTTATGGCCCATGAGACTCTCAGCCAGCCGTGGTGGCCTATGTTGTTGCGGTGCCAGGCACACGATCATCTCTAGCTTTAACCTTAAATAAAAAAAAACTACCGTGGCTAGAGGGGTGAAATTTGGTGTGTTTGTTGATTGGAGGGTGGATGATCAACATAGCAATTTGCAGCCCTCTAGCCTCTGTCGTTCTTAAGATATGAGGGTGGACAGAAAAACTGCGGACGAACAGACAATACCATCTCAATCATTTACAGAAAACTAAAAAAAGAGAGATTACGTTGTTATAAGGACGCGATTTATTCTTGAACAACTCACGACTCTCCTTGCCAGTTTGGAATATGAAAAAAAAAAAAAAAAAAATACTAATAACATCTATACAACATTACGACTTATAACCCAATTAGTGTCCGCCTCATTAACAACACCTCAGTTACCATCACCTGACAAGATTTCCCTCATTACCTGACCCTAATTACTAATGACAGTCCATCACCCACTTAATGGACTACGAGTACACGTCGTTTGATGACACTTTCTTTCGTATTATTATTTTATTATTATGGTGTTTAATGAATTCTTAGTACGCATCTTTTAATTACGTTTTCTTTTGTATTACTCTTTGATGACATTGAGCTAATTTAGGAAAGTGCTGGTTGAAGCATTATTATTATTATTATTGCTGAAGGTAATCTTTATTGGAACAGGATTATCAGGTCCAGGTCAAGCAGGGGTCGTCGTCAGTGCTGGTATTATTCCGTAGGCGTAGTTCAGTTCGGGGTCGGGTTCGTCTTCAGTTTAAGGGCTGGTATTGGTGCTGGTATAGCTGGTATATCTGGTATTCACGTAACGTTTCGACCTTCTCGCAGGTCATCCTCGGACGAGTCGTTTGAAGAGACTCTAGCAAGAAAGTCTGTGGGGCGGTATTTATAGCGGCTCGGACCTAGAGTTGCATTCTCATTGGTCGGGCCGGTCTTGACGAAGTCGTGGATCTCGCCTCGAAGGTCTCGGGGATTCTCTCGTGCGAGCGCCACAGTAGTGTGCCTTGGGATGAACGACAGGAATTCCGTCCGTAGCAGGAATCCTGTCATCCCGTGGGGCTCCTGATTATCTGGTAATTTGTCGGGGGGTCGTTCGCTGCTCTCGGGCGGCGTGGGAAGGAGAAACGTTTCTTGGTGATGTTAAGATTTGGTTTCTCCTTGCCTATGGATGGAGGGCTTCTAAGAGGCGCAGACGTCGGGGATCCGTTGTCTGGTCTATTATTTCGATATTAGGAATAATATCATTTCTCTTTATCCGTTTGTTATGAGCAGTCCTGGCGTGGTTGAAAATTGGCTCCTTCTTGAGCGTGGCAGGAGATTCGCTTGGAGAAACGCATGGAGTTCATACGAATATTTGCCGAGGCATCCTCGGACGGGGCATGTGTAACGGTAGACACACTCGTCTTCTTCAAGGGATCCTGCAGGGGCGCCGAAGGGTTGTTTCTCATCACCAGGCTGCTCGTCTCTTTTCTTTTATCTTATTATTATTATTATTATTTATTATTATTATTATTATTATATTATTATTATTATTATTATTTTTATTTTTGGTTAAAAGTAAATGGCTACTTCAGCAGCGTTACACTTGTAGAGATTCTTCTCTATTTACGAATAGCGGCTATAGAGCGCCTATAGAGGTCATGATCAAATAGTGTCAAAATAGGTGTATATATTTGACACTATTTGATCATGACCTCTATAGGCGCTCTACTAGCCTGTTTAAGTAGCACGGAAAAAGCCGCTATTCGTAAAATAGAGAAGAATCTCTACAAGTGTAACGCTGCTGAAGTAGCCATTACTTTTAATAAAGTATGCTTGAGAGAGGGTCTGCTTCCTAAGTATATTATTATTATCATTATCATTATTCAGAAGATGAACCCTATTCTTATGGAATGGACCCACCAAAGGGGCCATTGACTTGAAATTCAAACTAACAAAGACGTAACGGAAGGTTGATTGGAAATGTGGAAAGGAGATAAGCGATTAGAAAATATTAGAATAATAATGAATAAATAAATCGAATAAATAAATGAATAAGAACGCAAGTAGAATATTAAAATATAAGTTGAATTGTAACAGGGTAATACTAGAAGATGCAGCCGTTAAACTACTGATATATAAAAAAATAAGGAAGATATTCGAAAATTACCGTCAGTATTGCACGAACTTTCTCTCTCTACTCTCTCTCTCTCTCTCTCTCTCTCTCTCTCTCTCTCTCGTAAACATGTTGATACGAAAGGGCAGAAGCTTAACAAATGCAAGACTCGGTGTAATTCTGGATGGAATATCCACAGTCTCACACACCACACACACACATATACACATGACATTATATAGATAATAAAAAATGCCCTTTCTCGCGTCCTGTCTGTTTGCATGTGTGCGTACGTTTGTGTGTGTGTGTGTGTGTATGTGTGCTTCTTTATTTATATATTTAATATTACGGTATTGTGTGCATAAGCTGATTAAAATCTAGAGAGAGATGAGAACACAAAGAGAGAGAGAGAGAGAGAGAGAGAGAGAGAGAGAGAGAGAGAGAGAGAGAGAGAGAGAGGTCAGAGTTGACTAACTGAGGGGAAGTCCTATATCCTGTAAACAGAACATCCCTTGAGTTATACTTGATTCTTTTGTACCCTTGACATGTCAGTTCTAACTGACGTGATTTGGAATAATTAGTGCTGGTTAATCATTAGCACTGGTTTGAAATAATTAGTGCTGATTCAAAATAATTAGTACTGATTTAAAGTAATTAGTTCTGAATCAAAATAATCAGTACTGGTTTTAAATAATTAATACTGATTCAAAATAATTAGTACTGGTTTTAAATAATTAGTACTGATTCAAAATAAGTTAGTACTGATTCAAAATAATTAGTACTGATTTTAGAAAAATTAGTACTGATTAAAAATAACTAGTGATGATTGAAAATTATTAGCACTGATTCAAACTAATTAGTGCTGATTCAAAATAAATAAGTGATGGTTTAAAATAATTAGTACTGATTTTAAAATATTTATACTAATCGCGTGATTTCATTCTGTAAACCTGAAGCTTTAGATAATATACCCGAGCAATTTGTCATTTGATGTTAATGGTACTAATAGTTTCACCAGGATGATGAAAATATTTTCATGAAAAAAAAATCCTTCATCTGTCATTACTTTCAAACGACCTCAAAATATTTTTATTGCAGAAAAAACTCAATAAAATAAAAGTCCTTTCCGTTTCAACATTAGGATAACCATTTGACTTCAGCATTATTATTATTATTATTATTATTATTATTATTATTATTATTATTATTATTATTATTATTATTATTATTATTATTACCCGCTTTTACATTTTCAAAAGACCTTTAAATAGTCATTTAACCATCCGTATTATTATTATTATTATTATTATTATTATTATTATTATTATTATTATTATTATTATTATTATTATTATTGGCTTCCACATTTTCGAAGATAAAGTACAAGGCTTCTAGAACAAAGCGGATTATTATTATTATTATTATTTTATTATTACCTGCTTTTACATTTTCAAAAGCCATTTTAATAGTCAGTTAACCAC
>NC_061101.1:9372796-9377796 GCF_015104395.2 Macrobrachium nipponense | reverse complement strand
TGACCTGAAATTCAAGCTCCCAAATCGTATGGTGGCTCATTATATATATATATATATAATATATATATATATATATATATATATATATATATATATATATATATATATATAATATATATATATATATATAGATATATATATATATATATATATATATATATATAGATATATAATCTCTTTGCCTATTTGATAAGGATTGTGTAGCTGTAGGTTATATATCCCTAAGAAGCGCCCAGTAGCAGATGCAATTCAATAGAAAATTCCCGTTTTCTTCATTCTCTCCAGGGCTCGATAACGTAGTACAGACAACGGGAGGAAGCAGAAACGCGCTCTTCGGCTTCCAAGGAAACGGGAATCTGGAGATTGGTTACAGAAAACGGAGCTGTTCGTATTGTACTGTCTTTCTGTTTTTTTCTAAACGTTGCTCCGATGACTATTTCTACCTCGTCCTGACGTTTGAAGATGGCGACACTGAGAGATACACTGGCTGGCCTGAATGTGGGAGTAACAATTGGTTGGTCGTCCACATAAATCTAAAGGTTTGAAAAACATATGTGTATAGAACGGTTCCGGGTTTTGTTTACCATTGTAACGATCATTTGCCATCAAGTGCTGGCTCAAACCAGACCTCACTATCAGAGAGCTATATTGGTATGATGTTGGAAAGAGAGGGAAAATAAAAGGAAGAGAGGCGGGAACTCATACATGCAAAGCATTTTCTTACAATTATTCATTATCCAAATAGATTTACCAGACCACTGGGCTGATTATCAGCTCTCACATTCAATTTTGTCAATTGAATGACAATTTTTTTTCTAAAGTTTAAAATTGGTTGAACTGCAAATGTTGAGGCTTCTGACAGAATTTCACTGATAGATTTGTTTCCAAAACTTGATAGCCGCTGCTGATTACACTTTGGAGATTCACACACAAAAAAAATTCTTAATTGTTGTCATCACTTTACACTCAGAGCATTCATGGGCAGGGCTATGTGGGGTTTTCCATGAGGTGTTCTTGTGTTAGACGAGAGTGGCCCATTCGGAGACGTGTCAGAACTGCTTGGTATGTCTCTCTCTCTTTGGTATGAGGGACTCCCCTTTTCAACTCTCGATTTCAGGGCTTCAGAATTGGGAACATATTTAGGTATTTCTTCTGGGAGTGACAGATCACAGATGTAGACAATCTCCATTTTGGAACTGTAGGGTTGACTTGTTTTAATCCATTTCAGGGCTTCAGAATTGGGAGCAGAATTGTTTCTTTTAACAAGTACGTGAGTAAACAATCTCTGCTCCGAGCAACTCTGAGAGCTTCAAGCACCTACTACATGGAATGGGAGGTTATTGAGCAGGATGAGCCTGAACCCAGTAAGTCGACACCTTGATTTCTTATCAAGGGATCTTTCTCCATCAGTTTCTGCAACCATTTTTATATTTGTGTTATATAATATCAATATTTTTATGTCATGGAATCTCTACCAAAATAACTTGGGACGGTAGTCCCTCTTGTGAGCAATCTTTTCCCATGTTGTTATTGTTCATTTAGAACAAGCTATAAATTCTTTTGGGATTTAGAAGGTCAGTCCCAAATTCTGGTGAATTTAACCATACAATCCTGTGACTGAAAAAAAGAAAGAAAGAAAAAAAAAAGCTTGGAAACTCGACATATCAGTAATACTGTTCATTTTCATGATCCGTGCTGTGTTCAAACAACTAAAGTTACCCCAGAACCAGTTACTCCAGCACCTTCAGTGAGCAAGGCAGTTGTCTTGGGAGCCACAGGAAGCGGATGTCTGATTCTGGTGCTGATCATCACTACTGCTGTGATTTGTTACAGAAAGAAACGACAGCGTCAGGGTAAGGAGATCCTGTAATTTAGTTCTGATACAGGTGACAAAAATAGTAAACTGGCTCCAGTTTCACTGAATGCTGCCAATTCATGCATTTACAGTCACAATGTTGTCACAAGCAAATGCTCTGACTTTACTAATTGCAATCTATTCTTAGTGTCACCAGGGAAGGGGCACCTCTTGTTAAAATTCTAGAGAATTTTTTTCACTTTTCCAGAGAAAGCTCCAGACGATGGCAATGAATTTCAGGACTATGAAGACGTGACCAACTGTGAAGAAATTTATGCTGATGTGATGAACATCGGGGCTTGTGAATATGACAACGCAGAATACATTTACTCCGATCCTGATGATACCTATGAAAACCCTCTGCACTACACGGTCAGGATGTCACAAGGAGGACAGGTAGTGACGTTTAAGCCTTCAGGCTAAGAATAAAGAAAATGTAGGTAGTTTGGATGTCATACCTTGATTGACGGTAAGTCAACTGGTAACAGAACCCCTTACAAAATTTGTGAAAAACTTCATACATATATCGGCCGAAATTACTTGTAACCCAAGTGAGCATAAGCTTTATATAAGCTATGTAACCCTTATTTGAGCTAGAACTACAGCAACAGGGCTCTAATCCGCTTAGTATAAAAGATATAGGTCTATAGAACAAGGGTTGTATCCATTGGAACAACTAATTTTATTGCTAAAGCATCAGCATTACATATGACCAAACGTGCTTTCTTTTGGAATGAGTCCTTCAATGTCGAATGTAAGGAAGTGTGTAAAGTATACATTTGGTTGCGGTGTAATTATGTACATATCATTTTTCGAACTAGCTCTAAAAGAAATGGAAAAATATCATATTAATAAGTACACTTTCCGTTTCAGATCCCTTGCTGAATTAAAATAAGGTCATTGTTATTCCACATGTATTACACACAGGAAATTATCTTATGGCTAAATTTTAGCGTCATTAACAATGATTACATGCAAAGAAACTACCGCAGCTCAAACATTTGCTTACGATTTTATGACATTACTCATGCTTATGTTAAGTGTGCTATATCAATTTATCATTTCCTGTGACAGTGGACGCTTTGTTTAGTCTCTGATCTTCTTTATAAAAGATGTTGGTATATTTGTCAGGTACAAAAGGAAGATTACGAATAACCTCAGTCAGAAAGTTTTGCTAATGGCCTACGATCATACTTGTGATCAGTCAGTGTCGGCGTAATTCCATTCTTCAACCTCTTAATTATTGTCTTTGTTTCCGCAGCAGTTAATTCAAAAAAGCATTTGAAAATATGCCTTATCTTTACCCAGATCTTCTCCTCTCCTTGTACCCTTTCATAGGCAACACTTTCGTAATTACGCTTGTTACCCCTAAATAAATAGTTATCTTTGAAGGTACTAAAAGTGGAAGAAAACGTACGTAGACTTTTTAAATAAGGTAGACTATACTAAAATATACTTCTCTGCTCAACCAAAATATCACGAAGCCATTATTTATTTTTTTTAAAAAGTAATTTGTGGTTTTTACCCAGTTTCCAGCAAACTCAGAGTTAAGAGAGGACTAATGTAGTTAAGTATGAGGTAATTTTCTTGTATGTGATACTTTTATTGTTTAAATATACAAATACAAATGATATTCCTTCCTTAATTCCTTCCGCTATTCAAATCTATTAAGACTTATTATTCTCCTGCATGTCTTTATTTAGAGCTGCATAAGCTAATAAATATCTAAAGAAAGCTTTATTTCTCTTTTTAATCGGTATTCTGTGGCTTATAAATAAGAAATTGTCTATTTTCTGTTAATAGGAAGGTGAGTTTTTATTATTTAAAATTTACAAGGAATAATAGCAGAAAAGCTGTATGTTGATATGCTTAATGTAGCTGTTAAATAAATTTAAGCTTCAATTCAGCAATTACGTTTCAGTAACCCTCCTTTGTATCGAATTTTTCCTGTGATCCAGTTTTTGTGAACGTAACTTGAGTTGATAAAACTTTGCAGTGTTAATACTTTGAAGTTACACAAGTAATAGTGAGAAGTCAACCCGAGGGAGTTCTCGTATGATTTTGAGAGAGAGAGAGAGAGAGAGAGAGAGAGAGAGAGAGAGAGAGAGAGAGAGAGAGAGAGAGAGAGAGAGAGAGAGAGAGAGAGAGAGAGAGAGAGAGAGAGAGAGAGAGAGAGAGTACCACTCGTCGTATCTTACAGCCGCTTATGATCTGAGTTAATGTCCATAGGGACTGTTCAGTAAGCAAAAGTACATAGCTGTGGTGCCATTGGGTTAAGATATCTTTTTCCAAACGACCACTCCTTTGACCCAGCATGAAAGGAATTCGGACGACGGCCCCAAGTTTCTCAAACAAATCCGAAATCGGCAGAATTATCACTGAAAAATAACCAGCGGTTAAAGTGCAGGCTGCCAACATCGTCAATGCCGTGAGGGTAGTTAGGCCTATGTTTAATGTAGGACCTTATTCATCTTAGACCTAGGTTTAACGAAGGTTTGAGGTCTCATTCGTTCATTTAGTTGGGAAAGATCGGTACGTAGGTCATTTTAGAACAGGTCTATCTATAGTTTCCGTCTACAAGAGAAAGCGGACCTCTGGGAAGTGTTCAATTTGTAGTGTTGGTGGTAAGAAGCTTCTGCTGTTCGCTCGTAACGAAAGGTGCTCGTGATTGTTTGGAAAATACTCGGAGGTTTCTAAGTGAGATTTTGCTTATGGTGACATGGCTAGCGGGCTAAGGCTGGGCGGAATACGGTGGTGACTGGGTAGGATGTAGTACTACATTTTGATTTGCACTCAAGAAAATGTGCCCCTCTCGAAGTTGTGTAATAGTTCACAGAACATGGGGCTATGAATTTCTGGTTAAAAAATGCATAGAACACGTGAGATTCCATAACTCTGGCATAAATTATGTTGTGAACGAAAGATGTTTGCAATGGTTCACAGAACAAGGGGTTATGAATTTCTGGTAGAAAAATGCATAAATTACGTGAGATTACATTAATCCATATATCTGACATGAATGATGTTGTGAACGGGAGATGTGAAATATCTGAAAAGAAGATTGCAAATAAAATGTAATCAGTCGGATGGAAATGAAACGGCTGAAATTATAGGAAGATAAGTCAGAATAATCGAGTCTCAGCAT
>NC_061101.1:9361621-9372296 GCF_015104395.2 Macrobrachium nipponense | reverse complement strand
CATGGTTTTGTACCCGGAAAAAGTACACAAACCCAACTGTTAGTCCACCGTGAGAACATATACAAAATATGAAAAGCGGAAATGAAACAGATGTGGTTTATCTAGACTTTGCAAAAGCTTTTGACAATAGGTAGATCATAATATATTAGCGAAGAAAATTAGAAAACATAATATAGTGGATAAAGTAGGAAGATAGTTAAAAGAATTTTTGACACAATAGAAAGCAGATAGTTATTGCAAACGATGAGAAATCGGATGAAGCTATGGTAATATCTGGTGTGCCACAAGGTACGGTAGTAGCTGCATTGCTGTTTGTTATTATGATTGCAGACATAGACAGTAATGTTAAGGACTCGGTAGTGAGTAGTTTCGCCGATGACACAAGAATAAGTAGAGAAATTACTTGTGATGAAGATAGGAACGCGCTACAAAGAGACCTTATCAAAGTATATGATTGAGCAGAGGTAAAAAAAAGGATGGTATTTAACTCTGATAAATTTGAATCAATAAATTATGGAGACAGAGAAGGAAAGCTATATGCATATAGGGGATCTAATAATGAGACAATCACAAATCAGGAAGCAGTTAAAGACCTTGGTATGATGATGAATAGGAACATGTTATGCAATGATCAAATAACAATTCTATTGGCAAAAATGTAAAGCAAAAATGGGAATGTTGTTACGGCACTTCAAAACAGAAAAGCTGAACACATGTTTATGCTTTATAAATCATATGTTCGTAGTCCCACTTGAATATTACAATATGATATGGTACCCCACACTATCACAAAGGTCCTTTACAGCTAGAATAGAAGAAGTTAAGGATCTTGACTACTGGGAAAGACTACAATCCTTAAAATTATATATAATAGAAAGGAGAGAAGAGAACGCTACATGATAATTCTGGCATGGAAACAGATAGAAGGAATTGCGAAAACATCATGGAGCATAAAAATATCAGAAAGAGCAGCAGAGGTAGATAATAGTGCCCAAAACTATTCCTGGAAAACTAAGGAAAGCACATAGGACATTAATCCACTACGCATCAGCATCGATAATGCAGCGTCTATTCAATGCGTTGCCAGCTCATCTGAGGAATATATCAGGAGCGAGCGTAGATGTGTTTTAAGAATAAGCTCGACAAAATATCTAAGCTGCATCCCAGACCATCCAAGATTGGAAGATGCAAAATATACCGGAAGATGCATTAGCAACTCTCTGGTAGACATTAGAGGTGCCTCTCTCTCTCTCTCTCAGCTCTCTCTCTCTCTCTATAATATATATATATATATATATATATACATATATATATATATATATATTATATAGATATATATGTATGGATATACATAATTTATATACATACATATATATATATATATATCATATAATATATATATATATATATATATATATATATATATATATATATATATAGTATTTACTTATTACCTACCGTAAATATATATACATGTTAACCTGTATGTATATATAGTACATATATATATATATATATATATATATATATATATATATATATATATATATATATATATATATATACGTACATCGTATATATGCATATATATGTACATGTACACTATATATCTATATATATATATATATATATATATATATATATATATATATATATATATATATATATGTACTATATATGTATAGATTTAGAGAGAGAGAGAGAGAGAGAGAGAGAGAGAGAGAGAGAGAGAGAGAAGAGAGTTACAGGTATAACCGATTGGTGGAGGGAGGCAACACACACCCACACACGCATAGAGAACTCACAACTCAAGTATGCATCGCTGACTAATGTCTAATAGTTGATCTTTCTGGCGAAATGAGAGAGAGAGAGAGAGAGAGAGAGAGAGAGAGAGAGAGAGAGAGAGAGGAAAAAAAAACAAAGTTCATTATCAAACCCCCGATCAGACAAACAATCCATTGTTTGTAATGTTCCGTGTTATGATTCCATTAATACACAAACGATCTTGTGACTCAGATAGAGGTCTCCAATAATACTGTTTTAAAGGACCGAGACTGTTGGAAACTGCAAATATATATATATATATATATATATATATACATATATATATTTTTATATATATATATATATATATATATATACATATATATATATATATATATATATATATATATATATATATATATATATATTCAAATATATACACACAACACACACACACACACACACACACATATATATATATATATATATATATATATATATATATATATTATATATATCATATATAATAATATAAATATATATATTATATATATATATATATATATTTATATATATATATATATATAGATACATACATATATATCTATATATATATATATATATATATATATATATATATATATCTATATATATATATATATGTGTGTGTGTGTGTGTGTGTGTGTGTTTGTCTATATGTGATATACATATTACATGCCAAATCATGGATAGATTTTTATTTCTCTCTTAGTATGCAAGATTGAAAGTAAATAAATAGATAAATGAAAATAAATAAAAATATACATAAATAAATCATAAATAAATAAATAAATAAATAAATAAAAAATAATAAATGCTTTAAATGTTTTCATCAGCAAGTAAACAAATAAACGTACAAATAACCCACGACAATAAATAAATAAATAAGTAATTAAATTTCTCAATTTGACATCCGTGATTCGCTGACACTTATATATCCCGATTCCCCTAAATCAACTCGTCAGTAGGGCCGCGGGCTCTGTAAAGGTCAGTCGGCAATACGAATTACGTAAGTTAGTCGCGTTCAATACTCCACTAAAGGCATTGGGCCTCTCACTTTAGACTGGAACCAGTTAAAGGTCATTGTTCTATTTAGATTCTTCGTGTCAGGCGCCTCTATTGAATGATCGTCGAGTCTTCTTTTATATTTCGATGGTAAAAGGTGTGTTTCAGGTTCGGAATGTTGTTCCGTAAAAAAAAAAATATATATATATATAAAAAAACTCTCAGGTCAAAAGTAACCTTAGGTATAACATGTGCGGATAAATTTTGAAAAAAAAAAACCTTAAAAAAGCACTGACACGATAAAACTCCCACAAAATCTCCTAAGCAAAAAAAAAAAAAAAAAACTTTAAGCCTTGCGGATCACATGCATACGGATAGTTCGTTAGATTTCGCAAAGAAAGAAAAAAAAAAAAAACCTTCGCACACAAAAATTACACTCACACGAAAAACACACAAAACCCATCATCCATCCACCGGCCCCCCCCCCCCCAAAAAAAAAAAAAAAACACACACCTAAAGCATAGCATAGCGGATCACAAGCATACCGTCTTGCTCTAGACTTAGCTAACATAAAAATAATAACATAATAAAATAAAATAATAATAATTAATAACAAAAAAACATGCAATTTCACACCCTCACATGAAAAAAATACAGTTTTACACACCTATTCAAATAAAAAGAGACACTTTGTGTGTAGCATGGCGTATTTTATAAATAATGATCATAGATTTCGCTGATAAAAAAACATAAAAAAAAAATTTGATTTACAAAAACACACACAAATAAACAAACAAACTTGCTTTTTCATTCTAATACACACACACGCGCGCGTGCGCAAAAAGAAACTGTTTTTTAAACGTAGCATGACATATCAATACACACACATAATATCGATACCAGCTGGAAGAAATCGTCGTCACGTCTCTTTCCTCATTGCGAATCTCGGATCGTCCCCCTCGTGTGTCACTCCGAGTCTCGGATTCCCCAACTCGAGCCGAGGAGCCAATGGTGCTATTGCGTGTTTGCGTCCTTAAAGGAAGTTGCGAAAAAGATTGTTTGGGGACCAAATAGGCTTCAATACTTGTGGCTCATGATTTATGCAAGTCGAAATCCGAGTGGGGGTATTTGGTAGCTATGAAAGGCTGAAGATTACTCAGAGACGAGACTGGAATGTTAAGTTGGAATGTGGGATATTTTTTTTTTTAGTGATTTTTCATATATATATATAATATATATATATATATATATATATATATATATATATATATATTATATATGTATGTATGTATATATATATATACATACACACACACACACACACACACACACACACATATATATATATATATATATATATATACATATTATATATATATATATATATATATATATATATATATATATATATATATATATATATATATATGTATGTATATATATAATATAAGTATGTATGTATGTATGTATATATATATATATATATATATATATATATATATATATATATATATATATATTACTTTGCTAAATAAAATTTGCATGATAGACTAATAGACTGCTGCTTTAGAACCTGGAGAGAGAGAGAGAGAGAGAGAGAGAGAGAGAGAGATAAAGACCGAGACAGACAATGGCAGAGAGAGGCTATATAAGAGCCTGAGGAGGAAGAGAGAGAGAGAGAGAGAGAGAGAGAGAGAGAGATGACGTGTCCCCTCCCACTCTATACCAACCAACGTCAATGCAACACTTGTTCGAGATTGATCGCCTAGCATTCCAATTATTCAGACAGTAATTTCAGGAATCGCAGTTTTTCACAGCGAACTCGGACGTCCAATCTTAATTTTTAGAATTTTTTTTTTTCCATAAATACTGAAGGGAAAAATTTTATTTCTAGATGGACGTTAAAGGAGGTCATTCATACATTCTGGAGAAGCCAGAGGTTGTATTTACAACGTTTGGATTTTGGTCATGAATTGTAAACAAAAACAAATATCAAAGCTAAATTAGTGATTAAGATTCTCTGACGTTTCTGTGACTGATGGAAGATTGACAGTCGTTTTGCAAGAGAAAGGTCGAGCTGCTAAAGACTGACAGCAAAAGTTTAGGACGAGGGGAATGGATATCAAATATAGACGAATATATAAATAATACTGCATCACGGACGGGATATAACGGACTATACTGGTCGAAGAAGTCTTGGTTATATAATACCTTGCCTTGATAAAACCCCTGCTGGCTATTCAACTTAGCACCAAAGGCGAGGAAATCTTTTTATGAAGCTCTCTTGGAAGTCCAACACTCAAGCCAGAAACTCACTCAAAAGAACGTAGGTCCCAAACACTACCCTTAGGGACGACGCGAGAAGTCAGCCAAAATGCTATGATGAATATTAAGAATACAACTCCCAGTATCTTGTGGTTAGGAATGTTTTGGATATTTTCAATATGGTGGTCGTGTTGGTTAACGGAATTGAAGGCAGAATTGCAAATTACAAATAATTACGATTAATTACAACCAAATCACATGCGGGTAAATTGACCTTTTTAATTCAAAGCGATAAGGTAATACTAAAGGCAGGCTGGTTTTTCTTCAGTTTTTTCAAAGAAAAAAAATAAAATTAAATAATATCTATCAATATAAAATTGTACCGTCAAAGTAGGCAAAACGTTCTGTAACTACGATGACCTGAGAATCGTAAATAAAAATGTTTTATTTGACGAAATAGAACGATTATACGAATCAGACCCTTTGTCAAATATATGCAGAAATTACTTTTTCGTATTGGTAGACTGTATTATCAAACCTCATTTGGATACGTTATCACGCTGAACTCAGAGAGAGAGAGAGAGAGAGAGAGAGAGAGAGAGAGAGAGAGAGAGAATTCGTAACATGTAAATAATAAACTCCCATTGCGGAATTCTCCAGCAATGAGTGAGTATTTCGATATAATGAGGTCAGCTCAGCCTTAATCAGGATCTGTTATAGCATTAATGATATTCGGAGACTTGGATAACTGTACGCACGCAGGTCGAGTGATAACAACAACAACAACAACAATAATAATAAATAATGATAATACTAATAATAATATTTTTAAAGAAATAATATTTATCTTTAATATGAATTTTATTAAAAGGTTTTTTTAATATATTTTTAATAATAACATAAATAATACTACTATATGGGCGTAATGTCAATCACGGCCAAACGGCTGTCAGATGGGCATGAAACTTGGCAGGTTTATGGTGGGGACCCCTAAGATGGTTTGTAATGGGGTTTCATCCAACCTACCCCCCATCCCCCCTCCTTTGTAGGGGGTGGGGGTGAGAAGGGATTCCCTGAAACGGAGTTTTTCTTTTTCTGGCCGTGAAACGAGGCTGGTTATTCCCGTAGATTTAGTTACTTTACGAATTTTCATAACAGAATTTCTGTACAACTTCCGGAGGAGAAAGTTGCGAATATTTCAGTTCAGACACATTAGAAGATGAAAATTATCGTCAATATCGCAGATTTTATGAATAACTAAATCCATCAGGACTGCCAGTGCACAAAATAACGTTGAGGAGGTACTGCCCGGTATGTTGCATGGAGGGGAATTTCGATCCTGCCATGGACATTGCAACGGAACGAAGTACACCTTATGGAGCTAAACTCCCACGTCATCGAAGCAGTGATAGCAATGGGCCCTCACTACCGGCAAACGTCTGTTCATCCCCCAGATTTCCTATGATGCCTTCGGACAACCAGTTCCGTTCCAGTTACGGCGCAGGCAGTTTCCCATCAACCTGGCCTTCTCATTCACTGCAAACAAGTCGCAGGGCCAGACTTTGGATTCTGTTGGTGTGTTTCTGCCGTCACCCATGTTCACGCATGGCCAACTGTATGTGGCGATGAGCAGAGCAACTGATTCTGCCAACTTGAAATTAAGTTGTGGACAAACTGATAATATTGTGTACAAGAGGTTCTGCAGTAGGTATGTACAAAAATCTCCCTTATTTTAACATTGCTGAACAATAGTACATATAAATTTTTCACTTCTGCACCCGTATTTTATCACCCATCGTAGATGGGTAAGTTTGCTAGTAATAATAATCATACTATAATGGGCGTAATGTCTGTCTGTCTGTCTGTTTGTCATTCAATCACGGCCAAACGGCTGGTCAGATGAGCATAAAACTTGGCAGGGTTATGGTGGGGACCCCTGAGATGGTTTGTAATGGGGTTTCATCCAACCTAACCCCTCCTTTGTAGGGGTTAGATTGGGCTGAGAAGGGATTCCCTGAAACGGAGCTGTTTCTAGCCGTGAAACGAGGCTGGTTATTCCCGTAGATTTAGTTACTTTATGAATTTTCATACATAATTTATGTACAACTTCCCCGGAGAAAGTTGCGAATATTTCAGCTCGGACACAATAGAAGATGAAAATTATCATCAATATCCGCAAGATTTTTTGAATAATTTAAATCCATCGTGACTGCCAGTGCACAAAATAATGTTGAAGAAGTACTGCCCGGTAATGTTGCTTCGGAATTTCGATCCTGCCAGTGGACATTGCAACGGAACGAGGTACACCATTATGGAGCTAAACTCCCACGTCATCGAAGCAGTGATAGCAATGGGCCCTCACACCAGCAAACACGTCTGTTCATCCCCGGATTCCTCTGATGCCTTCGGTCAACCAGTTTCCGTTCCAGTTACGGCGCAGGCAGTTTCCCATCAACCTGGCCTTCTCATTCACTGCAAACAAGTCGCAGGGCCAGACTTTGGATCGTGTTGGTGTGTTTCTGCTGTCACCCATGTTCACGCATGGCCAACTGTATGTGGCGATGAGCAGAGTAACTGACTCTGCCAACTTGAAATTAAGTTGTGGACAAACTGATAATATTGTGTACAAAGAGGTTCTGTAGTAGGTATGTATAAAAATCGCCCTTATTTTAATATTGCTGAACAAATAGTACATATAAATTTTTCACTTCTGCACCCGTATTTTATCACCCATCGTAGATGGGTAAGTTTGCTAGTAATAATAATAATAATATTTTCAACAATAATAACACTTTAAGAACCATTTCTAATAATAATAATAATAATAATAATAATAATAATAATAATAATAATAATAATAATAATAATAATAATAATAATATTTACAAGGTCTCTATTTACAGAGAGCATTATAGAAAGAGCAGGTAAAATTGTAACAATACTGATTTCAATAGTATTAAATCATAAAAAAATGCAAATCGAAGCAATATGAAGAGATAGATTCAATACAAACATAAAATCTTAACCTAAACCTTCTACTTACTTAACCAATATTGCAGAAATCATCTTCAAATGCGTCATTTTTAATCCAGTCTTGGCCTTGGATTGGTTTACAAACTGGACGTTCCTTCTTCCCAAATTTCAGTGTAGGTCTTCGTGCATTCTGGAAGGTTGCTCCAGTCTGTGAAATGGAGCTTTTCAATACATTGCATGCCAGCGCAGACAAGCAAGCATTCAGTTCATATAACGAAATGCAGTCACGCCTGCGAAAGGCCTCTGCAGTTCATGGTCGTTGTTTTTTTGTTAAAATGGGTCTGTCGGAGTGGACGTAGAGGAAAGTGATATCACTGACGCTGATGTAGAAATTCTTTTGAATTATATTTCTCACAGGGTGTGTTTTGGGTTGGTTATAGGCCTAATGGTTATGCTTGTATGTAGGTAGGTTTTAAAAGGGATGTTTTCCTACATTTATTCGCATGGAAGTTCGTTGTGATTAACTGATATTACTCGTAATTGTGACTTCAATTCCGTTAGCCATAATGGACTCCACAAATGAAAATATTCACAGCACACTTAACCAAGGTGTTGGATTTAGCCTACTGTAGATGTTCTTAGTGATCCTTGAATGATCATTGTATCCCGAAGGGTAGTGTCTTGGGGCCTACGCTGTTTTGAGCCTGTGCTGTTGAAGTGGGCCTTGTCCTTGGGAATAAGTTAGTGAGTTATGTAGATGATGGGGACATTTTATAGCAAATTCATCAAATTTTATTTTTTATTTATGAAGCATATCCGCGATGAAGAATTATCTATTCATTTATCTATATCTCATTCTCATTCTGATCACTTGCCTGTCATAAAGAAGACGGTTATGAAAAAAAGCACAATTCTTAAAAATTTAACAGTCTTTAATGATAAACAGTATCTGAAAATGTCAAAATTAGACTATCTCTCTCTCTCTCTCTCTCTCTCTCTCTCTCTCTCTCTCTCTCTCTAAAAGATGTACATACATTGTATAGTATCGGGTATCAATTTCGAATTGTAAAATAACAAAAAACAAGTAGTCTTTTTCATCATTATCATAGGCGGAAGAACAGCTAAAAAAAAAGTAGCCACATACTCGTATACCGTTAGGCCTAGAAGCATCTTTATAGAATTTCTATTTCTATATTTCTATTTTCCACCTACGTAACATCACATACCTCTACGTATAATACGACAAGCATTTCCACGGCGTCGAGCATTGTCCCTCTCTCTCTCTCTCTCTCACACACACACACACACACGTACAAAAACCACAATCCCTGAACCGCATTATCATTTTAGGAACTGCATCCAGGCACTGAGTATGCTTGCATGTGTGCTTCGGAGTGAGCTGTCATGCAATGTATATATGAACGCTCCACATCAGCCTTCCAATATGCGTTAGGGCTGGAATTTGGAGGCCGTGGTGTTTGTTGGAGCTGTACTACAGATGGCTCTGTTTGGCGGCCAAGATTGACTTGAAATTGGTCGTTTTGTGGTGATTTCTGTAACGCTGTTTATAGAGATTGGAAGGTTTGAAACGTATGCTACTTGTCATACGTTTGACTTCGTTAGTTACATAATTAATCCTGTTGCTCATATATATATATATATTATATATATATATATATATATATATATATTATACATATATATATATATATATATATATATATATATATATATATATATATATATATATTTATTTATATATATATATATATCTATATATATATATATATATATATACATCAAGTATAAAAGGCCTATTAAAACACGTTTTAAAGCTTTATAACAGTGTGTTTTAATGGGCTTTTTTATACTTGAGACGTATCCTGTTTTAACAGGACAAGTTTAGTTTACAAATAAATATACAATAGTATATATATGATATATATACTATATATATATATATATATATATATATATATATATATCACACATGCAGAAAGGGCAGAACAGGAACAACAAAACCATATCTCATTAATTAGGAAAAAAACAGACAAAAACCTCAAAAAAAAACAAAAAAAATAAACAAAACACTTTTGAACAAGACATGCACGTCCTCTCTCCCACACACTCTCTCTCTCTCTCTCTCTCTCTCTCTCCTCCTAAACCCACAAAATCATTCCGTGGGAAAAATCCATCCGCGGAGGTCATAGGTTTATCACATGACATCAGGTCCAGTGATCTTACTCTCGCGGGCATATCTACTTTAATCTCTAGCTCAGTCACCCGCCACCCTCTCTCTCTCTCTCTCTCTCTCTCTCTCTCGTTCACGCTGCCCTTGGAAAGAGGAGGGGGAGGAGGAGGGATGGGGCGTCCTTCCCCAGTCTGTCTTTTGGGGAATCTCTCTCTCTCTCTCTTAAGTTCCTTCGTGTTTTCATGTTTTCATTTCGTCTGTGGATCTCTCTCTCTCTCTCTCTCTCTCTCTCTCTCTCTCTCTCTCTACTGATAAGTCTTTGAGACATCCTAATCCTTGTAACTCCTTGCAATTCTCTCCTCTCTCTCTCTCTCTCTCTCTCTCTCTACTGATAAGTCCTTGAGACATCCTAATCCTTGTAACTCCTTGTAATTCCCC
>NC_061101.1:9351621-9356621 GCF_015104395.2 Macrobrachium nipponense | reverse complement strand
GGTTACGGATACATGTTGACTTGGCGTGATGAAAAATGCTGAGTGTGTTGGTGTGCCTAATGTATGTTTATAGTTATGTAGGTATGTAATAGATATATGTGTATATATATACACACACACACACACATATGATATATATATATAATATATTTAATATATCTCTATATATATAATAAATATATATATATTATATATATATATAGATAACATACATATATATATATATATATATATATATATATGTATTTATATACATATATATATATACTATATATATATATATATATTTATATATGTATATATATATATATATATATATATATATCATATATTATATATATATATATATATATATATACTATATATATATATATATACATATATATATATATATTTTATATATATATATATATATATATATATATATATATATACGAGTATAATACATATACAGATACATATACAACTAAATACAACAAAACCTCTCTGCATTTCAGGACCTTAGTCGAAATCATCCCTACGGTAGGTAAATCTAGTAGATCAGTCATATTTTATTCCCGCCCCTTCTGGGAGGGCTAAACATCCGATAAAAATATCTCATTGGCAAAACGACCTTGATTTTCTTTCCGATAAAGTCTTGGTTGGCCAACATCATGTGATGGATGTTGTTGCCGAGACTTATAGCCTGGGTTTGTATGAGATTTAAAAAAAAGAAAATATATATATATATATACTATAAATATATATATATATATATATATATATAAACAAAGTTGTAAGCGTATTATTGACTCAATTCCAGTCAGTCTACTGCTACCTAATTGTGGGGGATTTGTGACCATTACAGTGTACACAGAACTTCTTTTTATATTTACCTCATTACGTATAGAACACATCTTGTACCCCATTACGTATAACACACTGCAGCCAATAACTACCTCTACATCGAACGTAATAGTGGGTGATTTTTGACCATTACTGTTTAAACAGAACGTATTTTTTTTTTACCACATTACCTATAGAACACATCTTTTGCCCCTTTACGTATAGATCACGCCACCCCCTCCCCTTCCCCCCCCTCCCCCCCAAACCCCCATCTCTATAGGACAGTAATATCCCAATTTTCGAACATCGACTTCTTTCTTTGAACAACGACTTCTTTTCGGGAATCATCAATGTGTTGTTTTGTTTTTCTATCCTATCTCTTTCATCGTCTTCCATTTAGTTACCCTTTGCATTCTAGGGCTTTGTGTTCTCTGTTCCATCTACCCCTTTCTTTCTTTCAGTCCTCCTTGTTTCCATCATCGTCCCCTCTCCCTCTCCCTCTTTCTCTCTCTCTTCCTATCTCGCAGGGAATGCAGGACGATCGGTGGAACAAGAGAAGCAATCTCTGTCTATTACGTGAAAGGGTCGGGATGGAAGAGAGAGAGAGAGAGAGAGAGAGAGAGAGAGAGAGAGAGAGAGAGAGAGAGAGAGAGTAAAAAAAACAGTGAATATTTCATAGTCTAGAATTTCCTTCCGAAGCTGACACGGAGCAATTGTCATCCTCTGACGTAATGTATTCCGTCAGTGACCTACTTTAACGTCAAAACTGCTGTTTTCATCGCACCTTTAACTTTAAAAGGAGCAGATGTCATATCATAAGGAGCCAGGCAATAACTTAAATGAGGAAGTTTTTTTATCTCCTTTTGTGAAAGACGTGTGAAGATATCAACTTTTATTATGGATATAATGTTACTTTATTTATTTCGTGCCCTATTAAAAGTCAAAGGAGTTTTAGTTCGTAAGAGATACATAAAGGTTCATATGATTGTTGATTGACACACGTTAATATATATATATAATATATATATATATTTAATATAGGTAAATAAATCAAAATATATATTATATATAGATATATATAGTACCATATATATATATATATATATTATATATATATAATATATAATATATTATACATATGTATATATATAATATATATATATATATATATATATATATATATATATATAAATATATATATATATATATATATATATATATATATATATATATATATCTATATATATATTATATATATAGCTGGAAGTTAGTACAGGATGAAAAAAAAGAATTATATACGGGAAAAACTACTACTTAAATGAACAAAGTATCTTTCGAAAAATTGCATTAGCGAGAAACTGAACAGTTAAAAGAAAACCAGAAGAAGAATAAGATCTTTAAGTAAATAAAAAAAAGACATAAAACTGCGAGTGAACCGTGAAATGCGAAAGGAGAGAGAGAGAGAGAGAGAGAGAGAGAGAGAGAGAGAGAGAGAGAGAGAGCATTATGCAAATTTTGGAAGTAAAGTGGACACATCAAAACGGGGAAAACATGACATAAAGTAAGTCATCAATTCTTGAAAAACTCCAAGTAAAAGTTGAGAATAAAGCAGAAAATATCAACAGAGAAAATAAAAAAAAAGAGAGAGAAAGAGGGGAGTGAGAGAACGCATTAAATCTGTCTTGAAAGAACAAAAGTTAGAAAGAAAGAGGACTTGTTCTTTGTTCTGCCTAAGTAAGGGTAAGACCCGGAAATTATGCGTTTGTAATTTTTCGCACATTTTATGCTCAAGAGACAAATCTCTCTCTCTCTCTCTCTCTCTCTCTCTCTCTCTCTCTCTCTCTTTCAGGTACCCATACGTGCATACATACTACACCGGCACCTAACACAGATATAACCATGGCAGAGTGTAGTTTTGCAAATGCAAATATACACACATATATGTATCTACTTATATATATATACTATATATATATATATATATATATAGTATATATTGGTGTGGAAACTTTCATACTACTTTTTACCTGGTTTAATAAACTAGAAATAAAATAATAATAATAATATAATAATAATAATAATAATAATAATAATAATAATAATATAATAATAATACAGCAGTTCATAAATGTCGACAAACGCTCGAGAATAAACTAAAAAGAAAAAGATTAAATTGGTTTTAAAATAGGGGACGGTTGAGAGGTAAGGGATTGCAATAAGTTATAGAAAAATAAAAGAGGGCGGTGTTTTTTAATGCAACTTTATAGGACAGGAAAGGAGTTGGGGGGGCTGGGGGGGGGGTTTGGGGGGGGGGGGGGGGCGGGGGTGGGGGGGGGGGGGGGGGGGGGTTCGGAGAGGGAGAAATACACGAAATGGACATATGGTAATTCCTAGAGACTTTTTTTTTTTTTTTTGTCTAGACAAAGGAGAAAAAAAAAGGAAAATATGATGACAGGGCGAAATGTTTTTTTTTAAAGCCCGAATTTTTCATGCATATAGAGGCCTGAAGCGACCATTAAATGTATAGAAAATGCACTAGATTTAATCTCTCTCTCTCTCTCTCTCTCTCTCTCTCTCTCTCTCTGTCTAAAATACACAAAGAGGTAAACCTTCTCACTACACCTTCTCCCAGCGAGTTACGAAATCAAAATACAAAATCTTCGTCTTCTTCCATTGAGTTACAAAATCAGAGTACAAAAAAACCTTATTCTATTTAAATACATACAATTTTCTCTCTCTCTCTCTCTCTCTCTCTCTCTCACACACACACAGGTAAACCTTCCTACTTCATCTTCGTCTTCTTCCAATGAGTTACGAAATCAGTATACAAATAAACCTTATTCTATACAAATATACACAAATTCTCTCTCTCTCTCTCTCTCTCTCTCTCTCTCTCTCTCTCTCTCTCTCTCTCTCTCTCTCTGTCACACGGGCGTAAACCTTTCCACGTCATCTTCTTCTTCCTCCAGAGAGTTACGAAATCAGAATATAAATAAACCTTATTCTATCTAAATATACACAAATTCTCTCTCTCTCTCTCTCTCTCTCTCTCTCTCTCTCTCTCTCTCTCTCTCTCTCTATCTATGAGATCAATAACAGCTCTGATCAAAAAGATACAAAAGTATTCATAGACATATTGGAAGGATATGATCCTTCAAACTGGAACAAGTCAGCAGAGAATATTATAAAAATAATTGAAGGAGTACTAAATAAAATTCAAGTGGTCAAGAGACTAATAAAGAAAATATACATCAATCAACACCTTCCAACAAAGAAAATGAATAAGGTGAACATTGTGAATATACTAATCGATGCAATATGAAAAAGAATGCCCAAAGCATGCAGACTGTGTAAGGTGTGGTATAGCATAGTAAATCCACAAAACCTGATCAGGAAATGCTATGCATGCAACATACCCACGCATTCCCAATGCGCAGAAGTCCAGCAAAATACAAGTAAGGATACAAGAGTATTTTGCTCAACATGTCTATCATGTTTGGATAATGTTATTAAATCGAGACTTGATGTGCAAATAGTAGAGGATGAAGATGAGGAAGAGAAAGAGGAGGAAAACGGAAAAGAAGAAAATAAAACTGAAATGTTAGAAAAAAGTAATGAAAACAAAGAGCAGGACAAGAGTATGGATGCAGAGATACTCATAGATACTACATATGAGGCAATACAGCAGCAGACATACGATAAAATAAATTACGACATGACAACACAAAAGAAAATCCCGAAGAGGCTTTACCCAGATCTTCATACTGATGGGAAAGAGAAAGAAAAAAAGAAAGAAAAGAAAGACACAGTCTGCACCCTTTTGAAAAGAGGGAGTTGCAGATTCGGTGAAAAATGTTACTACAAACATCCTAAGGTATGTCACAACTATGAAATATATGGTAAATGTGCATACTTAGACGGCTATGAGGATGAATGCAGAGATCTACATCCAAAAATATGCAAAAACTTAAAAGAAGGAAAAGGATGTAAGTTCCCCCCAAAATGTAAATATATGCACCCTGTAGCCATGAATCAAAATCAATTAAATAATAAAATCCAAAATAAAAAAGAAACAAATAAAGAAAGGACCAAAGAACGTGAGGTGAAGGAAAAAAAAACAAGTCATCATCGCGCTATGGAATGTCAGCATCGAGAATGCAAGCATCTTCTCCAAG
>NC_061101.1:9332217-9351121 GCF_015104395.2 Macrobrachium nipponense | reverse complement strand
AATTAAAAACATTGAAAGCTTTTGCGTATACGCTTCCTCTAAGTAATTACTATTACGGTTGAATGAGCGTGAATAGAATGTCTCAATAATTATATATCTCGTGATCACTTGTTTTCATACGTTATATATATAAATATATTGCTATTTGTCATATATGATTTTCGTAGAGCCACACACATATACATACATACATATATATATATATATAGATATATATATATATATATATATATATATATATATATATAGTATATATACTATATATACATGTATATATGTCTGTATATTTTAGTTCAGTTTCTTCTGACTTTTTATTTGAAATAATTGCATACGTATAAATACATACATATATCTATGCATATATATATATATATATATATATATATATATATATATATATATATATATATATATATATATATATATATATATATATTAGTGTAGTTGCTCCTGACCTGCATTTCAAAACAATTATATCTAAAACTCCATATATTAAATTGTTGTAAAGGAAACATTCACACTGACTTAAAAGAATCTTTTTATTTATTTATTTTTTTTTCGCTAACAGTTTACTACTGGTTCACCTCTGGGCAAATTAGCAACAACTCTCTTCCTGCATTGCATAATGCACACATTTATATTCCTGTAATTCCTGGTCCTTTTTCTGTCATGCAATGCTCTTCGGCAACAATTCTGTCTCCCCTGACATTTGGGAGGATAAACGTCCATGCAAGGCTACAGAGGAGGTTTTCAACGACCTATGGAAGAGGACAAAATGTGTCACTCTGGACCTTCAAAAGATTACAATAATACGAGTGTTGATATCAGCATCGTCGTGAGTCACAACCGTCTGAAATAGCAGCGGAATTTAGCTCATAAGACAAAGGTGACTGGAGAGAGATAATATTATTAATAATCTTGTGATATGATAACACCACTTTCGGCAGTTATGTTTAAAAAGATATTTATTTTCATGGATGCTGCACTAAGCCAGACAGAAGATCGGCGTTTAAACTACTGCCAGGACAAAGCGTCTGACATTAATAGCATTGTTTATGCAAACAAAGGGACCGGTTAGGAACAATTAGTCATTTTTTTTAGACACTAGCGTTAGATGATGTATTTAGAAGAGCTTCTAAATAGATAGGTTGCTTTGGATAAGCCAGACAGGTATTGCAAAACCTCGCTAATCATGAGTTAGTTATAACAAATTTACCATGCGGCAAAAAACATACATCCTCAAATATCATTGTTATATCTTCACGGCTCTCAAATACTTTTTCCGCTCGTTATCGAATTTACGTTTGGGCAGGAAATTCCAATATAATACAGCCGTATACCTCGGACGCTATTATCGGGTGCGCTGGGGCAAACTTAACACGCACGTATCGGAAATGTAGAGCGAATTAAAATGTGTCCGAAACATGTGCCTGAATTAAAATGTGACTGAGACACGTGCCGATATCACCCACGGGCATTTTAAAGCTTAGATATACCAGGAGAGAGAATTGCTAATTCTCTCGATGAGCTCGAGTTGGAAGATGCCCGAATCACTCGTTTGTTGTGGTGATGCGTCCTTTCCACCGCATACAATTATTATTCTCGATATAATTACTGTCATTACTATCATTATGAATGCTAATTTTTCTCCTTCTTCAGCGACTGTGTGTGTATTGCTGATTATAATTTTTTTATCATGTTATCTCATGTATCTAGAATGTGTATACATTATTGTGTCTACTTTGTATATTCCATGTATATGACCTTCAGCTGAAAGTTATTATTATTATTATTATTATTATTATTATTATTATTATTATTATTATTATTATTATTATTATATTATGCTGGAAGAAGACCTTCATTACTACATGTTTTATTGAAAATAATGGCTATTTCAGCCGCGTTTTTTTTTGTATAGAAATTTCTCTATTCTTATTACTGATTTTTTTCTGTACTCAAGTTGGCTATTAAAACGACAAATGGGGGATTCATGTAATAAACGCAGTATTTGTCAAATTGAATATATTATAATATATTCAGTTTGTATTATAATATGTTCAGGTTAACAAATACCACGTTTTAATAGCCATTAATTTGAGTACAGAAGAAAAAGTCAGTAAGAAGAATAGAGGTACTTCTATACAAATAAACGCAGCTGAAACAGCCACTATTTTCAATAAAACACGTATTATTATTATCATTATTATTATTATTATTATTATTATTATTATTATTATTATTATTATTATTATTATTATAAAGACGTCATAATTAATTCTGTATGAATACTAACACTGTCACAATTCCCTATTAATGATATAATTGCTCACATATAGCATTATATTAACTACAGTATAATTTCCTGTATCATAATAATTCGTTTAGCGTTGCTGCGAAGAATATTATGATCATAGGTAGGTTCTTCTTTCTTCATCTTCGCTATAGGTCAGGGTCAGGGCAGTTAAAGGGTGAGAGCTACCGAGACGGTCACTATGAAGATGCTCTGAATGGTTAGTGACTGCCTTACCTGTCTCATGCACTATATATATAATATATATATATATATATATATATATATATATATATATATATATATATATATATATATATATATATATACCTTTGCCAAATCATGATTCTGCTTATAATACAGCAAATAATAACAAAGCAGGACAAGATAAATAATTTTTATAAGTTTTGTCCAACTTTTGGAAACGAAGATTGAAGAGCCGTTACAAAGGAATCACACCTTCGATGCCAGAGTCTACCAACTCGACACCAAGTGTCAGACTGTCAGTCATACTGTCATAGTTGCGCTTCTGCTTCGCCTGGCTAGCGTGAGTTTTTGAACTTTGGGAGTTCCGTCTGGTCTGTAATATTGACTTAATTTTGTGATTTCTATAAAAACTAGTTATTGGTCTAAATTCTCAGACTCGGGTAATGACGCAAGTATAACTGTTTTTTAGTGTTTGCAAGACCTAATAGGGCTCACTAGCCCCGGAAAAAAAAATTACGAGAAAGGATGGGAAAAGTGCAAATGGCGTATCCTAGTGGGGTCAGGCCGGTTGGAATAACTTTCGTAGAACAAGTAACGGAGCCCTATAAAGATGCAATTAAATAAGGCAAAAACCACGAGTAGAATGGGGCTGTTAAGCAGTAAGAGCTTCCTCGTCATCTATTGGGACATTGCAAACGAACAATGTGTTGAAAATAAAATGAGCGGATATCGTTAAATGGTACAATATCTTGTGTAGGTAGATTTATTCCTCTAGGTAGATATGATAAATATTCCAGAAAGAAAAACTTAATGTTTTAAGGCAAGAAAACCTTTTTATTTTCAATGAAGTTCTTTCTAAAAATATTTTCATCCCAAACAAGAGTAATTCATAAAGACAATATTTGCGTTTCTGTCAGTGTACAGAGGCCACGGTTTGTTCTTCCCCTCCTGTTTACAAGTCAACAAGGCAATGGCCAGCATTTGATATATGACCAATATCGAATTGTTTACTCTGGTATTTGCCCCTGCATCTGTGAAAAGGACCTATACATCTGCACCTGTCAAAGTATTTAAACGTGATACACGTATTGAAGGAGTATCATATGTTGCCAAGTACGTTTTTGTTAAAATTAAAGAAGATCAATTACAGGGAAAAGATATCCTAAACAAAGTTTATGACACTTTCTAATGTACCCTTTAAAGAATCATACGATGGAAAGTCCTGTATGTTTTATTAAGATGTAAAAAAAAATAAATAAATTGAGGACCATATTCCAAGCAAACTAATTATTTTACCACTTTCCAAGGCTTAATTGAGGCTGTGTCATTATCATGAAATGCTGGGCATCCTATTAATCATAATTGCTTGGATGTCCATTAAGATTAAATGTCAGTCATTCTAAATTAGCATCAGTCTTTAGTCCACCAAAACTGACGTTTAGTTCTGTGAGCCGCTCCAAGTCAATACTTTAATTCCTGAGCTCAGTTTTACTGTTTACTTCTTTATTCTGCTTGATTTATGTTACGAATATTTTTTTTTTTTCAGCTGAAATCCATGGATATTGCATTTAGTAATTTGTAGATTTTATGTAAATAGCTGTCAGCCTTTTAAGCAATAACATGAGTTTGTACATATGGCTTAACTATAGGCGATTATTTTAGGCTTTAGTTTATTGATTTTACATACATACACACATGCAGCATATATGTATATGCATATATATATCATATACATACATACCTATATATCTATATATATTATATATTATATATATATATATATATATATATATATATATATATATATATATATATATATTGCTATCGCTACGTCTATAGAACGCCTCGCTTCCCAGCCAGATTTTAGTGATATTAATTATAAAAGAAGCAGCCATGCCTTCTCCTAAAGCGACTGTTGTTGGGAGAGTGGGCATGTCGTAGGGAGATATTTCCGGTCTGACGGAAGCTTAGGGTAAGAGAGGCAAGTCACAAGAGTAGCTAGGCTTCGAGATGGATTTTAGGGACTTCTACAATAAGACCTATTTTCCTTCCCATTTGCTGGCGTTGTGTTTACCACTTTTCAGGCGATGCTTGAGGCGGTCTTTGGAAGCCCCGTGATTCAGAAACAACCAGTATCGCCCTCAGTCAACTGCAGTCTGTGATCGAGGACAGATGTCCAGCCGGCCAGCCTCCCAAAACTTAAGCCTACCGGTCCGGCGTACTGGTGGACACGAACCCCAGACCTGAATGAAGTCAGGCCGCATTCTTCCACAACGATACACTGAATATTGCATCCAGGTACGTCTAAAAGTGTAAACTTCAACCCAGCACCTTACTACCATACGACTCTTGCTATTTCATTTTCAATTCTCATTTTTCCACCCCTTCTACATCAAAGGCCCTTTGTCCCTCATCGGGCCACGTGCTTCCCGTTTGTGACTTGTTAAAGACCAAGCTTTCGTGCATACCTCAGTGAACCATTCGAGTTTACTTTCCCCAATGTTAGAGAATTAATCAGCCTTAATCAAAGCAAGAAGTCATTTTTTCTTTTATCTCGTTTAATCTGGGATTCTTTTCCAGATTCCATGAGTCACGTGCCGTCTCTCTGCCCGCAAGTGTGCATTACCCGAGTTTATGAAAATCAGCTTGAATGACTCCAGTGGAGCCATCATTTACCTTTTCTCCAGGCCAGCACGGGCCTTTTTGTAAATAAATAGCTGTAAAGTAACGAGCTGAGTTTTCTGGCGACCTTTCCTTCTAAGAAATTATCAATAATAATCAGATTTTACGGTAAGTTCAATTAATTTCAACTTGTCTTCCTTCAATTATTTCTCAAGGCCAGCTAAATACGTAAAATTTATATATATATATATATATATATATATATATATAGTATATATATATATATATATATATATATATATATATATATATATATATATATATATATATATATATATATATATATATATATATATACATATACATATTCATATACGTACATATGTAAATAAATAATAGATAAATAAACAAATATATATTATAGCGTATATATACAAATATACATACATACATATATATATATATATATATATATATATATCTATATAATATATATATATATATATATATATATATATATATATAATATATATATATAAAATTCATATACGTACTTATGTAAATCAAATAAATAGATAAATAAACAAATATAGATATATAGATATAGATATATATATATATATATATATATATAAT
This sequence comes from Macrobrachium nipponense, assembly GCF_015104395.2. NCBI lineage: Eukaryota > Metazoa > Arthropoda > Malacostraca > Decapoda > Palaemonidae > Macrobrachium > Macrobrachium nipponense. The sequence continues at coordinate 9,345,363 of NC_061101.1, read as the reverse complement.
ATTATATATATACTATATATATATATATATATATATATATATATATGCAATATTGCAGTATGGCCATATTGCTTAACTGTTGGTAATCCTGTACTGCATTCGTTACATGACTTTCATGAAAGCATAAACATCAATATCTCTCTCCATCTCATCTCATTTTTCTGACATATTGACTAAAACAGGATGATTATTTTTTCCTTTATTCGTCGTTCTAAGTTTGGAGTTCCTATTCAGTTCTGGGTGTGCTAAGGAGCCAGATATTATTCCTCCACCCCTTCTTCTTTTCAGTTAATATTATTATTAATTAAGGATACGGAGCCTTACCACTACGACACATCAAAGATCTCTGTATTTCACAAGTACATCTCCCTCTTACTGAAAGATCCTACATTCGGCACCCAGCCACAAACCAACCCTCCTATCTTCGAGGAGATCTCGCACTCATTTCACTGGGATCTTTTCCACCTTTTAGAAGAGTCGTACTCATCCGTCTCTCTCGAAGACTTGAAAAGAAAAACAAGAAAAAACGCTCTAAATATGAACGTCTCGATGCCTTTTGAATTCTGGTATATATATTCCTCTTGAGAAGCCTCCTTCCCCCCTTTTTTTTGTCTTTCGTTCTGAGGGGTTTTCGTTAATGGGTGTCTGGGATCGATGATGCTGCCATCTTGATTTTTTTTTTTATTCTGCTCCGAATTTTTTTTCTTGAAATTCCATACTTTAGGGTAGTAAGGCGGTACAGATATACAGTTGTATATTTAAATACATATACGTTATACATACTGATGGTACATATATATATATATATATATAATATATATATTCAGCATGATATCTAGCCTCAATCTTTTTATCAGAAATGATGAAACGACCAAAATGTAACAGGAATAAGTACCTTCATAAGTAGAGCCTTTTGCTTGATAAAGCCAGTGTCAAATCTAGTTAATTGTAGATAAAATCTACTATATTGAACATTTTTCTTGATAAGGGCATTTTTCATCTTATGTTCAAAGAATATTTTGATGTTTGACGTTTTTGGGTACCTTATTTGATGATAATTCTTCCTCCAGACAATACTATAATTCCTATAATTAAAAGAAAATTATTGAAAATTAAGAAAGCGGATACATTAAAAGAACTCATTCAATAAATGTATTTAGGAAAAAAAATTAATTAATAAACATCACAAACGAAAATTCAGTGGTTTCTGAAACTAGAAAATTCATTCTGGCGAACTCTTTACAAAGTTCTCCGAAATTCTCTGTTAGTTTTAGAACAATTCCGCGTTATTGAGGGCTATTTGTTCCCGGTTCACTCCTTGCTTCATTACTGGCGTTATTTGTCCTTGTCTTTCTGTTCATTACTTCCCGTGGAAAGGGAATTTAGCCAGCGAGTTTCACAGACGACCAAGTCTGTTTTAAACAGCTCAAAAAAAAAGCTCTTTTTAATTTTCCGTCGTTTTTTCTCGCTTCCACGGAGGTATTTATCATAATGTAGCCGTGGAATTATGCTTTCAAACTCTGTCTGTAAATAATATTGCTGCTGATTTTAATAATACTAATACTCCTGCTACAATGGGCGTTATGTCTCTCCGTTCGTCTGTCAATCAAACACATCCAAACGGCCGGTCCGATGGGCATGAAACTTGGCAGGGTTATAGTGGGGGACCCTAAGATGGTTTATAATAGCGTTTCATCCTACCTCCCCCGCCCCACCCTCCGAAGAGGGTGGGGCTGATAAGGGATTCCCTAAAACGGAGCTGGTTCGGCCCGTGAAACGGGGTTGGTTATGCCCGTAGACTTAGTTACTTTACGAATTTATCATATATAATTTCTGTATACTTATAAATTACCATTTGGGAAAGAATACTATAGGGTAAACATCAACGACATAATAGTTAAAAAAAACAACTAGCGAGTCACTTATATGAAGCAACAGATGAATATGCTTTCAGTAAAGATTGGTAAATTGCTAGTAATACTCATTTTATTATCTAATCCTTTTCTTCTTAACTGTTACCACTTCTAGCAGCAGTAATACCAATAATCATTACCTGAATCTTAACTTTAATTTTTATGACGTTTTTTGTTTGAATTAATGCTTGTTTAAACTTTTTAAACTCTGTCTGTAGCTATTATTGCTGCTGGTGTTAATAATATTAATAATGATACTAATATTATTATCTATTCTATTTCTCCTTAACTGCTAGAGCTACTAGTAGTAATAATACCAATAATATTACTGCTATTCTTATTTTTATTGTGATGGTTTTGTGGAATTTAAACTTTCTCTGTTACTACTACTGCTACTAGCGCTAATAATAATACTATTCATAATAGCATATTTTACTTCCTTTGCAACGTCTCTCTCTCTCTCTCTCTCTCTCTCTCTCTGTAAAGTATAAACGGCCTGTTTACTGTATAGCACTGGAAGCCTCCAGTCATTGTTAGTTTATGATTATGTAAACAAAATTCGTTATTGCAGGTGAGAGAGTGATTGAGGATCTTGAAATTAGGATGCGAATATACTATCACTTTTTTCTTTTTCATTTTATTATTTATGGATTCATTCAGTATCAGCAAAATGCTGAAGGAGAAATTCATATTTACTAAATATATATAATATAAAAAGAACCAAACAACTGAAATAACACGACATTTCCGACAGGTTTGGAAAAATAACAAACAGCAACGCATCGGCCCGTGTGTTCTCTCCCGAAGTTCCTTCTGTTTTGGCGGGGATACTTTTGTTTACTATATCTGGTGACGTCATCAACCTTTCTTTTATGAATGGGAGCTGACGAAACTCAGCCCCTAAAATGGAATAATTGCCAGGTGTCACTAGGGACAATGAGCATATTTATATCTCGACAAATATAACCATAAAATAGGTTGTCTGCTCCTACCTGGTGATAGCTATTAAGTATATAAAATTATTGGAGGCGCAATGAAATATGAACTTGATCTTCATATTCAGTAATGACTACATTTCCCAACCCTTGAGTAGCCAGTAAGTCTTTTCATACATTAATTTAGACACCACCTTTCACCAAAGTAGCCAATCCCGTGAACACTAGGTCTGCAAAAATGTTTGCATTCCAACGATAACTGTTGTTAATATGTCATAAATATCGTTCGAGATTCTATATATTCTTATATAAAGTAATTAGAAAATAAATTAAGATTTTATAGCTTTCATTATTTGATAAATTTCGATAGGTTTTCGTTATTGCTCCAGAATCCTTGAGTTAGACAACGACCCTTACAGTATTACAAACAAAAAATGACAACTCTGATGAGGGAAAAAAAGACGGATAATTAGCAACACTGAGCTTTTTTGGATTTAGAATCTATTTGAAAACCTTTTCTAAAGAATTTAGAACTTTGTGACAATAAACATTCACATAGATACGAGGTAAATGTTTTAAAAAATAAGAAATTAGAGTTAGAAGATTTGTAACACTGATAGCCGAGTGTTAATGACGTCATCGACAGCCAAGGACAGAGCGGCAATTTTGCCTAAACGGTAGGTACTGTGAGGAACAACCAGAACTTATGCGCTGCTGTTTGATAATTTTCCAGAATTGCCAAAATTTATTTGAAATCCCCTATTGACAAAATACCGTATTTGTTTTTGGGATGACAGCATTAAAACTATTAATGAAAAACACAAAATGAAAGTATTCAGTTTGTATGAAAAACTGTTAACATAATCATACATATACATTTCAATCCCAGTGCCTTTAACGCAACGCGAAACACCCTTTTCAGACCTTTTTAGGTTTTTAAATAGACATTTCCCACCCCAAAACAAGAAGAAGAAGAAGAAAAAACAAAAAAGTTTTTTTGTAGGCTTACGCTCCGAGTAAAGTATATATATATATATATATTTGTATATACACATATACTTTAGCAAAGTCATCCATTACTTTTTTCCCCCCCCCACCCCCCCCCCCACCCCCACCACTTACCAGCCAGGGACCACACCTGACTAGTGTATCATTTCGCCTTTACGAGAAAAAAAGGAAAAAAATATTTATTGAGACAAAGCCACATCAAGCAGGGAAACCCATCCATAAAATGAGCATTCAACCATCCCAGAACACAATTTGAGACCCATCGCTTCTCGATGTAATCCACAACGAAGATAAGATAAAAAAAAAAATAAAGCAAATTCACCGGAAGCTGAATAGAGCGAAATCCGCTCTCTCTTACCCAGAGAAGGAAACATGACATGGTTCTCCAGTCGAGAAAAAAAGGGTAGGCTTCATTACGACAAATCCCTAGGCTATCCTAAGCCTTATTCCTCCTCTGTGATTGCGACAAGGGTCGTAGGGGAGAGGCCGGGTCCATGTTTCCCTAAATTTATCGTAGTGATTCGTTAACTTCTTTAAGCGCTGGAGAGTATTGTCGGTGTCTGTACTGTAATATATATATTAAGTATACTATAAACATATGTATGCACATTTTTGTATATAAATAAATATATATTTTAGTATATTATATATAATAGATATATATAATATATATATATATATATATATATATATATATATATATATGTGAGATGAAAGGGGTTATTATTAATAATATATTTAATATAGACAATGTGATGTGCTGTGACCTTTTTGGAATGTGTAGACTTCCCATAGAGACAGAGCCGAAGCAACGACCTGAGAAAGCTGATAAATGATTTCTGGGATGGCGTGATATGAAAATGCATAGCTAAGCAGGTCAATGTTCGTCAGTTCTGGGGTGGGTTCTTTGTTCAAGTGCCTTTGAAAAACTGGCTTGCGACCAGTTACACATGGGGCGTTGACGAAGTGTGGCATTCAATATGTACGTGTACCTAACTGTGTCCTTTGATTGGTATCTTTTGCGAAGTCTATGGGGAGACTTTCAGAGATGTCCATGAGAGAAAGGCAGAATGCTGGGAATAGCTCTGCGAAAGTTTTTGATTATCTGTGTGTGATATCTGGGCTGGAGATGGGTAAAGTGTTATATTACTTAGCCAAAGGGATGGCTTGTTGTATATTTGACATTTGTAAAAATGTCCATATTCCATTTAAGCTATTGACTTTGTTATTACAAGTGGCATTATTGTGTGTTCTCCTGTCTTTGTAACAGACAGTTCTGGCAAGGGAACTAAGTGTTCTGGCAAGGGGACCGAGAGTCCTAGGGAGCCGAGGGTCCTGTGTGTGAAGAGATTGGTGTGACTAATTACTGTTTAAGACATTTACATATTGGGGGTTTAACTAAGTTAGTTAGTCTGTGAGACTTGATTTATTATCTTTCCATTGTTAAATAAATGTTATATTTTCCATATCTCTGACCTCTCATTTGATGACCTGTTAGAATGGAGAGAGGAGAGGGACGCGATAGTCGGAGGAGAGAGGAGATGAGACGGGACCGCGAAGGCTATGCCAGCGGTCGAATTAGAGAGAGAGAGAGAGAGATGAGAGAGAGGAAGAGATGAGGAGGAGAGAGAGAGAGAGAGAGAGATTGTGTGTTATCGGTTTGCCTTAACACTTCGGGTTTCACGCATACCAAATAAATACGAGATTCTTATCTCGTAACAGAGGTGGCAGCGATTTAAGGGGCTTTTATGTATTTTATAAGCTGCAGGTATGCTAATGAAGAAACAGGTGACCAGTTAGACAAGGGTTATGATCATGTCAGAGACATAGCGCTTAGCGGTGGTTTTCGAACGACAAAACCTTTTGTGGGATTGTGGAAAATTGTTAAGTTGTTAGATTTCCTTTGCTAAGTGAAAGGGATAGAGAAATATCCATCCGTGAGGATGTGGTACTGAGGGAAAGAAATTGTTTTAGGGTCACCAAATGCTCGCCGTGCCGAGACGCTCTTAAGGCTGTGAGTGGACTCAGTCTGGCTTGTGAGTGAAAGTATCGGCAGTGCCTTCTCGCCGAGCGCGTTTGCGTTGTGCCAACGAGATTCGCATATTTGTAATTACGCAGATTCCAGGGTGGTTTTCTCTCATTTGAAGATGTAAGTGTTACGTTATTGTTTTTTGACTTTGCGCATGAGTCATTTTTGAAGTTAAAGAGGCAGTACACAGTACCATTTTTTTTTTCTCATGGGAGTAGAATGTGTTGTGTTTTTTTCTTTTCTTGGTGCATGTTTAGAAATGAGCCTTCGTCTTTGTTTAACATATAAGTGTGTATAAAAAGTTTTCATGCATGCGAAACTGTGCTTGAGTTGCATTTTTTTGCTTGGAGACAGAGAGCACCCACTTGTTCTTACAGACTCAGCACTTTCTGCTAACGAATGCAGAAGGGCATTGCTAACCGGGAGGGTACTACTATGGGTACACCTCGGGGTTACTCAGACACTGTTCAGGGGGGTGTTCTATCGCTCAAGGGAGGGTGAAATTCTCTTTTTTTTTCTCAGTGGGGGTGAATTCCTTTTTTTTTTTCTTTGTCGGGGTATCGGGAGAACGAGTTTGCCCTTGACAATGGAATTTTCCAATGTCAGGACATCAGCTGATGAGGATTAGTTTTTGATGATGTGAGATGCCCGTAGGGTCGTTTTTTTTAGAAAAAAAGGTTTATTCTTTTTTTTCTCTTGAATGAAGAGAAAAAGGAAATGAAATGCATAGGGATGGTGTGTAAAGCGTATGCTTTGGAAGGCACAAATATAATGGGGACACAGAGATTATAATTTTTTTTTATTGTGTTTTGGGGAGAGATTACTTTTAAAAAGTGGTGCTAAGTGTTGCTGAGTGATGGTGAATGCCGATGAGTGGTATTGTATCTGGTGTTGTATCTGCTGATACCGGTGATTGGTGTTGATTTTGGAGTTATGGGGGGTTTGGCAATACTGGTGTATACTGGGGAAGTGGTATTGAGTTTTGGGGAATTCTTATTAATTATTATTACTTGAGATATTTTACGGGAGAGTTACTTAAGTAGAATTATCATTACTTGAGGCTTATTTTATGAGAGTTTTGAGATATTTCATGGGAGATTATTTTATAATTATTGCAGATAATTATGTAATGGAGAATTATTACAATGAATTATGGGAGAAGTATTGTGATTAATTATTTATTGAGTTTTTATGACTTTGGAGAATATTTCAGTAATTCATGAGTGATGAATCTGGCTGAATCTTGATGAATCTGGCTGAATCTTGATGAATCCGGCTGAATTTTGCTGAACTTTTTGGTGAATCTTGTGCTGAATCTTTGGAGAATGGACAAGCATTAACATTAGTAATGTTTTTTATACTAATACTAGTGTTTGATGATAGCAATTTTGGTGATACTGCTGATAATGATCTTCTGATACTGATTTTTTTTTTATACTAATGCGTGGGTGCTGTAATGCTATCAAGGGTGGTGAAATCTTTTTTGAATATGGGAGGAACTAACAACACAATTTTTTTTTTTTTTCTTTTTTTTTATGAGTTCAGCAGATAATTGCTTGACATATGCGTGAGCTACGGGGGATAGTTAAAAGTGCCGTTGATTTTTCTTTTCTCCTTTTTTGGAAGTTAGCCATCGCTGACACAAGTTTTTTTTATCATGGGTGAATTTGAATTTATTTTTTCTCTCCAGTTTGTGTGAATATTTTTTTTTTAATATCTTAGTTCGTGACTTAGAGTCATTGTTTGGGAATGTGTTTGTGTTTTCAGCTGTTTGATGCTGCAGAGAGATATATGGGAGAATTTTTGCATTTGTTTTTCGAATGCATACGTAAAGGCACTACATTTTTTTTTCTGGATATTTGTGTTCCAGAAATTGTGAGTTTTCTTGCACAATACCTTTGTTGTATTTGTGGCAACTTTGCCAGAGATAGGAAGCTTGGCTAAGTTTCTAGTGGCCTATGTCGTAGTGTATATGGAGAATTCTTGGCTTAGACACTTTGAATTTTGAGTTCTGTTATAATGAGTTGTAGCATATTGGTGATTTTTTCTAGAATTTCCTAGACAATTTTATTTGCCGAGTTTTTGCCCTTTTTTTCAGCAGTTATGCTAAGGAGAGAGTATAGTTTTTGACTATAACATTGAGTTATTCTCTGGAGAATTGGAGGTATATTATTTTGGAGTTATAATTTGAGATATAATATATTGGAGATATATTTTTGGCCATTTGATATTTGCCTATGGTGGTGTGAGCTATGTTTAGTTCAATTATTTTGCAGCCATTTTTGTTGCAAATGGAGACACATTTTTGGAGATATATGGGGCAATATTTGTGAGTGGGTCAGCTAGATGCTTCGAGTGCACATTTTTTTGGAGATGGGATTTCATTTTTTGATTATCCTGCTTGGAGATATATTTTTTTGGAGACATGTTTTATTCCACATGGAGTTATTGGTTTAATAGAGGTAAGTATTTTTTATTTGCCGAAACAGAGGTGAATATTTCTTGCTTGGAGATATATTTTTTATTGGAGACCATGTTTATTGGCCACATAGAGTATTGGTTAAATAGAAGGTAAGGTCTTTTTATTTCCGAAACAGAGGTTTGAAGATTTCTTAATTCCTGAGTGGTGGTTTGTTTTTATTAACACGTTCGTTTCAGAGAAAATTTGAAGAGGGAACATGGTGTGGGGGTGGTTATTAACCAAATGGAGGAAATATTTTATCACCGGAGTGGTTTTTATTATTAAATATGGTGAAATATATATATATGGAGGTGGCATTACTCTTTGGCGGGTGACCTTTTTGGTGGTTATGGAGTTTTTTCGAGCCAAGAGAAGAGTTCTGTGGTTCCTTTCTTTTTGGTTTCGTGATTAATTGGAGGCGAGTGGCATTACTGCATTGTAGTCCTATGGAGATATTGTGCATTTTTTATGTTCACAAGTGTGTTATTTTTGGAGGCATATTATTGCTGCATTACAAGTTTATCATAGTTTTTTTTTTATCCCTAATAGGTGATAATTTTTTACATAATTAGGCAGTGTTATGTGAGAGTTACATCTTTAAGACAATCTTTGAACACATTAGTCATATCCTGGAGTTAATTTAGTGAAATGTGCTTACTTTGTGTCAGTATAGAATTTTTTTTTGAGAATCATGAGTTTCCAAACTTGCGAGTCTGGACTAGAACATTTTTTTGGTACCGCAGTTTTGAGCTCATGTTGTCCACTAGGTGGATTTTCTGCTGACAAGCGCTGTGATGAGTCCGGTGTGCTGATTCCTTTCCTCTAGTGGTGATTGCTCAGAGTTTTGCAATATCTGGAAAATGTTGATCATAGCATTTCATGAAGTGCACATGTAAAGAGTTGCTTTCTGGCCGTATCGGTCGCATGAGAGTTGCGATGGCAAAAATTCCGTAGCTATACATGTGGCATTTCTTGGGAAAAATGCGGGGTTATGTATATTATGCATGTATTATGTGTTTTGTAATGGGGAAGTTTACTTGTGATTATCTTTTTTTTTTTGTTTTTCTTCCTTTTCCTACGAGAGATGTAATTGGAGAGCTGAGCTTTTAGATAGCATTTCTTTTTGGATGGGAGATGTAATTATCGGGTTGTGATTTACATAAATGGTCGTTTGGACATTGAGTCTCATTGTAATTAATTATATGAGCAGTAAAGGGGTTTTTGCTATTAAACACTGGAGTTTTTTTTACTGATTTTGTGGGTTGTTCAAATATCAGAGCTTGAGAGAACATTTTTGATTTTTGGGTCTGGGCTTGTTACGTGATTTTTTTTTTCTTGGGCTCATTGCCTTTTTTTCTTTTTTTACTTGCGAGAACATTCGAGTTTGAAATGTGAGTGCAGAGTCCATGGAGTTACTGTGAGTTTTGGATGGTGTGTGCTGATATGTGAATTTGGAGAATTGAGTTTAGAGAACTTGATATTTTTTTTCCTTTGTGAGTTGTGAGAATGACTTATGATTTAGTGGTCATATTACATGGAGTTCATTGGGAGACGTTCAGTTAGCATTTCTGACTTTTTTGAGGTCATTATTTGATAGAAGTAGTATGTCTGGGGTTAATTCTGTTTTGGTTGACCGAGACTTGACTGACATACTAACACACCATAATAGTCGTTCCCGCCCCGATGCTAGCAAGACGTCCCACCAGCTGTGCAGAGATGTTGCTGTCATTTATCCAGGTGATTACGAGAGTTTCTACGAGTCTAACAGAGTTCTACAGCGTTTGTGGATCTACAGAAGCCGTTAGAAGTCTTCTACAGGGAGGGAAGCATTCCGTCTTTCTACAGCATACTATAGTCTGGATGGAAGTTGCAGACAAAGAGGGATATTCAAGAATCCAAAATGAGAGAAAAGTCATAGTGTTATTTGAGATGAAGCGTGATAGACTTTACTTTATTTATAATGCCAGAGACGTGCAGTTATTATTATTTGTGTTTTTTAGCCGGCCCATGTTTTTCTATATGTGTGAGCTCTTTTTTGACCAGTTGCTAGGCAGGAGCTAGCAATTTTGGGTGGCCGAGCTCTGTGAGATGAAAGGGGTTATAATAATAATATATTTGATATGACAATGTGATTGTGCTAGGTGAACCTTTTTTGGAATGCGTAGACTTCCCATAGAGACAGAGCCGAAGCAACGATCTGAGAAAGCTGATAATGATTTCTGGATGGCGTGATATGAAAATGCATAGTTAAGCGGGTCAATGTTTCGTCAGTTCATGGGGTCTTGTTCAAGTGCCTTTGAAAAACTGCTGCGACCAGTTACATGGGGCGTTGACAAAGTGTGCATTCATATGTACGTGTACTAAACTGTGTCCTTTGATAATGGTATCTTTAGCCAAGTCTATGGGGAGACTTTCAGAGATGTCCGTGAGAGAGAGGCAGAATGCTGGAATAGCTCTGCGAAAGTTTTTGGTTATCTGTGTGTGATTTCTGGGCTGGAGAGGGGTAAGTGTATATTACTTTAGCCAAAGGGATGGCTTGTTTGTCTGTTTGACATTTGTAAAAATGTCATATTCCATTTAAGCTATTGACTTTGTTATTACTAGTGCATATACTTAATTGTGTGTTCTTCTGTCTTTGTAACAGACGGTTCTGGCAAGGGAACTAAGTGTTCTGGCAAGGGGACCGAGAGTCCTAGGGGCTGAGGGTCCCGTTTGTGAAGAGATTGGTGTGACTAATTACTGTTTAAGACATTTACATATTGGGGTTTAATAGGTTAGTTAGTCTGTGAGACTGAGTTATTATCTTTCCATTGTTAAATAAATGTTATATTTTTTCCATATCTCTGACTCTCATTTGATGACCTGTTAGAATGGAGAGAGAGAGGGAGCGAGTCGAGAGAGAGAGAGAGGGAGCAAAGGCTATGCCAGCGGTCGCTTAGGAGAGAGAGAGAGAGAGAGCAGAGAGAGAGAGAGAGAGAGAGAGAGAGAGAGAGAGAGATTGTTGTGTTATCGGTTTGCCTTAACACTTCGGGTTTCACGCATACCAAATAAATACGAGATTCTTATCTCGTAACACATATATATATATATATATATATATATATATAGATATATATATATATATATATATATATATATATATATATATATATATCGTAAACGAGTTTTTTAGGACCAAATGATACTCGTTCAGAGAAAATGAAACATACTGCCATCAGGCAACTACCTACCCACGATCTGTGGCTGAAGCACTCTGGGCATTAGCTGAAAGCAAGTTGGGCTGAAATGATACCCGTAGATACAAAAATATACTTTTTATTTCCCAAATTAGCTAACTTTAAAATGGAACAAAATGAATTAATTAAAGTGGAATTAAATGAATTAACTCTGGCCCAAAAAACTATAAAACTGTCATTTTCCTCTCCCAAATCAGGTTTAAGTAAGTACCCCTGTAATCTCTCTATGTCCGACTAACCACACCATTTTTAATAAGTCAAATATGTCTTAAAGAATCTATTTTCCTATATGGTGACACTGAACCCATCTGAAATAAGAGACCATAATTATTACACCACTCGGGAATGTTAATCAAAAGGAATGTGTACCGCACACACCTTCTCTTTCTCCCACGAATTTGTTATTTCACTTCAAAGGTTAACTTTTTCAAAGTCCTGTCTTACGTTTACCCTATTCGATGGGTCTGCAACTCCTTGCAATACTTCTCAACACCTCTTCCAGGTGTGTTCAGAATAATCAAAGCAGTACCCTCTCTTATTCTCATTACCATCATCAAAACATATAGTATGCTACGAACACACATGCAGACACGCCCTGCAATCACGGGTGCCGCATGTCCAAAACATGTGATTTCCGAGGCGTCGCCGTCCTCAAATTGCATTGGTCATCATCATTCCTGGCTGTTTTTCATTTCAGCATTCTTTGAGGAATCTAGCGCTTGTCACTAATCGGCCTCTCTCTACCCGAAAGAGCTGAGATTAACAATCAACTACCATGCCCTTTTAAGATATATATACTATATATATATATATATATATAGACTATATATATATATATATATATATATATATATATATATATATAAGAAACAGACCTTTCCTAAACGTTGCTGTGTAACTCAAAAGCAAAACAAACGTTCCCAGAATCGTCTCTCGATAAGAACTCGGGCCGCTGTGACCTGGAGGTCACTTTATTTTAGGGACAAACTAAATTTTTTTTATTAACAAGCGCTGGCAAGGCGCGCAGAGTCACAGTACCTCTCGAATGCCAGAATCGACAGATGTCTCCCCGTTGGCTGATATGGGAGTAGTGCCCGGAGCGTTCTTCATCGAAATGGATATTGGCTCTGTATGACGGAGGAGAGAGGGAGGGAGGGCAGTTTTATGGAATTTATTAACGCCATAGAGGATGAGAGTCGGGCGACCCCTTGGGCGAATATTGGACAGCGAGAGGGAGCGAGAGTGGATTGGTAAGAACGCTTTGGGCCATTAGACTGATAGGCATAGACGGAAAGCGTGAACAAACGGAGAGCGAAAATGATGAAATGGTAAAATAAGCGTGAATGGTAATGGTGTTTTGGATGGCAGGGCAATGAAGTATGTGTGTGTGTGTTTTGTGTGTGTGTGTGTACGTGTGTATGTGTGTGTGTGTGTGTATTAATGTAAATGTAGTTGAATGTGATTGCCACAATATTTAGGTGTTTAAATGTATGTTATATATATACTATATATATATATATATACTATATATATATCTATATATATATATATATATATATATATA
>NC_061101.1:9322217-9329717 GCF_015104395.2 Macrobrachium nipponense | reverse complement strand
CGAACACTCAACATATAAAAAAATAAAACTATAGCTTTTTATTCTTCCTTTGAATGTGGAGAATAGATTATAATTGTCTTTTGGGGGGCGGGGGCGGGGGGGGTGGGGGGGGGGAGGGGGCGGGAAAGGTTTCAGTATTATAGTCCTTTCTGCACTTCTCTGCTTCCTCTAATTTTGTTTTCCATAAGTAAATCTCCAGAAGCTTAGATCACCTAAAAACTTTTCAGTTGTCGACTTCATAATTCTCTCTCTCTCTCGCTCTCTCTCTCTCTCTCTCTCTCTCTCTCTCTCTCTCTAAATAAAAACGAAAGTTGGAAATCTTTTCTTAGTTAAAAATGCAAGACTTCAAACTTTGTAATGAGATTTCCTTTTTTTTTTGAATTGTAGAATTACAATTTTTACGAAAGATTGTTTGTTAAAGGGAGAACAGACTGAATGAACTGAGTATACTAATTTGTGTAAGTTGTATAGGAGCTGGAAGGGAAAAAATATGTGAATATTACCCAATGAAACATATACACCTATACTTATGCCTATCTTCAAGTGAATATATGTAATGAAAGTACAAAGTAACGAGATTTCTAATGCTTTACATCATATATATATATATATATATATATATATATATATATATATATATATATATATATATATATATATAACATATTAATATATATATATATATATATATATATATATATATTCAAATTTTTGTGTATGGTAATATAAAATGAATCTAATGGTCATGTCATTAGTCAAACATATTCTCTTAAAAATACATTTCATCATAATCACTAAAACCTTTCAATTCACCCAAATTCATCCTATATATTCCTCTCTTATTATATTCCCGTCCAGCCTAGTTTTTGCATTCCATTGCTACTGGAGGAGGAGGAGGAGGAGGAGGAGGAGGAGGAGGAGGGACTTTGTAGGAGTCGATGAGATGCGAATTTATTGCCTCTGATTGTTGCATCTCCTATGAGAAGTAATTGCTCAGGGAGAAGGATTTATTGGGCAATAAATCTGCAGATGTTATCGGGAGAGTTAAAAGGAGAGAAATCAGCTGAGAGAGAGAGAGGTTGATTTTGGGCAAAGATAACTGCAAGTTATCTTTGCTTTAGTGCAACCGATAATTGCATTGCTGAATTTTAGCGTTATAATTAAATGTTTTATTTTTTTGAGTGTGACAATCGTGAGGATAAAATATGTAAGGGGTACACGTACACAAATATGTACGCAAACACACATACACACACATAAATATATATATATATATGTGTGTGTGTATATGTGTGTGTGTGTGCGTGTGTGTGTGTGTGTGTGTGTGTGTGTGTATAACATCTGCAGACGAACTGATTTTACAAAAGTTATCTAAAACGTAAGGAAAAAAACGTAATATTTTAGGGTAAGCTGGAAAAAGCGATGAAGAAGACTTTCCGTGGTGAATGTGCAACAGTATTAGTGGTTGTGGTAGTGAAGATGACTGGTTTAGTGAATAGAAGGGTTAAGAAAGCAAGCAGGGTATTATGTCTTCTTTAGCTGCTTAATATTTTTATAGATGGGATTAAAGCAGAAAATGAAAATGCAGTGGACACGTTAAATAGTTAAGTTTATCTTAGTTTTACCAGACCACTGAAGAGCTGATTAACAGCTCTCCTAGGGCTGGCCCGAAGGATTAGATAATTTTACCTGCGCTAGGAACCAATTGGTTACCTAGCAACGGGACCTACAGATTATTGTGGGATCCGAACCACATTATATCGAGAAATGAATTTCTATCACCAGAAATAAACTCCTCTGGTTCCGCGATGGCCGAGCCGAGAATCGAACTTCGGACCACCTGATTGGTAGCCGAGCGCGAAATCCACTCGTCTAACGAGGAACTAGTGGACACGTCACTTAGGTTTTGGAGAAGGAGATGGAACATCATATAAAGCTTTTAGGTGATTGTAAAGAGATACTGCAGAGGTTGGTGAAAAAATTTATAAGATTTAAGAGCAAGAGCCAAGATAAAACAAGTGAATGTTGGAATTCACAAATAATTAAGATAGAAAGAAAGACCAGTTTAGCTGAGTAAAGAGAAAAAATAGCAAAAATGAGGACAGTCTAATGGACACAACTTTATTTCAAGTTTAAGAAATAGATATCCACCAGTCTGAGAGAGAGAGAGAGAGAGAGAGAGAGAGAGAGAGAGAGAGAGAGAGAGAGTACGTACGTCAGAGTTTCTCTTCTGAACAAGGCACCATCTGGCTCTGATTTATAGCAGTCAGATATTCAAATTAGCTTATCCGATACAGAGATTAATCGGAAGCCATTGAGGAAACAGCTGCTGGCGGAACGAGAGGAAGAGAGAGAGAGAGAGAGAGAGAGAGAGAGAGAGAGAGAGAGAAGGCGATTACACCTGCCTGAAAATGATAGTTTGCATTTGAGCTATTGGTCAGCTGTGCTGGAGTTCAGCTCAAGTCCGGCTCAAGACCGTGTTGTAGAGTCTTTCAATTGATTCTCGATGTTGTTCTAATGATTTTGTTTCACTGACTGCTCAGTTCATTGTGAAATTTGGAGAATTGGACGTGAGAGGTAATGAAGAATTTTTTTATTTTTTAATTCTTTTTTTTTTTTTAATTTCAGAAACTCAAGCTTGAAACTCAAGTTGAGGTGGAGAGATGCAGGCGAAAACCAACTATAATGACTGCGAAATATAGAGGCTGAGCATTCATTACCAGGTCATTGTAATCATATATGTATATATATATACATATATATAATATATAAATAATATATATATATGTATGTATATGTATATGTATATATACATATATATTAGATATATATATGTATATATATAAAGATATATGTACATGTATAAATATATGATATATATAAAGGTATATACATACATACATACATATATATATATGTATATATACATACATATATATAAATATATATATATGTACATATATATATAAAGATATATATGTATATGTATAAATATATAGATATATATAAAGGTATAAATATATATATATATATATATATATATAATATATATATATATATATATATATATATATATATATAAAGATATTATGTATGTGTATATATATAGATATATATATATTATATATATATACTATATATTATATATATATATATATATATATATATATATATATGTAAAGTGTTTTACATAATAAAAATATGGAATGTTAGTCCATATATATAAAAGATTGCTTGCAGGAATGTGATCAGACTAGAGACGCTAAAGATGACGTATACAATAAAAGTAGGCTAAGATAACATGCCGTCACCTGTAGTCATTCAATTGTTTATAAACCTTAGTCCAAGCTCCCTGCTTGAGACAACTACCCCGACCTATAATTCAAACGGCCTACGTGATCTGTAGCGTGTCTCATTTGATTGTGTGTTCGTATGTAACTATGTCATTTGTATGTATGTTCATATGTTCGAACTACTGTCTGTTCCTTCATAACTTGTAACAGAGATGGTAGACAGGCAGAACAGAGTTAGCTATCGTCATTAGAAGACCTGTATCTCTTTACCTAAGCTTTATCATGTAGAGAGAACAGAAGTAGCCATCATCATTGGCAGAAGCGATCAAGCTATCGTTATTAGAAGACTTGTACAATCATATCTGATCTTCAGCATGTAAAACTTCAGAAGAATATATCTATTTTTATACTTCGTGTTTTCTACAAGAACCTCCTCACCATGAGTTTTAACACATCATCGTCGTAACCAAGAAGATAATACCGACTTCGTAGTGTCTACAAACCCCAAGTCACTCCCATGAATATGGAAGTGCAATACCAACCGACTTAGCGTAAAATTATCGCAAGTCTAACATTACCTCATAGGGCGCCTTATCATACAGGCACGAGCCCTAATATTGGTGGCAGTGGACCAGAAGAACTCTACAACTTCTCCGAAGAAACATCAGAATAATGAAGTATCATATAAGAACTCTTCAACGACGACGAAAGCAGCAGATTCTTCAAGCAACTTATTTTCATCGTTTAGTGAGCGACTTCAGAAAACAACAAGAACTCTTTAACGACGACGAAAGCAAGAGATTCTTCAAGCAACTTAGTATCATCGTTAGTGAATAACTTCAATAAACAAAACCGACGTGTCCTTTTTCCTACGACAACGTGATCAGACTAGAGACGCTAAAGATGACGTATACAATAAAAGTAGGCTAAGATAACATGCCGTCACCTGTAGTCATTCAATTGTTTATAAACCTTAGTCCAAGCTCCCTGCTTGAGACAACTACCCCCGACCTATAATTCAAACGGCCTACGTGATCTGTAGCGTGTCTCATTTGATTGTGTGTTCGTATGTAACTATGTCATTTGTATGTATGTTTCATATGTTTCGAACTACTGTCTGTTCCTTCATAACTTGTAACAGAGATGGTAGACAGGCAGAACAGAGTTAGCTATCGTCATTAGAAGACCTGTATCTCCTTTTACCTAAGCTTTATCATGTAGAGAACAGAAGTAGCCATCATCATTGGCAGAAGCGATCAAGCTATCGTTATTAGAAGACTTGGCACAATCATATCTGATCTTCAGCATGTAAAACTTCAGAAGAATATATCTATTTTTATACTTCGTGTTTTCTACAAGAACCCTCCCTCATCATGAGTTTTAACACATCATCGTCGTAACCAAGAAGATATACCGACTTCGTAAGTGATTCTACAAACCCCAAGTCACTCCCATGAATATGGAAGTGCAATACCAACCGACTTAGCGTAAAATTATCGCAAGTCTAACATTACCACATAGGGCGCCTTATCATACAGGCAACGAGCCCTAATATTGGTGGCAGTGGACCAGAAGAACTCTACAACTTCTCCGAAGAACATCAGAATAATGAAGTATTCATATAAGAACTCTTCAACGACGACGAAAGCAGCAGATTCTTCAAGCAACTTATTTTCATCGTTTAGTGAGCGACTTCAGAAAACAACAAGAACTCTTTACGACGACGAAAGCAAGAGATTCTTCAAGCAACTTAGTATCATCGTTAGTGATAACTTCAAGAAACAAAACCGACGTGTCCTTTTTTCCTACGACAACGTGATCAGACTAGAGACGCTAAAGATGACGTATACAATAAAAGTAGGCTAAGATAACATGCCGTCACCTGTAGTCATTCAATTGTTTATAAACCTTAGTCCAAGCTCCCTGCTTGAGACAACTACCCCGACCTATAATTCAAACGGCCTACGTGATCTGTAGCGTGTCTCATTTGATTGTTGTGTTCGTATGTAACTATGTCATTTGTATGTATGTTCATATGTTCGGAACTACTGTCTGTTCCTTCATAACTTGTAACAGAGATGGTAGACAGGCAGAACAGAGTTAGCTATCGTCATTAGAGACCTGTATCTCTTTACCTAAGCTTTATCATGTAGAGAGAACAGAAGTAGCCATCATCATTGGCAGAAGCGATCAAGCTATCGTTATTAGAAGACTTGTACAATCATATCTGATCTTCAGCATGTAAAACTTCAGAAGAATATATCTATTTTTATACTTCGTGTTTTCTACAAGAACCTCCTCACCATGAGTTTAACACATCATCGTCGTAACCAAGAAGATAATACCGACTTCGTAAGTGATCTACAAACCCCAGTCACTCCCATGAATATGGAAGTGCAATACCAACCGACTTAGCGTAAAATTATCGCAAGTCTAACATTACCTCATAGGGCGCCTTATCATACAGGCACGAGCCCTAATATTGGTGGCAGTGGACCAGAAGAACTCTACAACTTCTCCGAAGAAACATCAGAATAATGAAGTATCATATAAGAAACTCTTTCAACGACGACGAAAGCAGCAGATTCTTCAAGCAACTTATTTTCATCGTTTAGTGAGCGACTTCAGAAAAACAACAAGAACTCTTTAACGACGACGAAAACAAGAGATTCTTCAAGCACTTAGTATCATCGTTAGTGAATAACTTCAAGAAACAAAACCGACGTGTCCTTTTTCCTACGACAACGTGATCAGACTAGAGACGCTAAAGATGACGTATACAATAAAAGTAGGCTAAGATAACATGCCGTCACCTGTAGTCATTCAATTGTTTATAAACCTTAGTCCCAGAAGCTCCCCTGCTTGAGACAACTACCCCCTCCCCGACCTATAATTCAAACGGCCTACGTGATCTGTAGCGTGTCTCATTTGATTGTGTGTTCGTATGTAACTATGTCATTTGTATGTATGTTTCATATGTTCGAACTACTGTCTGTTCCTTCATAACTTGTAACAGAGATGGTAGACAGGCAGAACAGAGTTAGCTATCGTCATTAGAAGACCTGTATCTCTTTACCTAAGCTTTATCATGTAGAGAGAACAGAAGTAGCCATCATCATTGGCAGAAGCGATCAAGCTATCGTTATTAGAAGACTTGTACAATCATATCTGATCTTCAGCATGTAAAACTTCAGAAGAATATATCTATTTTTTATACTTCGTGTTTTCTACAAGAACCTCCTCCACCCATGAGTTTAACACATCATCGTCGTAACCAAGAAGATAATACCGACTTCGTAAGTGATCTACAAACCCCCAGTCACTCCCATGAATATGGAAGTGCAATACCAACCGACTTAGCGTAAAATTATCGCAAGTCTAAACATTACCTCATAGGGCGCCTTATCATACAGGCACGAGCCCTAATATTGGTGGCAGTGGACCAGAAGAACTCTACAACTTCTCCGAAGAAACATCAGAATAATGAAGTATCATATAAGAAACTCTTCAACGACGACGAAAGCAGCAGATTCTTCAAGCAACTTATTTTCATCGTTTAGTGAGCGACTTCAGAAAACAACAAGAAACTCTTTAACGACGACGAAAACAAGAGATTCTTCAAGCAACTTAGTATCATCGTTAGTGAATAACTTCAAGAACAAAACCGACGTCCTTTTTTTTCCTTTTTCCTACGACACAAACGTGATCAGACTAGAGACGCTAAAGATGACGTATACAATAAAGTAGGCTAAGATAACATGCCGTCACCTGTAGTCATTCAATTGTTTATAAACCTTAGTCCAAGCTCCCTGCTTGAGACAACTACCCCGACCTATAATTCAAACGGCCTACGTGATCTGTAGCGTGTCTCATTTGATTGTGTGTTCGTATGTAACTATGTCATTTGTATGTATGTTCATATGTTCGAACTACTGTCTGTTCCTTCATAACTTGTAACAGAGATGGTAGACAGGCAGAACAAAAAAAAGAGTTAGCTATCGTCATTAGAAGACCTGTATCTCTTTACCTAAGCTTTTATCATGTAGAGAGAACAGAAGTAGCCATCATCATTGGCAGAAGCGATCAAGCTATCGTTATTAGAAGACTTGTACAATCATATCTGATCTTCAGCATGTAAAACTTCAGAAGAATATATCTATTTTTTATACTTCGTGTTTCTACAAGAACCTCCTCACCATGAGTTTAA
>NC_061101.1:9314544-9319217 GCF_015104395.2 Macrobrachium nipponense | reverse complement strand
ATTTTATTTCTTTTAAGTTGAAAATTGAATTAAAAACATTGAAAGCTTTCGCGTATACGCTTTCCTCTAAGTAATTATTATTACTTTCGGTTGAATGAGTGTGAATAGAATGTCTCAATATTATATATCTCGTGATCACTTTTTTTCATACGTTATATATAAAATATAGTGTTATTTGCCATATATGATTTTCGTAGATACACACATATATCATATATATATATGTGTTAAATATAAATATATATATATATATATATATAATATATTATATATAATATATATATATATAATATATATATATATATATATATATATAATGTCTGTGTATTTTAGTTCAGTTTCTTCTGACTTTTATTTGAAATAATAATTGTATATGTATAATACATACATACCACATATATCTATTGCATATATATATATATATATATATATATATATATATATATATATATAATATATATATATATATCATATATAGAAAAATATATATATATATATATATATATAGATCTATATATATATGTATATATATATATATATATATATATATATATATAAATATATATATATATTTATATATATATATATATATATATATATATAGATGTGTGCATATATATATATATATATATATATATATATATATATATATATTTATATATATATCATACATATACATATCTATATATATATATAAACCATATATATATATATATAATATATATGTCTGTGTATTTTAGTTCGTTTCTTCTGACTTTTATTTGAAATAATAATGTATATGTATAAATACATACATACACACATATATCTATGCATATATATATATATATATATATCTATATATATATATATATATATATATTATATAATATATACATATATATATATATATATATATTATATATATATATATCTATATATTATATATATATAGTTATATATATGTGTATATATATATATAGATATATATTATATATATATACATATATATATATATACATACATATATATATATATAAGTATATATACTTATATATATATATATATATATATATATAGTATTAGTGTAGTTGCTCCTGACCTGCATTTCGAAACAGTTAAATCTAACATTCACACTGACTTAAAAGAATCTTTTTATTAATTTATTTTTTTTTTTTTGCTAAGATCGTCTTTTTTTCGCTAACAGTTTACTACTGGTTCACCTCTGGGCAAATTAGCAACAACTCTCTTCCTGCATTGCATAATGCACACGTTCATATTCCTGTCTTTTCTGTCATGCAATGCTCTTCGGCAACAATTCTGTCTCCCCTGACATTTGGGAGGATAAACGTCCATGCAAGGCTACAGAGGAGGTTTTCAACGACCTATGGAAGAGGACAAAATGTGTCACCCTGGACCTTCAAAAGATAACAATAATACGAGTGTTGATATCAGCAACTCGTCGTGAGTCACAACCGCCATAAATAGCAACGGAATTTAGCTCATAAGACAAAGGTGACCGGAGAGAGATAATATTATTAATAATCTTGTGATATGATAACACCACTTTCGGCAGTTATGTTTAAAAAGATATTTATTTTCATGGATGCTGCACTAAGCCAGACAGAAGATCGGCGTTTAAACTACTGCCAGGACAAAGCGTCTGACATTAATAGCATTGTTTATGCAAACAAAGGGACCGGTTAGGAACAATTAGTCATTTTTTTTAGACACTAGCGTTAGATGATGTATTTAGAAGAGCTTCTAAATAGATAGGTTGCTTTGGATATGCCAGACAAGTATTGCCAAACCTCGCTAATCATGAGTTAGTTATAAATTATGAAAAAATTCAAGTATCTAAACAAATTTACCATGCGGCAAAAAACATACATCCTCAAATAACATTGTTATATCTTCACGGCTCTCAAATACTTTTTCCGCTCGTTATCGAATTTACGTTTGGGCAGGAAATTCCAATATAATACAGCCGTATACCTCGGACGCTATTATCGGGTGCGCTGGGCCAAACTTAACACGCACGTATCGGAAATGTAGAGCGAATTAAAATGTGTCCGAAACATGTGCCTGAATTAAAATGTGACTGAGACACGTGCCGATATCACCCACGGGCATTTTAAAGCTTAAATATGCCACCAGAGAGAATTGCTAATTCTCTCGATGAGCTCGAGTTGGGAGATGCCCGAATCACTCGTTTGTTGTGGCGATGCGTCCTTTCTACCGCATACAATTATTATTCTCGATATAATTACTGTCATTACTGTTATTATGAATGTTAATTTTCTCCTTCTTCAGCGACTGTGTGTGTATTGCCGATTATAATTTTTTTTATCATGTTATCTCATGTATCTAGAATGTTTATACATTATTGTGTCTACTTTGTATATTCCATGCATATGACCTTCAGCTGAAAGTTTATTATTATTATTTTTTTTTTTTATTATTATTATTATTATATGCTGGAAGAAGAATTTCATTAATACATGTTTTATTGAGAATAATGGCTATTTCAGCCGCGTTTTGTTTTGTGTTAGAACTTTCTCTATTCTTCTCATTACTGATTTTTTTCTGTATTCAAGTTGGCTATTAAAACGCCAAATGTGATTCATGTCAAAAACGCATTATTTGTCAAATTGAATGTATTTTAATATATTCAGTTTGTATTATAATATGTTCAGGTTGACAAATACCACCTTTTAATAGCCAATCATTTGAGTAAAGAAGAAAAGTCAGTAATAAGAAGAATAGAGAAACTTTTATACAAAATGAACGCAGCTGAAATAGCTATTATTTTCAGTAAAACACCTACTATTATTATTATTATTATTATTATTATTATTATTATTATTATTATTATTATTATTATTATAGAAAAACGTCACAATCAATTCTGTATGAATACTAACAGTGCCACAATTCCCTATTAATAATATATTTGCTCTCATATTTCATTAATATTAACTACAGTATAATTTCCTGTATCATAATAATTGTTAGCGTTTGCTACAAAGAATATTAGAATCATAGCTATTTGGTTCTACTTTTTTCATCTTCGCTATAGGTCATGGTCAGGGCAGTTCAAGGTGAGAGCTACCGAGACGGTCACTATGAAAATGGTCTGAGTGGTTAGTGACTGCCTTATCTGTCTCATGCACTATATATATATATATATATATATATATATATATATATATATATATATATATATATATATATATATATATATATATATATATATATATATATATATATATATATATATATATATATATATATATATATATATATATAGATATATATATATATATATATATATATACTATATACCTGCCACCTTTGCCAAATCATAATTCTGCTTATAATACAGCAAATAATAACAAAGCAGGACAAGATAAATAATTTTGTAAGTTTGTCCAACTCTTGGAAACGAAGATTGAAGAGCCGTTACAAAGGAATCACACCTTCGATGCCAGAGTCTACCAACTCTACACCAAGTGTCAGTCAAACTGTCACCACACCACAGTTGCGCTTCTGCTTCGCCTGGCTAACGTGAACGTTGGAACTTTGGATCTTCCGTCTGGTCCGGAATATTGACTTAATTTTGTGCTTTTTTAAAGAAACTAGTTCTCGGTCTAAATTCTCAGACTCGGGTAATAACGCACTGGAAGTTTTATATACCCATTAACCTCAGAGAGGTTAGGCACTTGTTGAAGTTTTATAGAAGTAAACTAGGAGTAGAGACAGGAAGAGGTTTTAGTCTTGTAAATAGAGTAATAGGAGATAATGTAATTTAAACATTTTAGACAGATTGGTTATATTCTAAAACATATTTTAGGTAATGAGTTGAAAGGAGAAGGAATTAAATGTGCATATTGTGAAGAGATGAAAGGAATTTGGAGAATTTAACATTTTATTCCCAGGTTACAGTGATATCTGGGACAGTGTGGCGGGATCACAAGCTTAGGAAAAACAAGTGGCAAAACCCTCCCCACATTAACCTTATCACTCCAGCTGCCAAACCCACCCTCAGTCACACTTTCTTCTTTACACAACAAAATACAGCAGAAGTGATAAGGTTAATGTGGGGAGGGTTTTGCCACTTGTTTTTCCTAAGCTTGTGATCCCGCCACACTGTCCCAGATATCACTGTAACCTGGGAATAAAATGTTAAATTCTCCAAATTCCTTTCATCTCTTCACAATATGCACATTTAATTCCTTCTCCTTTCAACTCATTACCTAAAATATGTTTTAGAATATAACCAATCTGTCTAAAATGTTTAAATTACATTATCTCCTATTACTCTATTTACAAGACTAAAACCTCTTCCTGTCTCTACTCCTAGTTTACTTCTATAAAACTTCAACAAGTGCCTAACCTCTCTGAGGTTAATGGGTATATAAAACTTCCAGTGCGTTATTACCCGAGTCTGAGAATTTAGACCGAGAACTAGTTTCTTTAAAAAAGCACAAAATTAAGTCAATATTCCGGACCAGACGGAAGATCCAAAGTTCCAACGTTCACGTTAGCCAGGCGAAGCAGAAGCGCAACTGTGGTGTGGTGACAGTTTGACTGACACTTGGTGTAGAGTTGGTAGACTCTGGCATCGAAGGTGTGATTCCTTTGTAACGGCTCTTCAATCTTCGGTTCCAAGAGTTGGACAAACTTACAAAATT
>NC_061101.1:9304544-9307044 GCF_015104395.2 Macrobrachium nipponense | reverse complement strand
ATATATATATATATATATATATATATATATATATATATATATATATATATATATATATATATATATATATATATATATATATATATATATATATATATATATATCTATATATATATATATATATATATATATATATATATATATATATATATATTTATATATATATATATATATATATATATATCATATATATATATATATAAATTACGCCTATTTTCCTTTCCCACTTTAATGAATATAGATCCCCGTAATTACCAATTACGGAAAGCTACCGCGTAGACTCTAATTACCAATTCATATAAATTCTAGCCGGGGTCAAAATGAAAAAAAAAAATCCAATCCTGCAATTGATATAGGGCTGGATATATTAAACGGATATTTCCCTCTCTCTCTCTCTCTCTCTCTCAATCTCTCTCCTCTCTCTCTCTCTCTCTCTCTCTCTCTCTGTTAATAAATTTGGTGATTTACTTGATGTGGAGAGTTTTATATAAGTAATAGCGTCTCTCTCGCTATATCTCTCTCTGTCTCTGTCTCTGTCTCTCTCTGTCTCTGTCTCTCTCTCTCTCTCTCTCTCTCATGATATATATATTCATATATTATTACATATATATATGTATAATAATAATATATATATATATATATATATATATATATATATATATATATATATTGATAATTATATGTATATATATATATCATGAGAGAGAGAGAGAGAGAGACAGACAGAGAGAGAGAAAGACAGACAGACAGACAGACAGACAGACAGACAGACAAAGATATAGCGAGAGAGACGCTATTACTTATATAAACTCTCCACATCAAGTTAAATCACCAAATTTATTAAACAGAGAGAGGAGAGAGGGAGAGAGAGGGAGAGAGAGGGAGAGAGGGAAATATCCGTTTATGTGTGTGTGTTAATTTTAACTTTAATCGAAAAGGATATGATTCATAGTTATACGGATGAAGATAAAGAAATTTTGATTATATTGTATATATACATATATTACTTGTATGTACATATAAATACATATATGTATATATATATATGTATATATATATATATATATATATATATAAATATATATATATATAGATATATAGATATATATATAAAGTATTTTCAGTTATTCTGCTTTGCGAGGTCTGTATAAAAATTGGCTGGGAAAATTACCCAAACACCCCAAGGTATTTTCCGTAACCATCCTAAGTAAAAAAATTCATTTTTATTTGTTTTTTTACGCCTTTTTATCTCTCCTTTTATTCTCCGTTCTTTTACCAATTTCTCTCGTGTATTTTTGAGCTGATTTTACTTTTACTTATTCTAAATTTTTTGGTGGAAGCTTTTTTTTTCGTATCCGGTTATCTATATTCAACCACTTCCTGTCATTTTGTTTTGCCAATTTTTATTTATTTTTTCTGCTCTGCATTTCCATAACATCGGTGTTTTTTTTCCTTATTCTTCCTTTTCTATTATTTTTTATCATTTGTTTAATGGCATTTCTTCCTGTTTATTTTTTTTATTTCATATTTTCATTACATCTAGAGCCTTCTCCTTATACAATTGTTTTTTTTTTTTTTAATTGCAACACATTTTTTATGCATTAGTTCAGAACTTTACAGAATCATTATCTACTACATATCCCATATTCAGTCTCTCTCTCTCTATCTCTCTCTCTCTCTCTCTCTCTCTCCTCTCTCTCTCTCTCTCTCTCTCTCTATCTCTGTATATATATATATATTATATATATATATATATATATATATATATTATATATACTACATTTAACACCTAAATATTGTGGCAATCACATTCAACTACATTTACATTAATACACACACACACACATACACACACGTACACACACACACACACACAAACACACACACACAAACAATACTTCATGGCCCTGCCATCCAAACACCATTACCATTCACGCTTATTTTCCCATTCCATCATTTTCGCTCTCCATTTGTTCACGCTTTCCGTCTCACGCCTATCAGTCTAATGGCCCAAAGCGTTCTTACCAATCCACTCTCGCTCCCTCTCGCTGTCCAATATTCGCCCAAGGGGTCGCCCGACTCTCATCCTCTATGGCGTTAATAAATTCCATAAACCGCCCTCCCTCCCTCCCTCCGTCATACAGAGCCAATATCCATTTCGATGAAGAACGTTTCCGGGCACTACTCCCATATCAGCCAACGGGGAGACATCTGTCGATTCTGGCATTCGAGAGGTACTGTGACTGCGCGCCTTCAGCGCTTGTTAATAAAAAAATTTAGTTTGTCCCTAAAATAAAGTGACCTCCAGGTCACAGCGGCCCGAGTTGTTATCGAGAGACGATTCTGGGAACGTTTGTTTTGCTTTTGAGTTACACAGCAACGTTAGGAATGGTTTGTTTCTTAATGTTAATAAAAAAAAAAGTTCAACTGGTCGTACAATACAGTGACCTTCGGGTCACAGCGGCCCGAGTTGTTATCAAGAGACGTTTCTAGGAACGTT
>NC_061101.1:9292044-9302044 GCF_015104395.2 Macrobrachium nipponense | reverse complement strand
CTATCACGCTTCATCTCAAATAACACTATGAATTTTCTCTCATTTTGGTATTCTTGAATATCCCTCTTTGTCTGCAACTTCCATCCAGACTATAGTAGCTGTAGAAAGACGGAATGCTTCCCTCCCTGTAGAGACTTCTAACGGCTTCTGTAGATCCACAAACGCTGTAGAAACTCAGTAGACTCGTAGAAACTCTCGTATCACACTGGATAAATGACAGCAACATCTCTGCACAGCTGGTGGACGTCTTGCTAGCATCGGGGAACGACTATTATGGTGTGTTAGTATGTCAGTCAAGTCATCGGTCAACCAAAACAGAATTAACCCCAGACATACTACTTCTATCAAATAATGACCTCAAAAAGTCAGAAATGCTAACTGAACGTCTCCCAATGAACTCCATGTAATATGACCACTAAATCATAAGTCATTCTCACAACTCACAAAGGAAAAAAAATATCAAGTTCTCTAACTCAATTCTCCAAATTCACATATCAGCACACACCATCCAAAACTCACAGTAACTCCATGGACTTCTGCACTCACATTTCAAACTCGAATGTTCTCGCAAGTAAAAAAAAGAAAAAAGGCAATGAGCCCAAGAAAAAAAAATCACGTAACAAGCCCAGACCCAAAAATCAAAAATGTTCTCAATCAAGCTCTGATATTTGAACAACCCACAAAATCAGTAAAAAAACTCCAGTGTTTAATAGCAAAAACCCCTTTACTGCTCATATAATTAATTACAATGAGACTCAATGTCAAACGCCCATTTATGTAAATCACAACCCCGATAAATTACATCTCCCATCCAAAAAGAAATGCTATATAAAAGCTCAGCTCTCCAATTACATCTCTCGTAGGAAAAGGAAGAAAAACAAAAAAAAAGGTAATCACAAGTAAACTTCCCCATTACAAAACACATAATACATGCATAATATACATAACCCCGCGTTTTTCCCAAGAAATGCCACATGTATAGCTACGGAATTTTTGTTATCGCAACTCTCATGCGACCGATATGGCCAGAAAGCAACTCTTTACACGTGCACTTCATGAAATGCTATGATCAACATTTCCAGATATTGCAAAACTCTGAGCAATCACCACTAGAGGAAAGGAATCAGCACACCGGACTCATCACAGCGCTTGTCAGCAGAAAATCCACCTGCGGACACATGAGCTCAAACTGCGGCACAAAAAAATGTCTAGTCAGACTCGCAAGTTCGGAAACTCATGATTCTCAAAAAAAAATTCTATACTGACACAAAGTAAGCACATTTCACTAAATTAACTCCAGGATATGACTATGTTCAAAGAATTGTCTTAAAGACGTAACTCTCACATGACACTGCCCAATTATGTAAAAAATTATCACCTATTCGGGATGAAAAAAAAACTACGATAAACTCGTAATGCAGCAATTATATGCCTCCAAAAATAACACACTTGTGAACATAAAAAATGCACAATATCTCCATAGGACTACAATGGAGTAATGCCACTCACCTCCAATTAATCACGAAACCAAAAAGAAAGGAACCACAGAACTCTTCTCTTGGCTCGAAAAAACTCCATAACCACAAAAAAGGTCACCCGCCAAAGAGTAATGCCACCTCCATATATATATATTTCACCATATTTAATAATAAAACCACTCCAGTGATAAAATATTTCCTCCATTTGGTTAATAACCACCCCCACACCATGTTCCTCTTATTTCTCTGATAACCACGTGTTAATAAAAACCACCACTTCAGGAATAAAAAAATATTCACCTCTGTTTTGGCAAATAAAAATACTTACCTCTATTTCACCAATAACTCCATGTGGAATAAAACATGCCTCCAAAAAAATATATCTCCAAGCAGGATAATCAAAAAATGAAATCCCTTCTCCAAAAAAATGTGTACTCAAAGCATCTAGCTGACCCACTCACAAATATTGCCCCATATATCTCCAAAAATGTGTCTCCATTTGCAACAAAAATGGCTGCAAAATAATTGAAGTAAACATAGCTCACACCACCATAGGCAAATATCAAATGGCCAAAAATATATCTCCAATAATATTATATCTCAAATTATAACTCCAAAATAATATACCTCCATTCTCCAGAGAATAACTCAATGTTATAGTCAAAAACTATAAACTCTCTCCTTAGCATAACTGCTGAAAAAAAGGGCAAAAACTCGGCAAATAAAATTGTCTAGGAAATTCTAGAAAAAATCACAAATAAGCTACAACTCATTATAACAGAACTCCAAATTCAAAGTGTCTAAGCCAGACTTCTCCATATGCAATACGACATATGGCCACAGAAACTTAGCCAAGTTTTCCTATCTCTGGCAAAGTTGCCACAAATACAACAAAGGTATTGTGCAAGAAAACTCACAATTTCTGGAACACAAATATCCAGAAAAAAAAATGTAGTGCCTTTACGTATGCATTCGAAAAACAAATGCAAAAATTCTCCCATATATCTCTCTGCAGCATCAAACAGCTGAAAACACAAACACGTCCCGAACAATGACTCTAAGTCACGAACTAAGATATTAAAAAAAATATTCACACAAACTGGAGAGAAAAAATAAATTCAAATTCACCCATGATAAAAAAACATGTGTCAGCGATGGCTAATTTCCAAAAAAGGAGAAAAGAAAAATCAACGGCACATTTAACTATCCCCGTAGCTCATGCATATGTCAAGCAATTATCTGCTGAATTCATAAAAAAAAAGAAAAACAAAAAAAAAACGTGTGTTTTAGTTCCTCCCAAATTAAAAAAAGATTTCACCACCCTTGATAGCATTACAGCACCCACACATTAGTATAAAAAAAATCAGTATCAGAAGTATCATTATCAGCAGTATCACTAAAATTGCTATCATCAAACACTAGTATTAGTTATAAAAACATTACTAATGTTAATGCTGTCCATTCTCCAAAGATTCAGCACAAGATTCACAAACCAAGTTCAGCAAAATTCAACCGGATTCACATTTCAGCCAGTTCATCAAGATTCAGCCAGATTCATCATCATCGTTCTCATGAATTACTGAAATATTCTCCAAAGTCATAAAAACTCAATAAATAATTAATCACAATACTTCTCCCATAATTCATTGTAATAATTCTCCATTACATAATTATCTGCAATAATTATAAAATAATCTCCCATGAAATATCTCAAATCTCTTGTAAAATAAGCCTCAAGTAATGATAATTCTACTTATGTAACTCTCCCGTAAAATATCTCAAGTAATAATAATTAATAAGAATTCCCCAAAACTCAATATCACTTCCCCAGTATACGCCAGTATTGCCAAACCCCCCCCATAACTCCAAAATCAACACCAATCACCGGTATCATCAGATACAACACCAGATACAATACCACTCATCGGTATTCACCATCACTCAGCAACACTTAGCACCACTTTTAAAGTAATCTCTCCAACACAATAAAAAAAATAATAATCTCTGTGTCCCCATTATATTTGTGCCTTCCAAAGCATACAGAAAACTTACACACATCCTATGCATTTCATTTCCTTTTCTCTTCATTCAAGAGAAAGAAAATCTTTTTTCTACAAAAAAAAGACCCTATGGGCATCTCACATCATCAACTAATCCTCATCAGCTGATGTCCTGGCATTGGAAAATTTATTGTCAAGGGCAAACTCATCTCCCGATACCCCGACAAAGAAAAATAAAAGGAATTCACCCCCACTGAGAAAAAAAAAAAAGAGAACTTCACCCTCCCTTGAGCGATAGAACACCCCCCCTGAACAGTGTCTGAGTAACCCCGAGATATACCCATAGTAGTACCCTCCCGGTAAGCAATGCCCTTCTGCATTCGTTAGCAGAAAGTGCTGAGTCTGTAAGAACAAGTGGGCGCTCTCTGTCTCCAAGCAAAAAAATGCAACTCAAGCACAGTTTCGCATGCATGAAAACTTTTTATACACACTTATATGTTAAACAAAGATGAAGGCTCATTTCTAAACATGCACCAAGAAAAGAAAAAAACACATCACATTCTACTCCCATGAGAAAAAATAATGGTACTGTGTACTGCCTCTTTAACTTCAAAAATGACTCAGACACAAAGTAAAAAAACAATAACGTAACACTTACATCTTCAAATGAGAGAAAACCACCCCGGATTCTGCGTAATTACAAATATGCGAATCTCGTTGGCACAACGCAAACGCGCTCGGCGAGAAGGCACTTGCCGACTCACTCACATGCCAGACTGAGTCACTCACGCCTTTAGAGCAGTCGGTCGGTACGGGCGAATTTGATGACCCTAATACAATTTCTTTTCCCTCAGTACCACATCCTCACGGATGGATATTTCTCTACCCCTTTCACTTAGCAACTGAAATCTAACAACTTAACAATTT
Source organism: Macrobrachium nipponense (assembly GCF_015104395.2). Lineage (NCBI taxonomy): Eukaryota > Metazoa > Arthropoda > Malacostraca > Decapoda > Palaemonidae > Macrobrachium > Macrobrachium nipponense. The sequence goes on along the minus strand of NC_061101.1, from coordinate 9,297,639 downwards.
TCCACAATCCCACAAAAGGCTTTGTCGTTCGAAAACCACCGCTAAGCATTATGTCTGTGACATGATCATAACCCCTGTCTAACTGGTCACCTGTTTCTTCATTAGCGTACCTGCAGCTTATAAAATACATAAAAGCCCCTTAAATCGCTGCCACGTCTGTTACGAGATAAGAATCTCGTATTTATTTGGTATGCGTGAAACACGAAGTGTTAAGGCAAACCGATAACACACAATCTCTCTCTCCTCTCTCTCTCTCTCTCTCTCTCTAAGCGACCGCTGGCATAGCCTTCGCTCCCTCTCTCTCTCTCTCTCGACTCGCTCCCTCTCTCTCTCCATTCTAACAGGTCATCAAATGAGAGTCAGAGATATGGAAAAATATAACATTTATTTAACAATGGAAAGATAATAAATCAAGTCTCACAGACTAACTAACTTAGTTAAACCCCCAATATGTAATATCTTAAAACAGTAATTAGTCACACCAATCTCTTCACAAGCGGGACCCTCGGCTCCCTAGGACTCTCGGTCCCCTTGCCAGAACACTTAGTTCCCTTGCCAGAACCGTCTGTTACAAAGACAGGAGAACACACAATTAAGTATATGCACTTGTAATAACAAAGTCAATAGCTTAAATGGAATATGACATTTTTACAAATGTCAAACAGACAACAAGCCATCCCTTTGGCTAAAGTAATATAACACTTACCCATCTCCAGCCCAGAAATCACACACAGATAATCAAAAACTTTCACAGAGCTATTCCCAGCATTCTGCCTTTCTCTCACGGACATCTCTGAAAGTCTCCCCATAGACTTGGCTAAAGATACCATTATCAAAGGACACAGTTAGTACACGTACATATGAATGCACACTTCGTCAACGCCCCATGTAACTGGTCGCAGCCAGTTTTTCAAAGGCACTTGAACAAGACCCCATGAACTGACGAACATTGACCCGCTTAACTATGCATTTTCATATCACGCCATCCCAGAAATCATTTATCAGCTTTCTCAGGTCGTTGCTTCGGCTCTGTCTCTATGGAAGTCTACACATTCAAAAAGGTCACAGCACATCACATTGTAATATATTAAATTATTATTAATAATAACCCCTTTCATCTCACACATATCTCACACACACACACACACACACACAATATATATATATATAGATATATATATATATATATATATATATATATATATATATATATATATATATATATATATATATATATATAGTGTATATATATATATATATATATCATATATATATAGTATATATAGTATATATATATATATATATACACTATATATATATATATATATAATATATATATATATATATATAATATATATAATATACACTATATATATATATATATATATACTATATATATATATATATATATATATTTATTTATTTATTTATTTATATACAAAAATGTACATACATATGTTATAGTATACATACATATATATATTACAGTACAGACACCGACAATATTCTCCAGCGCTTAAAGTTAAACGAATCACTACGATAAATTTAGGGAAACATGGACCCGGCCTCTCCCCTACGAACCTTGTCGCAATCACAGAGGAGGAATAAGGCTTAGGATAGCCAAGGGATTTGTCGTAATGAAGCCTAACCCTTTTTTCTCGACTGGAGAACCATGTCATGTTTCCTCTGGGTAAGAGAGAGCGGATTTCGCTCTATTCAGCTTACGGTGAATTTGCTTTAGTTTTTTTTTATCTTTTCTTCGTTGTGGATTACATCCAGAAGCGGTGGGTCTCCAATTGTTTTCTGGGATGGTTCAATGCTCATTTTACGGATGGATTTCCCTCCTTGATGTTGCTTTGCCTAATAATTTTTTTTTTTTTTTCTTTTTTTATCTCGTAAGTGGTGAAGGGGTAGATAGATGACTTTGTTGTAAGTATATATATATATATATATATATATATATATATATATATATATATATATATATATATATATATATATATATATATATCTATATATATATATACTATATATATATATATATATCTTACTCGGAGAGTAAGCCTACAAAAAATTTGTTGTTGTTCTTGTTCTTGTTTTGGGGTGGGAAATGTCTATTTAAAAGCCTAAAAGGGTCTGAAAAGGGTGTTTCGCATTGAGGTAAAAGCACTGGGATTGAAATGTATATAGTATATGTATGATTATGTTAACAGTTTTTCATACAACTTGAATACTTTCATTTTGTGATTTTAATGAATAGTTTTAATGATTTCATTGCAACAATACGTCATTTGTCAATAACGAAAACATAGGGAATTTCAAATAAATTTTGGCAATTCTGGAAAATTAGCAAACAGCAGCGCATGAGTTCTGGTTGCTCCTCACAGTACCTGCCTGCCGTTAAGGCGGGAAATTTGCCGCTCTGTCATTGGCTGCCGATGACGTCATTAACACTCGGCTATCAGTGCTACAAATCTTCTAACGCTAATTTCTTATTTTTTAAAACATTTACCTCGTATCTATGTGAATGTTTATTTTCACAAAGTTCTAAATTCTTTAGAAAGGTTTTCAAATAGATTCTGAATCCAAAAAAGCTCAGTGTTGCTAATTATCCGTCTTTTTTTTCCCCCTCTTCAGAGTTGTCATTTTTTTTTGTAATGCTGTAAGGCGCGTTGTCTAACTCAAGGATTCTGGAGTAGTAACGAAACCCTATCGAAATTTATCAAATTATAAAAGCTATAAAATGTTAATTTATTTTCTAATTACTTTATATAAGAATATATAGAATCTCGAATGATATTTATGAGATATTACCAACAGTTATCATTGCAAAGCAAACATTTTTGCAGAACTAGTGTTCATGTAATTGGCTACTTTGGTGAAAGGCGGCATCTAAATCATTGTATAAAAAGACTTATTAGCTACCTCAAGGTTGGGAAATATAGGCATTACTGAATATGAAGATCAAGATCATATTTCATGGCGCCTCCAATAATTTTATATACTTAATAGCTATCACCAGGTAGGAGCAGACAACCTATTTTATAGTTATATTTGTCGAGATATAAATATGCTCATTGTCCTTAGTGACACCTGGCAATTATTACATTTTAGGGGAGGAGTTTCGTCAGCTCCCATTCATAAAAAAAAGGTTGATGACGTCACCAGATATAGTAAACAAAAGTATCCCCGCCAAAACAGAAGAAACTTCGGGAGAGAACACCCTGGCCGATGCGTTGCTGTTTGTTATTTTTCCAAACCTGTCAGAAACGTCGTGTTATTTCTGTGGTTTTATGTTGTTAGCTTAATTTTGGTTTTTGTTATATATATATATATACTTAGTAAAGATGAAATTCTCATTCAGCATTTTGCTGATACTGAATGAATCCATTAATATTAAAATGAAAAAGAAAAAAGTGATAGTATTTTCGCATCCTAATTTCAAGGTCCTCAGTCACTCTCACCTGCAATAACGAATTTTGTTTACATAATCATAAACTAATAATGACTGGGGGCTTCCAGTGGTGTACAGTAAACAGGCCATTTATACTTTACAGAGAGAGAGAGAGAGAGAGGGAAAGAGAGAGAGAGAGTCAGGCGTTGGAAGAGAAGTAAAATATATTATTATGATTAGCATTATTATGAGCGCTAGTAGCAGTAGTAGTAACAGAGAAAGTTTAAATTCCACAAAACCATCACATTAAAAATAAGAATAGCAGTAATATTATTGGTATTATTACTACTACTATGAGATTCAGGGCCTCTGTAACACGGTTTTTTCGCATAACTTTTTATCTATGCATTTCATAGATATAACGCTTATTCAGAACACACATTATATCTACACATAAATTTTGATTGTATCCTGCATTACGTAGGTTGAATAAATTTGGTACTTACAATGTAAAAGTGACTCTTTTTGAAGACGGGCCAACTTACTCAGTGAAAAGGTTTCGAACGCACTCGTTACGTAACTTATGACAGCATTTCTTCCTTCTTTCTCGATGGATGATTGGCTATACGTAACAAAGGCTATACCTCTGGCAACAATGACAAACAAATTTAAATACAAGCAAAGCAGCACACCTTTATGAATTCTGAACCTCTCCACTGATAATTGTCATAATGAACAAACCAACAAATATGTTTAATGATACAAAACACTTCGATTATTAGTCTAACTCCCAAAATAAGTTTCCTAAGAAATTACAGTCTGCTTTATAGGTCACAATCAGATTGACAAGATGTAGGGAATAGATGGTAATTTTCAAAAACATAGTAGACAAGCTTGTTTTGATAACTGCTATATCCAATGTCATGCAATTTTTATTTATTGGCTATCTACCTATTTACTGGAAAAAAAATAGCCGGTACTATATTTTGGCTTTAAACCTTCACCAATAATTATCGTCAGAATGATAACTTCATGAGGCTCCACCCACGTTGGCCTCGTTATAATTCAGGATAACACTGACGGCTATCATGGGCATTGTTGGATTAGAAAATTTAACTTCTGGCTATAAAAACTCATTTCTCGAGTAGTTGTAAGAAGTGCTAAACGATCCTCAATGATCCCAGCAGTTGGCCTAAACGTTTAATTCATGTATATTACTGCTATACTATTGCGGCACTACTGCTACAGTAGTATTACTACGCTAGCACAGATACCCCACCCACGTCTATATATCGTTCCGCCATTCATAAAGTCTTTGGGTTTCAGAGCCGATGGAACAAGGTGAATGGGTTTCTGTCTAGTGGATGGGCGGCGCAACATTTCGTAAAAAGGTGTTTACTTTGCTTACGTAATGAATGTTTTTTCGACTCTTGGCTCAATCATTGGCCATGGCGTCGGCCATTAGATAATAATTTTACTCTATAAAAATTAAATTAAAACTATCGGGTTTTAGGTTATTGATAATGCTGACAAAATTTATGTGTGATTGTAAAATATACTTATGTCAACTTTCAGCTACATCCGATGCTTTGACAAGGAGCAAAGTCCAAAAAACCGTGTTACAGAGGCCCTGAATCTCATAGTAGTAGCTCTAGCAGTTAAGGAGAAATAGAATAGATAATAATATTAGTATTACTATTAATATTATTAATAACAACAGCAATAATAGCTACAGACACAGTTTAAAAGCATAATTCAACAAAATCGTCATAATAAAGTTAATATCAGTAATATTATTGGTATTACTGCTGCTACAAGTGGTAACAGTTAAGAAGAAAAGGATTAGATAATAAAATGAGTATTACTAGCAATTTACCAATCTTTACTAAAAGCATATTCATCTGTTGCTTCATATAAGTGACTCGCAAGTTGTTTTTTTAACTATTATGTTGTTGATGTTTACCTATAGTATTCTTTCCCTAATGGTAATTCATAAGTATACAGAAATTATGTATGATAAATTCGTAATGTAACTAAGTCTACGGGTATAACCAACCACGTTTTCACGGGCAGAACCAGCTCCGTTTTAGGGAATCCCTTGAGGGTGGGGCGGGGGAGGTAGGATGAAACTCCATTATAAACCATCTTAGGGATCCCCACTATAACCCTGCCAAGTTTCATGCCCATCGGACCGGCCGTTT